>NC_045455.1:17274681-17328449 GCF_002776525.5 Piliocolobus tephrosceles | reverse complement strand
TTTATTTATTTATTTATTTATTTATTTATTTATTTATTTATTTATTTATTTATTTTGAGACGCAGTCTCGCTTTGTCGTCCAGGCTGGAGTGCAGTGGCGCGATCTCGGCTCACTGCAAGCTCCGCCTCCCGGGTTCACCCCATTTTCCTCCCTCAGCCTCCCAGTAGCTGGGACTACAGGCGCCTGCCACCACGCCCGCTAATTTTTTGTATTTTCAGTAGAGACGGAGTTTCACCGTGTTAGCCAGGATGATCTCGATCTCCTGACCTTGTGATCCGCCAGCCTCGGCCTCCCAAAGTGCTGAGATTACAGGCGTGAGCCACTGCGCCTGGCCAAAATCGACTTTATTTAAGCAATCTTAATTTAATTAATATGCACACACTTTTTTTTTTTCCAGACAGGGTCTTGCTCTGTCACCCAGGCTAGGTGCGGTGATGTGGTCATGGCTCACTGTAGCCTCAAACTCCTGGCTCAACTGATCCTCCCACCTCAGCCTCACAAGTAGCTAGGACTACAGGCACGTGACACCATGCCCAGCTAATTAAAATTTTTCTTTCTTTGTAGAGATGGTGTCTCACTATGTTTCTCATTCTGGTCTCAAACTCCTGGACTTAATCCTCCTGCCTTGGCCTCCCAAAGTGATGGGATTATAGGCGTGAGACGCCGTGTTTGATGAGCACAACACTGTTGACTCTGATTCATTTAGCATCCCTTGTAACACTCCAGCTAGTTTTTGTAGGGTGAAAAGTAAAAATTCCTGTTTAGGAATTTAAGAACTAGAGGCACATAGACTGACCCAAAAGTAGGAAAGCTTTAGGATGGAGTAATGTAGGATTATGGTGGAATTGCAGACCTGTGGTGACGCGGGGAGGGGACAGTGGACAGGACCATGGTGACCTTCCTTCATCTTGCCCAGAATAGAGCCAGTTTACACTTGTTGTCATGGTCTTTTTGTTCTCAGGTTGCTCATTTGGATGATAAAATAGATGGTCACCCTATTTAATTGCCTATGAATTCCATGGTTACTCAAGATATAATGTAAGCAACATTGGAGGTAGAATAAAAATATCTGGCTTCAATTCAAGTCTGTGAGGAATATTGGGCAGTTTGCTTCACTTTGTTGTGGCTTTTTCCTTATCTGTAAGATGGGGATAACCCCTGTAGGATTAAGTAGAATTCTAAACTACTCCATGCAGTAGGAATTATCATCCCCATCTTATGATGCTCTTGCAGGTTTTTTTTTTTTTTTTTTTTTTTTTTTTTTTTAAATACCCTGCAAGAGCACCATAGCAATGCTTAGCAAGTATGGATGCAAGACATTTTAGTCTAGTCTGAATTTACTGCCAACAATTGGGTCTCTAAGTAGTTGATATGTTGAATCATCTGATGTTTCATGGAAAATACAAGTTGCTAACTCCCCTTCATTGGGCGCCTCAGATCAGAGTGTCATTCACTCTGTTAACCAGTTTTGGGGACCCAAGCTTCTGTTAGAAGAGGTGTGGTCATTCCTGACTCTGATCCTGAGAGGGTTTGGTGCAGGCATTACAATATGCAGAGGTTGGAGAATCATTTGCAAAGGGAATGTGAGATTGGGTGTAAAGATTCTGAGATCACATGGGACAGAGGTCTGGGCTGAAGGACAAGAAACAGCAACTTACTTTTTGTTGTTCCCACTTTACACAGTAGATGTGTGTCAATAAATATTTGAAAGTAAAATTTTACATTATTCATTGATTCTTCACTCAAATTTTGCTCATCCTAAAAGGGTGGCAGAGTCATTTAATTGACAGAACAAAGGGCTGGGAGACCCAATTTTAGATTTGCACTAATTCCGCTTTTGACTGTGGGTACATCGCTTGAGATTTCTAAAATCCTTTTCACTTTCAAAGATTATGAGTGTTGGATAAAACAAATACACTGTAGCTAATATATTTGACTTTAGATTTTAATGAGTCTTTCATTCATGCAACAAGTGTTTACTGAATGCCTGTTCAATAAATGCCTATATGCCACACACATTCCAGCTACTAATAAATCAGAAGTGAACAAAATAAATATAGTACCTGCCTCCAAGGAATGGTCAGTCTTCATGTCCTGAACTGTATGTTCAAACCATTTCTAAAAGATTGTTGATAATGGTTTGGCTGTGTGTTTATACCCAAATCTCATCTTGAATTGTAGTTCCCATAATGACCACATGTCACGTGAGGGTCCTGGTGGGAGGGACCCAGTGGAAGGCAATTGAATCCTGGGGGTGGGTTTCTTTTTGTGTGCTGGTCTTGTGATACTGAATAAGTCTCACAAGATCTAATGGTTGTATAAAAGGCTAGTTCCCTTGTACATGCTTTCTTGCCTGTCACCATGTAAGATGTGCCTTTGCTCCTCCTTCACCTTTCACCATGATTTTGAGGCCTCCCCAGCCATGTGGAACTGTGAGTCCATTAAACCTCTTTCCTTTATAAATTACCCAGTCTTGGGTATGACCTTATAGCAGCGTGAGAATGGACTAACACAATTGGCATCTCTCATCTTGTACATTAACAGGAAATAGTATTTTAGGTTTCTTCTTCTAATAGTATGTAACCATTTCTAAATCTTTAAATCTAATAAGCTTCTGGTTTCAACTTAAGCTATTTTATTTCTGCTTTTCCTCAGTGGGAAGGGAGGAAATCCATTCTCCTGACTATCTTTTTAGGAGTCTTTTATGTTATTAAAAATCTGTGTTAGTCTTTCCAAGGCACTGTGTAAGTAATACATGTAGTTACTTTAAGTTTCATAATGAACTCAACTGTTAGCTTACATCTTAATTTCTTTTATGCATTTATAAATTGTTTTATAAATTTTAAAGTCTGATGCTGATTTTATAAGTGCAATATTATAACATTAGCAAGGTGGTTCCCGCTAGGATGAGAAATTGTGTGAAGCTGAAAAGTTAAGAATTTCATGCAGTGGAGAGGACAGGGGAGTAGGCAGGGGAAGGGGCAGTTACGTTGTTCCTGCTGGGAGGTTGGTTACCATTGGGCTTATCATATGAGGACCTTGTTGATAGGAAGGACTAAACGTGGAACAGATTCTCACCTAAACACTCAGGCCTCTTCTCATGACTTGTAGGCAGCTTCCTTCTTGCTGTGTGCTCACCCGACCTCTTCTTTACAGACATACACACACATACACACACACACAGACACACAGACACACACACACACACACACACACTCAAGTGCCGAGACAGAGAGAGAGAGGGAGGGAGAAAGCTCTGATGTCTCTTCATCTTTTATAAGGACATCAACCCTATTGGGTGAGGGCTCTACCCTCATGATTTCTAATTGTAATCACCTCTTTAAATGACCTATACTTAGTATAGTCCTACTGGGGATTGGGGCTCCAACCTGTGAATTTCGGGGGAACACAATTTAGTCCTGTATTAGTCTGATCTCACACTGCTAATAAAGACATACCAGAGACTGGATAATTTATAAAGGAAAGAGGTTTAATTGACTCACAGTTCCACAGGGCTGGGGAGGCCTCAGGAAACTTACAATCATGGCAGAAGGGGAAGCAAACATGTCTTTAACATGGCGGCAGCAGGGAGAAGTGCAGAGTGAAGAAGGGGAGAAGCCCTGTACAAAACCATCAGATCTTGTGAGAACTCACTCACTATCATGAGACCAGCATGGAGGTAACCAACCCCATGATTCAATTCCTTCCCACTGGGTTCCTCCCATGACACGTGGGGATTATGGGAACTATAGTTCAAGGTGAGATTTGGGTGGGCACACAGCCAAGCCATATGAAGTCCTTTGCAATATGGCTTAATGTGAGAGCATATATCACATATTTGGTTTGAGAATACAGTATAATGCAACTCTTCCTAAAATTTCATCAGTAATCATGATAATTGTTACTGGATATAGATGTGAGATATTCCCATTATTTATACAACACTGAAAGACACCAACTTGAAACGATTTGATTTAATTATGCCATTTATATTTTGTATATTACATCTTGTATTTATATGCAGTATAACTTGACATGAAAAATTTGAAATCACGGACACACACACACACACACACACACACACACACACTTTGAAAACCATCCATGAATCACATTCCTTCAAACCTGGGAGCTGAGTAGGTTGACCACAAATAGCATCTATGCTAGCCCGTGAGCTAGCAGCACTGTGGCTGGTAAGCAGAAATACGGAAATAAAAGTATCCCATGAAGCACACTTGACTTTATAGCCTGAAAACATTCCTGAACGATTGTGTAACTGTTGTTGTATTGTATTGTTATTTTAATGTTCAGTGCTATTGCAATTTATAATTGTTTGTATATACCATAACAATGGCTCAGAGTTCATTGAGTGTTAGTGTTGTTAAGTGGGCCCCCAAATCAAGAGCCACGGAATGAAATTAGATATAATAAGTTATGTAAAGGGTCAAAGTTTTATGGGTTATTTATTCATGTGTAGTTTTTATGCTATTTGATACACATAAAATGTATATTTAAAAATGAAATCACATGGCAATTGTGCTAGATTTAGGAAGTCTTGGGATGCATCCCCCTGCCTTACAGTTTATTACAGTAGAAAAATTAATGTTGAATTATGTGAGTTTTGAAAAATTCGAGGTGTTTATCAACCTATTCCTCACACAATGTGACCACTTCGTGCATACTACAACTAAACATCAATAGCTTGTTAACCTAGATATAAGGTGGGGGAAAGTCATGCTGCTTTCCATGAAACGTGCACTTCTGCCTGTTCAGAATGTACATCTCTGTGATTATTTAAATAATCTGTAATTGAAAAATTGTGTCCATTTCCTTGAATTAGCACCAGGATGAAATTGATGTAATAATATCAGGAATACTAGACCCAAAGGAAAGTCGTCTTTCGCTTTGACTGAGTTTTCATGCTAAAGTCGGCTTTCCCCAAAATTATTTGATATGTGAAGCACACCTCCACCCAGAATCGTTAATGTGCAATTTTGCCAGGAAGCAAGAGGATAAGCAAGATGATCTGATGTCCTTTGCAGTCTGATAAATGTAGGTAATTGTTGGCAGTTCATAATGTGGCTATGTTAGATTTTATCTTTTCATTGAGCCCAGCTCCTCTGCTCTAATCAACTATTTTAGCCACTTGGAGAATCAGCTGATAAACTTTGTTGGTCTCTAGCTGTCTGTACACAATCCATTCCCTCCAACAAGACTTACCAGAATGCAGCCGAGGGCAACCAAACTGTCCTTTGGTTAGCCATGAGAGCTCAGATGTACCTGGTTATCTGTCCAATGGTCTAATTCTTTTCCCCAGATTCCACTCCCAATTTGTCTCTTTATATGCCCATTCCTTGTAAAAGAGGCAGAGACAGCACAGTGTGCTCTGTCTCTTTGCACTTGAGTGTGTGCACACAAAGAAGAGGTCATGTGAGCACCCAGTGAGGAGGAGGCTGCCCATGAGCCAAGAGATTGAGGACTCAGAAGGGAACCTACCTTGCTGGCACTTTGATCTTAGTCTCTGAGACACCAGGACTGTGAGAAATAAATTTCTGTTGTTTAAGCCATCCAGTCTGTGGAATTTTATTGTGGCAGCCCAAGCAGACTAATACACCTATTGTTCTTTAAAATGAAATATGTTTATTTCAGTTTTGATTTTTTCTAAGTTGTCATTAGTGGTTATACACATTCAATTGTCTCTTTTAATTTGAAACTTGTTATTTTAATGTAGTTTGATTTTAAAAGTTGGATTATGAATTTACCTTCATTTCTGAAAATTTGACCATTCATGTTGACTGAGCTTAGTGTTATGCGGATTCATTCAGTCAGTCATTTAGAAATATGCTGAGAGTATATAAAGAGTTGTGCTGGGCATCTGGCAGGAGAAAGTTAAAGAAGTCATGGTCCCTGTCCTCAACAAAATTGTCTGTTGAGTGACAGGGAAGAGAAATGCACATCTAACAAGACTACAAGGTAGACTGTAGAGACTGGAAAAAAAAGGAAGCTTGAAACAATGGAGCTTAATGTCATACCCTCTCTCTTTGCACTGTGTCTCCATCAGCCTTTCACTTGCTTGCCAGGACCCAGATCTTTCCCTCCTCACAGAGTTCATATATGCTTTTCCTTTCCTGGAATGTTCTTCTCTACCCCTTCACCTAACCAACTTTCAGAGCTCAACTCAGGTAACATTTCTTCCAAGTCTTACTTTAGGAAGTTTCTTTGAAATGCCTGGTTATGGCAGAGTCTCTCTGGTCTATGCCATTGAGTAATTAGGTTTCTGGTACTTATCACAATTACCAGTGATAGTTTGATAAATGTTTAACAACTGGCTCTATAGGGGGAAGAAAAGTGCCCTGGTATGTAGAGTTTACTGATTTTGGTGGTGTAAAGACCCCCAGCATGGTGATTTCAAGCTGCCAGTGTGATGACATTGAATGTCAAGTTGGGAAGAGAGGCTCAGTAGCAAGCCATTGCATAGAGTTTACACCATACAGATGCAAATTTGTGTGAGAATTCCAAGAGCACAGAAATAGTAAAATAGGAAGCAGTGAGCTTAAAGTTTCTCATATAATTAATTTAAAATTTACATAATTTAAGTTTTAATGTGGCTATTTAATGACTGGGTTGTGCAAAATTCCTGCTAACTTTGCTAGCAGCTCAGAAAACCAGTAGGACCTGGCTCCAGTACGTCACTGACAATCACATAGTTACAGGTGGAATCAATTATTCAATGCCTGTATTCCCCATGAGAATGTAAGCTCCTAAAGGCGGGCACTGTTCTTGCCTTGCTGTATCAGTGAGTTTTGGGTCGAGGCAACAGAAGCCACTTAGGTATTCTGAATGGAAAGGGGCTCATACAAGGAACTAGAAACTTACCCTACTTTGGAAGGTCATGGATGCAAGTGCTGGGAGCAGGTGACATGTAGGAATTTACACAGAAGCTGTCTGAGAGAATCTCCCAATCTCAGTGGGAATTTCCTCTGCTGATCTTAGCAGTTCTAAGGAACTAGACTTCTGTTGTGAGTCTCCTTGCAGCTGCTGCCAGAGAAGTCGAAATCCCACATGGACACCTCTCATTGGATAACTCTAACCTGACACCATACGGGATGGGCATCTAAAGACTCGTTTCAGGGCTCTCTGCATTTCCTAGAATCTTTACAAGGGCAGAGATGATACCAAAGGGATGACAGACAATCTGCTTCTTGCTCACTAACATAGCACCAGTACTTAGAATAGTGTCTTGCACATAGGAGGTACTTAGTACATCTTGGTTGAATGATTGAAGCCAAGGTATTTATTTAAAGTCCATAACACAGCCATTATAAAGAGTAATAGCCTTTAAAGCAAAGGAGTTTTTTGGGCATCTCACTAAATCATCCTGACCTAGTACATGTGGCAGTTCAGATAAGTCTGACTTAGGAAAAAGTATTCTGAAAGTTAATGTATAACTTACTTGCTTGGAATTCAAAACATATTTCTGCATAACAACAATGATGTAAATGGTAGTGACATCTCTAGACTGGTCCATAAAAAGCCATTTCAATCACAACCGTGCTGAAATATAACACTAATAACATAATAGCTCACAACTTTATAAAATATTCTATGAGAGAAAATGCATTTCAAGTCCCAATTCTGGTGCTAGAGCCCCAGTTTTTGCTTTTTCCTCTCTGGCGATGAGTATAGGAATTCCTCCTGCCCAATTCCTGTTTAGAATTTAAGCAAGGGGACTAGAAACTTATTGATGTACTCTCAGTTTTAGTCATAACAGAGGAAGTTAAGTTCTGAGTACTGCAATAGTAGTAGGTGGAAAATTCTGGGTGGGGGAGAAAGTTCCAGTAGCTATAATGCAAAAGTAAATTCTATGTAAGGGATATTGCTAGTGTTTTATATTAGGGTTTTTTGCATTGTGCTTATTTAATTAAAATCAGAGTTTTCATTGCAATAGACTATAAGCTATACAGTTAAAATTAAATTGGAATAAGCTATATTAAAATTTACACTGAGATACTCTTTAGTAGGTCTTACCAGGTGAGTGAACCATACCTTGGGGATATTAACTCTGGCAGTTCTTAAAGGAATCACTTAGTAAATTACTGCTACAATGAGCCAAAAAATACCCTAAAGAATACTAAGTGCATGAAGCTTCTGCAGGAGGGATCATGTCTTATTCATTGTGTTATCCTTAAAGAGTTAGCACTAAGTCTAACAAACAGGGATACAATGAATGTCAAATGAAACAATGCAGCTTTTTCAAAGAGCTAAGTTTAGAAAAGGAATCATACACTAAAATAATAGAATTGAATCTAAAGATCCATGTAATATTTCATTAGAAAGACTGAGTAAGAATGATAGGAAAATTGATATGCAGTTAAGGGGAGCTAGAGTTTCTCAGTCGTTAGTGCTGCTTGCCAAATAATGCCAGTTCTTAGCCTTCTGGGTAGGACGGCCCTTCCTGATGCCTCATGATGAGGTGGAGCTGTGACTAGTTCTGACCAATGAATCGTTGATTAAAACAATAATGCTTGTAGATAATTCTTATAGTCCAGTGCATTTAATTGCTAGTGTGAGATGCTAGGACTTTTTTTCCCTCTTGACTATGTTGACTGGCAGAGTTCTAGATCCTGACTGCTTCATCAGCTTGGGTACCACGTGATGGCTAGGTAGTGAAAATTAGAAGTCAGTAGGGTGACCATATAATTTTTCATTCCAACCAGACCACTTTTGAGACTAAGAGGAGGCTGAGACAACCGGTATAAACCAGAACTGTTGTGAGTACACAGGGATATGTAGTCACTTAGAACTGAATCTTTGTTCCTTTAAGCTACTGAGGCTTGGGGTTGTTTGTTGCTGTTGCATAACCTCTTCAGACTGATAACTGGAGTCACTGCCAGAACTGAAGGTGGCATTCTCTTTCTGGATTGCCTTTCATTGAGTGTGCAGGTATCGGTTAGGTTTCAAATACCAGAAACTCAACTGAAATTAGTTGAAGCAAAACCAAAGGAAGTTAGCAGCACCTGGAGTTTAACAAAGAGTTAAAAAGTAAGACAATGAGAAGGCACAGAAAGAGCTGAGCCTCAGAAACAATGAGTTTGGGAACCAAACCCTGCCAGGCCCTTCTTTTCTACCTTCTGTCTCTATTTCTCTCTGTGTGGCTGGCTTCCTTCTTTCCTTTCTTCCTTCCTTCCTACCTCCCTCCCTCCTTCCTTCCCTCCGTCCCTCTCCCTCCCACCTTCTCCCCCCTCCCTTCTCCTTCTCTCTCTCTTTCTCTCTTTTCTTTTCTTTATTTGATTTTTTTTCTTTCTTTCAGACAGGGTTTTGCTCTGTTCCACAGGCTGTAGTGCAGGGGGATGATCATGACTTGCTGCAACCACAAACTCCTGCTCTTTCTTATTAAGGTTAACTTTCTTGCACAGTGGTATAAAACATGGCCACTAGCAGCTCCTGAATTCTAAAGTTCTGACTGTTTCCATTATCAAAGAAGGACAGACTTACACATGTTCTCTGAATCCAGTTTCAGAACTCCCAGGCAGAGGTTTCTGTCAGGCATAGGCTTGGAAAGATGTCGACCTTTTAACCAATCAGCTGAGGCCAGGAGGTTGAGTCCTGTAGGACCAAGGCAGTTTCCCTAGGAGCTGCATTAGACTAGGGAGAGGAACACCTTGAAGAAGAAGGAGAGAGGGGTGCTAGGAAGACAAAAACCATAAGTATTTACTCCATGTGTGTCTATGATGTGTGCAGATACCATTAATAAGGTATTTAGGTAGAACTTTTCTTGAGTTATTGCTGGACTTTGGAAACATGTATAACATTCTTTCCTCTATACTTTCTTTTGTGATTTCTTTTGGATAAAAGTCTCACATTTGGAAACAGCTAGCTGGAAAATGATGAGTTGTGGGGCCAAGGGACTAAGAACAGCTGACTGACCCACCTGAGCATTGAACCAGAAATGCTGCTCTCCGTAGAATTATATTCTAATCGACCAAGCGAAACTGTGGGAACATAAATGACATAATGACATTGAAAGTGACTTTTTAAAGCTGACTATAAAATTCCATTATCAGTGATTAGCTAACCTAGTCCTTTACACACACACACACACACACACACTCACACACACACAGAGAGAGAGAGAGAGAGAGAGAGAAGAATTAGATGACATCAACTGAAGTCTGCCTTCAAGGTTAGATTGTGGTACCTATAATTCTGTTGCAGGCTTCAGCATTGGGTTTATTTCCTAGTGCCTCCTCTCCAGCCATACCTGAGCATAATGTGTCACTCATTTTCAGTGTAAATCTGGGGAGTAAAAAAACCTGCTCCCAACAAGGTTACCAGCCAAAGTCTCCTACAGCTCTGAAGGTACCAATGATGAAGGGTTGTGCCGTGATGAAAATAATTGCTTTAGTTAGCCATTAAACAGTCTTCAGGGTCAACAAGACGATGGGTTCCTTTCCACGTTTGATTTAGTAGAAGCAGTTAATTATTTTGTTTTTATTATCTTTACCCCCTGCTTCAGAATTATTTACTTAGCACATGGAAGGCAACAGATATTTGTTATTATAAAATCAATTTCATGCCTGACTAGACCATCTCTTCCACCTTTGTCATTACTCTTTGAGCTTTGGGTGTTATCATGGGCTCATTTATGTTTATACAACTAGATGGCAATGGGGCCTACCAATAATTATTTGGGGAATTTGAGTCATACAGCAACTGGCATTGCATTTTCATTCTCATTTTCAGAGAATTTCCATGTATTCATTTTTCCTCATTTCTATAGAAATTTCTAATCAATAGAACAATGTTTCCAAAGTCATAGCATCACAACATTCTTTCTCCAGTTACCTACATGATATTAAGAATGACTTGTATATCTAGGGTAAAAATGCAATATGAAAAAGAAGTAAAATACACATCCATAAGCTATCATTTTGGTTTAAAGCATTCTTCTTTGAAATCTTTGTTTCCTCAAGTTGTGTTCCTTTGTTTTCCACAGCTTTTATGCAAGGCTCAAGGTGACAATCAAGACTTTTCTGAAATGTCAGTAGCTGAGAAGTTAAATAATCCAAATGCCAGTGCCATTCTTCTTCTCTCTCTCTGTTTTTGTTTTGGTGGTGGTGGTTCTGAATTAATTTCCAAAGTTTAGGTAAAATTATGCGTGCGAAGCCTCTCCTTGCCTGTTAAGCACAGCCTGGGTGTAGAGTTGTGGGTATGGGACAGGAGTTAGTAGGCCTGGTTCCATTAGGACCTGCCCTCTGTTCCCATCGTGCCTTGCCTCTCCCATTGTGCCTTACCATTCCCATCATGCCTTGCTATTCTTAGCATGCCTTGCTAGCCTCTGACTGCCATTTGTTGCTGGTGTGGAGGTGCCGCCAGTCAGTGCAGTTTCACTAGGAGTCGGAAGTGAATTTGCTATCACACTTGTCTAAGCAGCCCACCATTTTCCCACTAAGGCAAGATTCCTGCCTTGTTCCTCCCTCCAGCCCTGTCTTGTGTTCTGTGGAACTGGACCCAAGACATTACCCTGACTGATACTCAACAGACCAGTTATATGGAGCATATTGCCATTCTCTGATGTCGTCACCTAATCTTTCCTTTTGATTGGCTTTGACCTTCAATACCCTGTAAACATTTTTTGAGCAAGTCCCCAAACCTGGCTGGGAGCACTAGCTCAGCTTCTTACTGACTGTGTGATGCTCAGCAAGTTGGAAAAGTTCTGAAACTCAGTTTCTTTATTTTGGAAACAGCACCAGTATAAATAGTCACCTGTATGTAGCTCACAATTGTTCTAAAGATTCAATACAGTAAAGCATGTGAAAGTATCTTGTACATATTGCTATACAGGTTAACTATTTTATTTCATTGGATTTCTATTGAAAAATAAGCTCTACAATCTTTATTAGCTAATCTCTCATAGAAAATTCTTTGCTGGTGTTGTAGTTTAATGTTTGGCATAGGTTATGTGGAAGATTCTTAGACTTTTAAGTGTGCCAGAATCATCTGGGGTGATTTATAGAGATGGTTCCATGCCCACAGATTCTGGCTTTAGGTTTACCATAAGGCTCAGGAACCTGCATTTTGAAAAGCACCATATATTAGTTTGCTTTGGCCACGCTACCAGGATACTGCAAGCTGGTGGCTTAAACAACAGTCTTGCAGTTCTGGAGGCTAGAACTCCCTCCATGCTCTTGTTGGATAAATACTACCAAGAGAGTAGGTTCACTCACTATTCAGTTCTCTGTCCATGAAATCCTCACAACTGGAAAGAATGAAATGTTTACGTACAGGCCCAATCCTGCTTCGGTCTGGGACAGATTCCACCACTCTTGCCAAATTCCCTATTTGGACATATTCAAGAATAAGTTGTTTTCTTTCTGGAATGCTCTTCCTGTATCTTACTAAATATACTTTTTCCATATTTCAAGTTCCATCCAAGTCCACGTACCCAGTGAAGCATTCCTTGAATAGCACAGTCTACATGGATCTAGCTTACCTCTGACATTATGGTTGAATTTTACCCTCTGTCTTTGTCTTGTATCATTTACTGGATTATAAATTGGTTGCAAGCAGAGATTATGTGTTATGTTCTGGTATTACTCACCACTTCTGTTATAATGTGGAGACCCTAGTAGGTGTACAGTAGATACCACTGTCTTCTTTAAGAGCTATTTGAATGCAGATTAGATTAGAGCTGCTGTGCTAAGTAAGAATTTTTGAAAAATATAAGTCAATTTATTTATTTATTCAGAAAGGTGGTAGAATTTCCAAATATCCTTGGCAAAGGTTGATGGTTGGGGATATTGTGCTAATTAAGTGGAATATATGCATTCATTGAAATTATAACTATGATAATTATATATCAACATGAAAATGTCACAAATTCTTTTTTAATTTTAAGTGAGGAAAGCAACATAAAGTTATATTTATACTACAATTACTGCTATGAAAAAGCATGAATAAAGGCTGGGAGAGAACACAGATGTGAAAATAGTTATATTTGGTTGATAGATTAATGAACAAATTATTTTCTTTTAATGCTACAATACTGCTTTCATGAAAATCAGCAGAAAACATAACAGTGATAACCAGTTTGGATTGTTGTCAGCTATGGGAAAAATATTCAGTTTTGGGGAATGGAAAATGACATGAGTTTTATAGAGATTTCAGCAGTCTTCAGTGCATGAGCTAATTCTGATAGCATTGTGCTTTTAAGTTTTAGCTTAAATAATAATGAGGACTCAGCTAATACAGGAGGTATTTTAAAGACATGGCTGACATGGTAACCTGTCTTAGAAGAGCCATCTTGGAAACTTGCTATTTATCTATGCTTATTGTAAGCTCGATATTTCAATTTCCTCCCAGGAGTAGAACTGCCAGTAGGATATCTGAAATTCAAGGCCTATGACAATCAATACCTTAAACTTCTTGTATTCAAAATCCACATACAAGCGCTTTTTGGGACTATCTTGTATTTTGTTTGTGTGGCAAGGAACAGTTTCTGGTCTTTGAATCATCATGTCCTTTTCCAGCATAATATCCTGTGGGGTTTTCATCAGGGAAGAAAGGCAGCACACCGGAGTAAGATTTTGCTATGATTATCTCATCATCTCTTTTCATTTGCAGTGCCACTGGCAAAACTGTTTTTTAAAGAAGGGTTCAGCAAAATGATTGGCACTCGCTAAGTGGCTGATATTGAATAGGAAAAGCCAAGAGCTAATTTGAAGTCTTTATATAATGTTCTTTGTTTAAAAAATTGAAGAGAAAAAATCCAAAATTAGAAGACTAAGAACTAGAGCAGTCTTGCACCATACTGTTTTAATTGGCTGTTGCTCATGAGAAGAATCAGTAATTTCTTTTGAAGTTTTGTATCAACTGCTTAATTTTGATCAAGTCTTGTAATTAATCGGCTGTGAATAAAATGAATCAGCTATAATTTTAACCATGTTTTCTTAAAAAATAGCTACAATGATATAAGTAATGGGTTATCTAACCTTATTCAAGGTTTTATAAATGATTTGAGCAGTATTTTAGAGGAACTACAACTTATCAATTAACTCATGAGTTTTGGCAATCACATTTTCAATACCTTTTAAGAACAAATTTATTGAAATGTTAATGCAATTTTGTGTTCTTCAGATATTATACCTGTTTTATTTTAACCATCAAGTAGTAATATAATACCTGCTGAATTTCCAACACTGTGTCAGCCCTCATGGAGGCAGAACAATGAGTGAACAGCAGCCCAGGTTACGGACTTCATCCTCAAAGATCTTACAATATAAATGGAGGAACAGATAATACATGAAACCATCAGAGAATAATTGACTTTCAATGTATCTTTGTAACTGTATATAAATAAAGTAATTTCAGAAAAAGAAGAAAGCTTGAATAGCCAAAGTTCACACAGATGGTGAATGTTGCAAACAGAAGTCAAATCCAGGCAATCAGAACCCTGAGTTTTTTCCTTTAATCATTATTCTAATGCTGTCTCTCCACATACTTACATTAATGATTGCTCATCATGAGTAATCATTGAATGATTTGTTTACACATATATTTATTGAACACATAGTGTATGCTAGGTATGGTGTATATTTTGGTGAACAAGATATATATGGTCTCTAGCATTGTGGAGTTTATAGTTGAGGGCTAGGAGAATATAAACATTAAACACATAGCTATATAAATTTTAAGTGGTACAAAGAGCAAGTTTCAGAGTGTTAGAAGCACTTAACAGGAACATCTAATCTTGTCTGGAGAGGCTAGAAAAACGTTGACTGCAGAAAGAAAACTGCCAGGTTAAGAACTAAGAGCTGAGTAGAATTTATCTAGACCCCAGCCATGGCCATTCTTATTAAAGAATCCTGCTACTTCTGTTAGCTGTTCATCTACTTTCCTACCTGCTCTATTTCCCTTTCTTCTTTTTTACCTTCTTTATCTCAGAACTGCTCTTTTGTCTTTTGCACATCACATAAAAGAGTAGTCATTAGCATTCAGTCAGCATGCTTCTTTAATTCTGTATTGGGAGTAATTTGGCAATGTTTGGAAATTCTCAGTTGTGCCTATAGTTTGGTGTTCAGAGGTTTCTTCTCACTGTCACCTCATAAAACTAGATATTTTTGCTACTTTAATTTTATTTTCTAAGATTGTTAATATTTTTACAAGATATCTAATCATTTTGTATAAACAATGGCAAGGGATTACAACTCCCTAAAAGGTTTGAATTTTTGCTCCTGTGGCTTCAGCTGTATGTGGACATAGCTCCTGGGTTTGTCAGCCCTTTGCCTTGATGTCCTCAATCAGTAGCTTGGCAACATATTACACTGGCAGGTTCTTATCGTCTCAACATAAAGCTTGCTTTGTGTACAGTATTAGCTCCTGGATGGTTCTGCAAAAGCGATGTGTCACTGAAATTTTCTTTTTTGACAAGTCTCTTACCTGGTGGTTAATAGCTGTGATGAAATATTTTTTCTTCAAGAAATGAGCCATTTCCTCTTGGCCATATGTTCTAGTCTTTAATGATATATTTGCCAAAAAATTGCCAATGAAACCTTCTTTTTTTCTGTCCATTTAAAAAGAATCTGCCATTTCTCCATTCTACGTTTATTATTTCTATCAGCAAAGTGATGTGTAACTGCAGCCTCTCAGGCATTATATTGTAAACCAATTGAATGATTGCCTTCAACATGAGGGACCCAGTGTAGAGAAAGAAGAGGTGACAAATTCAGGATGTATTCCGTTCAGCAACAAATAAAATAGAAAAGTAGATTTTTACTAAATTGTTTGAACAATCAGAGAGTTCAAACTCCCTGAAGAGAGTATATATTTTGTAATCAATATAAAATGAGTTATGTTTTTGTCCCTCTTGTACTACATAACACAAAACCTGCTGGATGTATTTACAGTTGCAGAGAAATCTAGAAGATAGGTCTAGCGTAGCCTGTCTTAAAAGAGCTTTGTGGCCTATGCAAAATTTATGCAGATTTACCTCAATATGATAGCCATTTTCTGGTGCAATAGTTAATATTGCAACAGAATAAGAAGTACATTGCCAGAGAGACAAACCACACATATAAAGACACCATATATTTATAAAACAAATGCCCATTTCAATGTAAGATTCAAATCAAAGTAACGACACGAGCTCTTAATTGTAGATATTGGTTTTTAATATCCTGCTTTCTCTTAAGGGCAGCTCTTTTCAGCATACTCTCAGGCAGCAACAGAAATTTGTATTTTTTTTTTTTTTTTTGAGATGGAGTCTCGCTCTGTCACCAGGCTGGAGTGCAGTGGTGCAATCTCAGCTCACTGCAACCTCCGCCTCCTGGTTCAAGCGATTCTCCTGCCCTAGCCTCCCAAGTACCTGGGACTACAGGTGCGTGCCACCACACCCAGCTAATTTTTGTATTTTTAGTAGAGACGGGATTTTACCATGTTGGCCAGGATGGTCTCAATCTCTTGACCTTGTGATCTGCCCACCTCAGCCTCCCAAAGTGCTGGGATTACAGGCATGAGCCACTGCACCCGGCCCAGAAATTTATGTCTTTAAGGATAATTGATTGCTTTGAGCTCTGTAAAAAATCAGCCAATTTCTCATAAATGTGAGTATTGCTAGCATGAAAACTAGAAACAACTGTGCATGCTTTTTTTGGTATCAACAGAATAAGTAAAATTGCAGTAAGAATGATTCAGACAACTGTGAGGAGAAAGACCAGTAGTACAGGTAATGTCTCTCTAGCACTACAGTAGAATTTTGAGGTCTATTGTGGAATTTTTGTCCTGATGGCTTTAAAAATAGCATATTGTCACCAGTCTGAAGTGGCTAACTTGCCTGCATTCAGAAGTATTTATTAGACATCTTAAAATTACTGGAAATGTTTTTATACTGGGACTTGAATTATCGTTCTGGTTCTAGTACTAATTAGTTCTATGGTCATAGGCATATTTCCAAAAAGAGAAAATGAAGGAGTTATGTTGGATACTCTTTGATGTTACTTAGACCTGTGAATTCTTTCAGACTCCCCCCGTGAAACATTAGGTAATCGCAGTCATCGTATTTTGCATGACTGTCTGTTGTCCTCATGGCAAGATTACATGTAGTCAATGCTACAGGAAAAGCTCAAGAGATTTGTAATAAGAGTTTTTCAGTGGGTCCACTTGGTGACATAGCTGGACTTAAGACTCCTGGTTGTGATAATACTTATGTAAAGTTCTATATTTATGTGAATTCTCTGAATTTTGTAAGTCCTGTTGATAGGTTAACCTCTGTTGTATTTTAATCTTCTAAATCTTCTCAGTAACTATTCTAAACTCTTCAAAATGTCTTCACATCTAATGTATCTTCTTTGGTCTGCAAAATAAGCATGGGAAGAGGGTATGTCATGAGTCCTCTCCCTGAGCCCAGTCATGCAAAGATGTGAGAATGTTGGAATGGGGGTGGAAGGAAGGGGTGATGTATCCCTCCTTCCAGATCTGGTATACAGATCTGTAGTCTGGATCCCATGGAAGAGAGAGAAGTCAGTAGTCAGGAAGTCCAGTCAAAGTCAGTGGCTGGGAGGAGTCCAGCTAGATGTGCGCTATTAGAAGCATGATCTTTCACCAGGTGAAGGTCAGCATCCAAGGCATGTTGGTCCAACATCCAACATTAAGATCCAAGGGGTCAAGGAATAATGAAGTAGGTGCAGAGCAGACAAGATGTTTCAGGAGACACATCCGTGCATATTGAATTCCCGTACAGAGTAGAGGAAGAGCTGGGTATACTCAGTAACCAATGAGGAACGTATGTGGGTCAGTGGGGTAAACAGACTTACCCAAAGTTGTTCTGTTCTCATGCCATGGAATGCCAGGAATTAAACCTACATCTTTTGCCTACAGTATCTCATTAAAATATTTAGTTTATTCTATTTCTAAATACAACATTTAGTTTCTTCTCCACCCTCTCATTGTCAGGATTAGGGTACTCCGAGTATGTTTAATAATATGTAAGTTCTTACATAGAATTTTTACTCTGTCTCATGATGCACTAACCTGAAAGCAAATTTGTGAAACAATATCCTTGTCAGGAGGTGTATCATGAAAACCCGAGGCTGCATATTTGCTCAATAAGGTTATTTTCCTTGCAAGCAGTTTTAGAATTCAGGGTTTACTCAAAGGGCTGTTGTGATCATGAATTTTTAAAATCAGTTATTGTTTAACGTAAAATAGCAAATAAGGAATACAAGCCTGGTTACCTAAGGGCAGCACTGTTGGCTGGAAAACCCATTCACTCCACAGCTGTCCCCAGTTCCAAAAGTCCCTGATGAGGAACCTGGCTGGCATCTCTTGAACGTCTCTCCCTCACTGTGCTCCAAGCATCTGCTATGCCAGACTCATTGTTTGTTTCTGTCATTTCAGAGACGTTGATGATGGTGATGCAGGGTGTTTTTTTTTTTTTTCTTGCAGAAAAATGCAAACAACTGTTTGATCTGTAGGTTCATTTATTTGTATATTTGTTTGATTATTTGTTACCTTTCCACTTCTAAGTAATAAAGTATTCTTTATTATCCACCTGAATTAAATCATCGTTGTTCTTGCTTAGTAACTCTATGAGCTGCTAAGTAAGTCCTTTCCAGTTCTCTATCCCAGCAAAAGCTGTTATTTATGACTGCAAAGATTATTTTCATTCTAATGAGGTTGTTTCCTCATTTTTGAAAATGTTTATCTTGTAATATTTGAATATATAAACTGTATGTAATATCATCCTAACAGGAATACCTGTGAATCCCCCTTTCCTTTAGAAACTGGAACAATTCTGTTGCTTCTATCTTATCCTCCCCGCCTACTTCATCTCTGTGCACCCCTACCCCCGAGGAAATAGTGTCCTCAGTTGCCTTTTAATTTGTAGTTTCATCACCTACACCTGAATGACCAAACCATATACCATTTAGTATCATTCATTTTGTAATCTCAAAATGGATATGTGTATGTGTATAATTATCTATAATTTGCATTTTTCCAACAAAATTATGTTTCTAAGGCATTTCTGTTACTGCTCCTTATGGGACAGTGCTTTTAAAAGTGCTTTTTAATGTGCATACAGATCACCTTGGGAGCTTGTTAAAACATGGGTTCTGACGCAGTTCGTCCATGGCGGGACCTGAGGCTCTGTATTTTCAGCAGGCTCCAGGTCTTGCTCATGCTCTGGCTTGTGCGTCACCCTTTGACTAGCAAGGTTATAGAGGGTACAGATGGTTCACAATGAATAAGTTTTGCCTTACTCTAAAATGGATAGTTTGCTTATTAAATGCTGGCATGCCTTCCTAAAAACATACATTTTTATTCCATTTGTTTCTTTTCCCAAATCTGAACAGAAAGATGGAGATTCTGAAAAGAATCATGGGGCCAGCCCCCTTTGACCTAAGCACAATGATTAGCAATGCCTTTATCTAAAAGCCGTGGGGTAACAGGGAACCAAATTTTTCCCCGTTGATGTTTTGGTTGTGTATTAGTCAGGGTTCTCTAGAGGGACAGAACTAATAGGATAGATGTATATATAAAGGGGAGTTTATTAATGAGTATTGACCCACACCATCACAAGGTGGGGTCCCACAATAGGCTGTCTGCAAGATGAGGAGCAAGGAAGCCAGTCCAAGGCCCAAAACCTCGAAAGTAAGGAAGCCGATAGTACAGCCTTCAGTCTGTGGTCAAAAGTCCAAGAGTCCCAAAGCTGAATAACTTGGAGTCTGATGGTGTTCGAGGGCAGGAAGCATCCAGCATGGGAGAAAGATGTAGGCCGGAAGTCTAAGCCAGTCTAGTCTTTCCGTGTTCTTCTGCCTGCTTTTATTCTGGCTGCGCTGGCAGCCGATTAGATGGTGCCCACCCAGATTGAGGGTGGGTCTGCCTTTCCCAGTCCACTGACTCAAATGTTAATCTCCTTTGGCAACAGCCTCACAGACACACTCAGAAACAGTACTTTGCATCCTTCAATCCAATCAAGTTGACACTCAATATTAACCATCACAATATTTTTTCTAAGATTTTTGTAGAGAGGATACTGGTCAGCTTTGTTTTTTTTTTGAAAACTAGCATTTTCAGGAAATGAAAATGTACATTGGCTATGCATATATTAATTAATATCTTTGGGCTTTAAGATTGAATGCATATTTTTACTTATTAGTCTTGCACTTCATCGCTTCATGATCTTTGGCTCTGGTAAGGTCTTGACAGTGTAAGATAATCAACTGGTAAAAAAAGAACAGGAGGCCATGTGACAGAACTTCAAGCACCTCTTCAGTGTGATTCAGCTGAAAGATCTACAACTCTGACATGTTGATGATTTATCATCCTTGTGCTCCCCAGCACATAAATTTCAAGGAGCAGCTGACACTTCTGATCATCTCAAAGATATACTATTTAGCAATAATTTAGCTTCCAGAGAGACTAAAAGATACTTTTATTTAGTGCTATTTATTCTACTTCTAAATTCATGATACTAAGCTATGAAACTATAACCATCTTCCATTTTAAGAACAGCCATTTAGCCATTGAGAAGATGGAAAATATGGTCACATATTATATGTGATTTAATAAAGCAGTACAGAATAGGGAATTGGGCTCCTAGATTCTAATAGTTATCTGGCCTTAGTGAGAGAAATTGGTGTTCTGAGAAATAAGTCATGAATTAATTCACACAATATTTACCGTTACTCTAATGATGAATTTGGTAGGCGCGCTGTGGATTGGAGAGCCTGGCCTGTTTGGAGATATAAGAGGCGAAGTTTAACTTAAAGGACAAGGTATCTTTCCATTGCAAGGAAGATAAACCTATCTCAAATTGGTTTAAGCAAAAAGGGGAATTTCTGTGCTCACATAACTGGCAAGTCTTATGGTTCTCTAGCTTCAAGCATGGATAGATCCAGGGTCTTAATCAAGTTATCAGATTGATATCTCTGTCTTTAGCTCTCTTCCTTCTGCCTCCCTTCCTCTCCCTGTCCCTCTCTCCCTCCTTCCCTCTCTCTCTCTTCCACTTTTCCTCCCTCCCTCCTTGCCTCCGTCTTTCTTTCTCTCTCTTTCTTCTGCCTGCCTTTCTCTTCCTCTCTCTCTCCCTCTTTTCCTCCCTTACTTTCTCTCTCTCTTCCTTCTTGCCTCACTTCCTCTCCCCCTCTCTTTCTCTTTCCCTCACTTCCTCCTTCTTTCTCAGTTCTGTTTTCCTTGGTGTTGGCTTCATTCTTCCCAGCGATTGTCCAGGTTGGCAACCTGCAGCTTGAGGCTGACATTGTCTGACAAGTGGCAATCTCAGAGAACAGAGTGAGGCACTTTCTGTGTAGCTTAGGCAGTTAGTTCTCCCCTTCTGGTTTATTTTAGCTTCTCCCTCTTTTTCTGCTTTAACAATTTAATTCTTAATCATTTAGTCCTGAAATCCCTCCTGTTTCCTTCCTGAGTTACCTGTCATTCTCTATAGACCTACATACAGTCTTTGAAAGCTCTGGATGTGCGTGTGGAGAGGGGGGCCTTGTTTAAAATTTTATTGTGTAATGTTTAGCATCCTGTAAACATGTTCATAATACATTAAGTACAAAAACAGATCTCCAGTAGCTGTAGACTACGGCATCCTTCAAAACACAGATGAATAGAGTCTGTAGGTCTATAGGCATGAGGACATACAGATAACGACAAAGATATGCAGTAGGATATTCTCCACAGAGTTAACAGTGGTTGTGGCTAAGAAAGCATTAATTTCAAAAATTTAGCTTAGTATAGTTACGTCTTTACTTTGAGGAGTTTGTATTCCCCAGAAATGGCACCTTCACTCTCCTGATGGGAGGTATGCTTGTCTGTGCTTGGTTCCGTTGCCTCGGGAGCTGAGTTGAGAGGAAGACTGGGGGTTTCAACACTGGGTATGTGGACTTTTGCCTAATACTCCTGTTTTCAGGATGATATAGACACCTACCCTTAGTCATACCTGAGGAGAGGTTGTGTGTGTGTGTTTGCACGCACGTGCATGTGTGTGTGTGTGTGAGTATGCATGCGTGTGAGTGTGTGTGCGTGTGTGTGTGTGTCCAGGCTGTGCTGAGCAAAGCAGCAAAACAGATCTGGGAGAGAAACAGAATCCCCCAGCACCCATGGCAGCAATGCCAGGGCAAAGCCTCTCCACTGGAGGTCCTTAGAAAACAAGGAGATCTTTGTCACCAAGGCACAGTGTCGTAGAAGTTGACTCCAGCAGCTACAGTCCCTGATTCTCAGTTTTCTCATAAAAGTAAATCGGATAAGCTTCTATATAACATCTCAGACATCCCTGTTGAATTCATAATTAAAAATCTAAATGAATTACTTTTTATTAAGGTGTACTTCCAAATGTTTAATATCCATGAGATAAATCTGATTTACTTCATTTTAAGAAGTCTTATCCATAAAAATATACAGGAAAATCTTATATAATACCTTAAAATATTTTAATATTTGGCAATTTTAAGATCCTTAAGGAACTTTAGCTTTTTAGAGCCATTTTAAGATCTTTAAAGAACATTATCCACATATAGCTCAATATAAGTCATTACTTTACTATCAAGCAACGTGTGGAAAGTAGTTTAGTGAACATTTGAAAATGGAATAATACCTAACATCAAATTTAAAGTAACACTTATTTTTCTTTTAATTTTTCTTTTCATGGAATTTATGGCTCAGTGCTGAAAATAATTACAATATTTTTATCCCCACTTCATACAGAGATGAATATTTCTACTCTAGTTAATTTTTCATTCTTCTTGCTCTTAACTTAGTATGTTAGATGTTGTCATAAAATGGAAATAGCTAATAGGCATTGGGTGTTGTGTTAGTCTTCCTTCTTAGCTCCTGTTTCTGCCCTCTCTTTCCTTTTTATTCTTTAATTCTATACTTTTTTAGTGAAAAAATCATAGCAACTAACATTAGTTGCTATGTGCTAGGCTATCTGCTAAGTGCTTTCCATATCCCAGATTATTTAATTCTCACAGGGATCCTGTGGGGATTGATGGTTATCTCCATTTTGCAGATGTGGAGACTGAAGCTTCAAAGTTTAATTAGCACATTTGAAGCTTTGTATGCTGTATAGCTGTGGTTCTCAAATGTAGTTCCTAGACCAGAAGCCTCAACTTCATTTGGGAACTTGCGAGAAGTAAAAATTGTTGGGACTCATTGCAGATTTACTGATTCAGAAACTTTGAAGGTGAGGCTTGGAAATCTGTTGTAATAAGCCCTAAGGGTGATTTTGATCTATACATAAGTTTGAGAGCCACTGATGTAATTCCTCTCTGAATCTGATCTGAAAATTGTGCTATAGTGTTGACTTTTCCCTTTGTTATAAATATACACATAAAAATTTGTTATTGTAATTTATGTTAAATTTTTAAACCTCCGAACAAATTATTAAAAACTCTTGTGTTTAGATAGATTTCTTATAATGGTTTAATCTGTTTTGTTTTTTTTTTTTCAATTTGTATTTTGGACTAGATTACTCAAAATGTTACCAGCTGGAATCTGAGAATGCTGTAATATATAGAAAAAAATAGCTACTATGACCAACTAGGGTTACTGTCTGGGAATATAAGGATGGGTCAGATATCAGGAAAGCTATGAATATAATTTACCATATCAACAAATTAAAGGAGAAAAATTCATTACGTTCATTGAAAAAGTGTTTGATAAATGTAGCAGCCATTCCCAATAAAAATTCTAAGCAAAATGGAAATAAAAGGAAAATATTTCAGCATGATAAAGACCATTTACTAAAATAATCAGCAAACATCACCTTAAATACTAAAACCCTAAATCATTTTCATTGAAATCTGGATAGAGAAAAAGATGCCTTCTTTTGTTCTTATTATTAGTTTCATTGGTTGAAGTAAATGCAACAAATCAGGAAAATAAAATCATAGATATAAGTATAATTAAAGAAAAAGCAAAGTCAACTTTTTTTTCCTAAAGAGATTTCTTACATATTTAGAAACCCCAAGAGATGCTGCTAAAAATGGCTAGAATTGATGAGGGAACTTTATAAAGAGCCTGGTTATAAGAGAAATAGTCAAGCTTTCTTTATACTATCAATAGTCACTTAGAAATGGAAATAGGAAAATTATTCCAGTCATAAAAATGACAAAAAAATTAAAATACTTGGGTTTAATTTTAACAAGAAAGCTGCGGAATTTATAGGAATGAAATTATAAAAAATTATTGAAGAATATAAAATAAGACTTAAACAAATAAAAGAACTAATACTCTATTTGTAATATATAAACTCAATGCCTTTTCATTTAAAAACTCAAGTTATTTTTTGAATTGAATTAAAAAATTCAAGGTTAAGAAAAAACACTGGATAAAAAATTAAAGTATAAAGAAAAGAAGAATAAAAAGCCATTTTCTTGCTGGATATCAAAACATACTGTAAACCAACTGTGATGGCAACAGTGTCGTGTGGGAATAGAGCAAAGATAGGTTGGTAGACCGGAGTAAGTACCCTGAAACAGATCTCACTATATATGGAAACAATCCATGATAAAGGTGACATCTTATTTCACTATGAAGAGAATGATTTAGTTAATAAATAATGCTCACACAACTGGCAATCAAAATAAATGGGTACCATTATTTTATATATATGCAAAATTAATTTCAAGAGAATAAAAGAACTAAATTAAAAAATAAAATTCAAGAGGGAAATTAATCACAAGTATATTAACATGCAGGTTGTGGAGACATTTCTAACCAAGACAGGAAGTCTAGAAGCTATTAAAGGAAACACTTTGGGCCACCTGAAAGTAAAATATTTGAGTATGGCAGATGCTACAAAGATAATAGACTGGCCGTAGCTTGAGAGGATACTTTTGATGTGTGTTTTCCAAGGAAGCAGAATCTGAGGCTGTGATTCAAGGGGTGAAGCTTTATCTGTGAGGTGCAAACCCAGGTTAGTGAGCATGAGGATTAAAGAAAGAGAAGCAAGAGAACATGACGTGTTACTGCTTCTCAAGAAGACACATAAGACGCAGCAGGTCACTTGGCTGGCATATTTTCTCCCCATATGACCCTTCTCAAATGAGCTGCAAGGAGCACTTATCTTCTGAGAAGTCTATGGGAAGGGAGGGAGGACAGGGAATTTGTCTGCCTAGCTAGCCCCACTCTGTGTCTTCTTTCCTGTTGGTCATTGCTTGTCCTGTGGGCAGTTAGCTTGCAGAGGGTGTCACTACAGCTCCTTGATGCTCCCCCTGATGCCATTTCCCATGTTCCCCATTGCGATGTTTCATGTTAGTCTAGAAGTGGTCCAGAAACTGAGCGTGTGGCTGGGCAGGACAGCGTAACAGGGGCCAAAGGGAATGGCCTGACTCATCCAGGGTTCACATCTGGTTGCATCCCTGTGGTATTCATGGGTTTAATAGGCAGGTAATATGACCAAGGGGATACGAGGAGAGGCAGGAGATTTGTATTTGGTACAATAGCAGAAAGAGATAAAAAGGCCTTTCAAAGAAGTGCAAATCCCAAAAGACACCCTGACAAGGTGAGTGACCGCCTCGGTAGATTTAATATTCAGGGCATGTGGCACAATAAGAGGATTGGAGCCAAGAACTGCCCCATGGCTCGGAGGGCTCCTGCTTTTTCTCACATGCATCCTGCTGCCACTGCTCTGGTCAAAGGTACCATCAGCTCTTGCCTGCATTAGCAGGAGGCAACCTTTACATTGACCTTCCTTCCTCTACTCTCTTCCCAGTCACAGTCTATTCCCAGTATAGCAACCAGAGTAATCTCATTAAAATGGAAGTCACAGCACTTCATTCCTTGGCTCAGAACCCACCTATGGCTTCCTATCTCTTTTAGTGAAAAAGCTGAAGACCTTAAAATGACCTGTAAAAGCTCTATCTGAGGCAGCTGGCTGTCACCTCTCTGATTTCATCTGCTACCACAACCACCATGTGCCTCTTACCTCCAGCTACAACTGACCTCTTCGCTATTCCTCCCATAGGCCAAACATCCTCTACCCCAGGGCCTTTGCACTTGCTGGTGATGCCCTTCCCTGGGCTATCCATTGCCTTATTTTCTTGCTTCCATTCTCACTATTTACTCAGAAGCCACCTTTTCTGTGAAGTCTTTCCTGACCACCATTTAAATATTCTCAAATTCATCCCTGACATTTTATATTCTTCATATCCTCCCTATTTTTTCTTTTATTTTAGCATTTGCTAATATAACATACTGTATATTTTACTTACTTATTTTTTTCTATTTTCTGTCTCTCTCATAGAATGTGGCCCCTCTCTGTGTCATTCAATACTTAATCCTTAGGGCCTCATATAGTCTCTGGCGTATAGTAGATGCTCAATAAATATTTGTTAAATGAATAAATGACCAATGAAACAAGAATAAGGCCTAGATTCTGCCAGCCTTGGGCTTGTTTAGTATTGATGACAAGGATTGGTGGTTGTGTGGAGACAGAGTGAGGCACCCTTGAATTCTCAACATGCCTGGTGCAGTCCATGTTTTGGGAAAGGATAGGAACTGCCATGTTCCTGAATATGAGCTAGGAAACAAGCAAAATCTGCGTGCTAGTGGGGAAAGATGAAGAAATCTTATTGGGAATATAAAATGTCTGATTTGGATTTATTTTGGTAATAAGCTTTTGATTTTAATAAAAAACATTGATGATCCTGACAAGTGAATAAAATAAATGCATTTATTTTTAAAAATTTATTCTCAGAAGATAAACCCTTTTCATTTAATGATATGAAGAGTTATCGAAATATTATTTTGTGCTGTGATGAAGCTTTCTGTTAATGACTTAAAACTGGAAAAAGAAGTGCTGCTAGCAAAATTAAAACCAAAATGTGATTGATTTTGGAAAGCTTATCTAGGCAGGATTCTATTCCAATGAAATCCATGTAAAATAATGATCTGATTCACAATGCAGGAAGATCCTAATGCTTGTTTTTTGCATAAAAAGCACATTCTTGTTCATACCATGGAGTACTTATTGAGTACATGTGGTTTGTCTCATATGTCAAACTTGTGTTCCATAGAAAGCTATATTACAAGATGCTAAGAGTTATGTGGTAAGTTTTTTTTCTGTGATTAAATATGCTTAGAAAACCTTGACTTCTGAGATGGTAAATATCTAAGAGAGGTTTTGAAATATGATTCCCATATCATGGAATACTTTTTCTGTAAAACACCTGTTAACATGTGTGAGAATGGTGTTTTATGTAAGTGAATTTAGGGTATAGTTAGCATAAAATATTAATATGAAGTTTTTAGAAATTTAGAGAAAGTGTGTGTGTGTGTATAAAAGTTTAGAAGGTTTATATTACTTTAAGTGATAGTTAATTTTGACTTTTCTGATGTTATTTAAGCATCTGTACATGAAAGACCATGATAATCTAGTTATTTTATTTTAACAAGGTAGGTTTTGTATTTTAAATTTTATTTCTTTGAGCAGTGGAGTGATTCATCATGGATTTGATGGGGTATGTCTGTTCAAGTGTTTGTTATTAAAAACAGCCATTTATGATGAGCATTTTTTCACATGTCTGTTGGCTGCATAAATGTCTTCTTTTGAGAAGTGTCTGTTCATATCCTTTGCCCACTTTTTGATGGGGTTGTTTTTTTCTTGTAAATTTGTTTGAGTTCTTTGTAGATTCTGGATATTAGCCCTTTGTCAGATGAGTAGTTGCAAAATTTTTTTCCCTTTCTGTAGGTTGCCTGTTCACTCTGATGGTAGTTTCTTTTGTTGTGTAGAAGCTTTTTAGTTTAATTAGATCCTGTTTGTCAATTTTGGCTTTTGTTGCCATTGCTTTTGGTGTTTTAGATGTGAAGTCCTTGCCCATGCCTATGTCCTGAATGGTATTGCCTCGGTTTTCTTCTAGGGCTTTTATGGTTTTAGGTGTAACTTTTAAGTCTTATCAAAGATCAGATGGTTATAGATGTGTGGTATTATTTCTGAGGGCTCTGTTCTGTTCCATTGGTCTATATCTCTGTTTTGGTACCAGTACCATGCTGTTTTGGTTACTGTAGCCTTGTAGTATAGTTTGAAGTCAGGTAGTGTGATGCCTCCAGCTTTGTTCTTTTTGCTTAGGATTGACTTGGCAATGCAGACTCTTTTTTGGTTCCATCATCACTGGCCATCAGAGAAATGCAAATCTAAACCACAGTGAGATACCATCTCATACCAGTTAGAATGGCGATCATTAAAAAGTCAGGAAACAACAGGTACTGGAGAGCATGTGGAGAAATAGGAACACTTTTACACTGTTGGTGGGACTGTAAACTAGTTCAACCATTGTGGAAGACAGTATGGCGATTCCTCAAGGATCTAGAACTGGAAATACCATTTGACTCAGCCATCTCATTACTGGGTATATACTCAAACGATTATAAATCATGCTGCTATAAAGAAACATGCATACGTATGTTTATTGTGGCACTATTCACAATAGTAAAGACTTGGAACTAACCCAAATGCCCATCAGTGATAGACTGGATTAAGAAAAGGTGGCACATATATACCAAGGAATACCATGCAGCCATAAAAAAGGATGAGTTCATGTCCTTTGCAGGGACATGGATGCAGCTGGAAACCATCATTCCTAGCAAACTATCGCAAGAACAGAAAACCAAACACCGCATGTTCTCACCCATAGGTGGGAACTGAACAATGAGAACACTTGGACACAGGAAGGGGAACATCACACACCAGGGCCTGTTGTGGGGTGGAGGGAGGGGAGAGGGGTAGCATTAGGAGTTATACCCAGTGTAAATTATAAGTTAATGGGTGCAGCACACCAACATGGCACATGTATACATATGTAACAAAACTGCACGTTGTGCACATGTACCTTAGAACTTAAAGTATAATAAAAAAATTTGCTATAAAAAATAAATAAATAAATGAAAACAGCCATTTAAATTAAAAGTAACTTATTAATGTCAAATGGTATTTTGTTCTTCAGGACATTTTGTAATCTATACAAGCAAATGGGTGAATTTTCAGCTTCTTAATTTTAGTTACCTTTCTGCTAAAAGTATAAGACTATAAATACAGTACTTCAGCTAAGTAAACAGTAAGTAGGCTGACAAATATTTATTGAGCCTGCTACTGTGCCAGGTACTAATAGGCACTGGGGACTGACAGAGTTAAGAATTCTGTTCCTAAGGAGAATTCATTATAAGGCAGAATTCATCTTGGTGAATAAATAGCAAGATTATTAGAATAACTTTAGTCTGCTTTCTAGTTATTAAATTGAAAAGAAAACAAGTTTTCTGTTTTATTCCATTTCAAACAATTTCACATTTTACAGTGAAAATTCTAAATAATTTAAAACATTTCTTAGACAAAATATGCTAAACATGAATTGCTGCTTTTATATGCTGTATTATCAGGTGCTAGTTCTAAAGTCATAGATTTAGCTCACAACTAATGGATGATGATTAGTGATGATGAATCCTGTGGCTTCTCTTTAGAAATGGGAGATTGTAGAGATATTAACATATGACACCTCCACCCCCAAATCGAGATTTTATTGTTGAATAAAATAGTATAAGTATTTATGAAATAACGGTGCCCTGAAAGAGAGCAATAACAACTTGTAAAATTATTAAACAATATGGTTGAATTAGGAGCATGACCATCTTTTATTTGATATTTCTTCAGAATAAAATGGCAACTCTAATAACAGTTTTTGAAGGTCAGTGCTAGCTACTGATGATGTTTTGCTCCGATACCTCGAGTTTGCCTATAATATTTATGCCTTTTCCTTTGAAGTTCAGAGTAAGGGCCATTAGTGGATTCATCACTTAGTTTGATATATCCAATTACCCACTGCAGACTGTTCTTCAGAGAGAGAGTGCATCATGTTTTCAATACAGTCGTCTCAGATGAACTGACTTCTAGTTGACTCTCATAACAGATTCTCATATGTGTGCATACAGACATATACACATATAATATATGCAGTACACTTGTATGTACATAAACTCACACACAGGTAAGACATACACACATACATATACACTCCCTCCTCATGTTTGCCAAGAGGGAAGTGTGATTCAGAATCACTAGATTGTCGTTAATTCAGTATTTAATAAGTATTACATATTATTAAAGGAAAAATATGTAATACCATGATTCTCAGATATTCATGTCACAACCAACTCTTAAGCAGTTTATGATTGATTTGTGTATCACCTCAGGAGCATATTGGTAAGAAAATTAAGTGAAAATTGTCCAGAAAGCACCGTCTTCATGATGCACAAAGGGAGAGGCTGAGATGTCGATGTGTGCAAACTGATAAGCCACATCATCTCATAGGAAATTCCCTAGATTGAGGATTGGGGTGATAGAGGATGTTAGCTGTCCATGCACTTTTCTTACCTTGGCATTTTCAAGAGTCTCACAGTTGCATGGTGGTGGCAGTATCTTTAAATTGTAGTTTAAGATCTGTAGATCCATTGTGGCTTAGGGAGCTGATAATAGGACCATTAATGTCTAGAGGAATGACATTACGTTTCTTGGGTTTCCAAGCTCAGATGGATTTGGTAAAGCTGTTATTGGCATTTTTTCTTCCTGTCTCTAGGCAAGAAAGGAATAATTCTCTCTTATTACACAGAGAGACTTCTATGCAGAGAATTACTTATACACATTATTTAAATGTGAATGGTTATTTAGGAAACGGATATTATGATCACTATTTGTTACCAGTACAACATTTAGATTAATTTCAGAGCAATTTCTATATAGGTATCTTGAACACCTTCTGTTGATATTTCAGGCAGTAAGTATATACTTACATTCCTAGTGTATGGTATAAAGAAATCATTCAGCATGGCTGAAGTTATTACAACATTATTTCTTGGTTCACCAACAATACCTCAAATTAAAAGGAGGAAGTTTTTCTTTTTCAGTTTTGTGGTCACACTAGCCACATTTTAGGTGCTCCATAACCACATGTGGCCAGTGAGTGGCTCCTTTGCTAGGGGAATGCAAACCTGGGATGTTTCCCAGATTGTAGAAAATTCCACTGGACGTCGCTCATTAGGAATCTGTGAAATAGTATTCATGTTAGAGTTTTGTGTAAAAAGGCCACGATTATAAGTTTATATGCTTATATAAAATAGAATAAACCAGGCTGTTTTTATTATCTCTGACCATTTGTAGGGGAACTTAACTGTTTAGATTCTTTTAAAGTATGCTGATATTTTATACTGAATACTTTAGGTAATAAAAACATGGATCTTGGTAATGAATGTGGGTTTTTTTCTGAATGAGGAGAGTGTATTTATATAAATGCAATATAGAATGAACGCATGTGATGGAAACCCTGCCTAATCCTTAATAACATTGCTATAATGCTCTGTAATTTAAAATTTCCTTCCTTAGTAGTGTAAATAGAATTAGTTATGTTAAAGGAATCATAGCAAGAAACAAAATCACTGGATTTTTATAGTCAGTTTTTAAAAAAATAGTATGTGGTTCAGACTAGGGCCACGGTAACGATTACAAGAGGATGATCAACAAATGGGCTTTTCTTCCCAACTGTTTCACCAGATGGCCATGGCTAGGTATTTTGTAACTTTTAAACAGGAAAAATATAATAGAATGAAAATAATTCCATTGAAACCTTATAGATTTGCTGATAATAATACCTCCATGTTTTCCTTTTTTAGTTTTCAACAGAGATAATGTTTCTTTATTATATAATAGGTTATGCTTACCTCTAGCTTTTTTAAAGAAACATATTAAATATCAGAATAGAGAAGCATTTTTTGTTTTTTTCTAAGTGTCATTGTGATTTAGAAGCAGTTGCTAAGGAGAAGTCATGTTAACATAACAACAGTTGATGCAGTTGCAAATCTTTCTGTTTTAAGGTTTTTAAGGGCTGAGGGTTCTCCCCACAGAGCAATCCTGGCTTCAGTACAGATGTTGAGCTCTCTTAAAAAAATAGTGCTGAGTCCGATCCAGGTGTTCCCCCATTGCCCAGCACTTTGATTAACCTTTTATGAAGTATCTGCCCACAGAAATCTCGATGAGTATGCTCCCGTGTGTCTTATTAAAAGCCTACCAGGCTTTATTGAACACTGTGTTTATACTTTCTGTTCTCCGGACAGCTTTGGTGTCTGGTAAGTATCAAATGGAAAGCATCAGCATACGCTACGTTAACAAGGATGTCTGATGTTAGCTGCTGACTTGAATTTGGAGTGGGAAACATCAAGGTGTGATGCTCTGATTGTCAGGGAAGAATGACTGTGGTTATACACACAGGAGGGGCATTGGTTTCCCATATGCAAGTACTTAATAGAGGGCCTACTTTGCTTCATTGGGAGACCTGTGCATAGAATTTTCTGCTGTTATCAAATCTTTGAGATATTGTTTCCAAGTGTGTGCCCATTGTCTAGTCTAGTCCTGGGCCCTCAATACAGGAGCCACTAGCCATATATACTATTTACATTTAAATAAAAATTAAACAAAAATTAAAATTCAGTTTTGCAGTCACACTAGCCACATTTTTAAGGGCTCCGCATGTGTCTGGTGGCTCCTGCATTGGGAAATGCAATCCTGGGACATTCCCCCAATTGCAGAAAATTCTACTGGACAGCACTGCCCTGAATTTTAAATACCAGACTGACCTGTACACTACAGAGTTTCTATTTATACTCTACATTTGTAAAAGGATTTCCCCAATGAGCTTGTGGATTCCTTTAAATTGACAGAATTAATATCAAAAGTATCAACTCTTCCCTGAAGGAGCGATCAGCTTCCATTACTTCTAGCTTAACATTGAATCTTTGGGTGAGAGATTAGACTTTGATTTCAGAATGGGTTCTTGGTATAGCTAATGTTTTTTAGATACCTGGGTAACTCACAGGAATAGACTCTTGGGAAAGCGATGGTGGTCTGTAGATTGTGAATGACAGAACAATGGTGAGAAAAGCCAGCACAAAATTCCTAGTGTTTAGAAAACGCTAACATTTTTCCAGGCTATTTCTTTTTGTATTTTATAAAATTAACAAAATAATTTACTATTTATACAGCTGTTAAGATGACTTTAAATGGATGAGATCCTGATTATGTTACCCTGATATTCATTTTTTGCCTACATTGAATGAATGGGTTCAGGCATTTTTAAATTTCCCAAGTTATATCTCTTTTATAATATGAAATGTCTTTTCAACTTACATAGTTTAATTCGAATGTTTTACCAGGAACATTTCCACCAATTTTGCTGTATCTTCCCTTCTCTTTATTCTAAATTGATAATACTTTAATTTATTAACACAGTTCCTTGGATACCAACATCTCTTGCCTAGTTTATAGCTTTCACCCACAAACTAGTTTTGGGGTCTCTAGCTTGTCTCTCTGGCCTATTATCAATACTGCTACTAGTGTTATCTTGCTAAAATGCACATTTGATCATGTCCCGAACCAATTAAAACCCTTCTGTTACATTCCCATGGCTTGCTATGTTACAGACTCTTTAGCATTTTGTTTATTGGCCTATCACATTGGGTCCCTAGTTACTATGTTTCAAACTAACTATTTTTTACTGTTTTAAACTATATTTCAAACTATTTTTTTCTTATTTATCCAAAGTATTTCTAATAAATATATGTCTTTATAATGAACTTTTCCCTTTCTGCATAGGTTTCTAGTTTCTCCCCTATCTACTTGTTTTCCGCAATGACCATTTTACTTTACTGTACACATTGAGGTGGTTTTCTTTCCTCCTTTCTGTTGCTACATTTTCACTTACTTTATTTCTCTGCCACTCTTCTCAGGGAAAGAAATATTGCTTCTCCTCTCAAAGTAATTAAACCAAAGCTGAACTCTTAATCCACCTTTTAAAACCTGTAGTGGTTTCCCTATAGCATGTAGGTTAAAGTGAAAAAGCCCTTTGGTGTTCCAGGAACAGCAGGGTTCTTCCCAAATCTGCTTTGCCAGCGTTAGTTCTCACACTGTTCCTTCCCTGAGTGGCCCCTGCAAATGGAATCATTCTCTGTGCCCTTGTTTTGCTTACTTCCTACCTTGCCCGATAATCTTTTTCTAAATATAGTTCTCCTCTCCCTCATTTGTAATCATTTTTGAGCTTCCAGACAAAAGCTGTGTCCCAGATGAAGGCATTTCTGATTCCCCCAGTGTGCAATGCCCATGTCCTCATCTGCCCTCCTATAACATTTTATTATCACTTCTACTGGCATTCATAAGCTCGCCTGCTCATAGAGGAGCTTCTTGGTAAAATTTCTTGCTAATTCAGCTTCTCTTATTCCCTATAATGCCTAGCACACAATCTTGCATATAATATATGCACCAAAAAATGCATCTTGAATGAATGAATGAGTGGAATAACTTATTTCCAAGCCTGAACACTTTACTAAAAGCTATTTGCAAAACTATACTTATTTTAAATAAAAATTTCTTAAAAAAAAAAAAAAGCCCTGTTGTTTTGGCTCTTCCAAGAATGAATTCTGGCTTAGGATGGGGAAGTTATTAATTTCTTACTTTAACTGGTTAGATATGATGTATTTAGATAATTACTGAAATGCTCCAGTTTGCTAGATTTACATATAGAGAGCTGTCTTATTTAATATTAGTAATTTCATGGATTCTTTGTGCTCTGCTTGTATGCTAAGATGTCAGGATTTTCAATAGAAAGGAAATAATTTCAAATTAAGTAAACAGAGGTGTGTATGCGCTCAGATAAGCATGATTTGGCATGTGCACACACAAAACACATAGCTTGTGATGGGGGGAAGGAAATGGTGAATTTGAAAGATGGGAAAAGTAAATGGGCAAAAGGCAAAATCTATAGTTACACATTCTTAGAGGTCTTTCTGCTGAAATAAATAGTATAAAGTAAGTTTTCTCCTTAGGCTCATTGGCAAAGAACACTACTTAGATCAGACACCTGGGTTTGTAATTGTTCATTTCATAGAGAATTCTCTGAGGCTGAATGCCTTGCCCTCTTCCTGTGCACATTCTTTGAATCCTGAGACATCTCTAATAGTCTGCTACCTAAATCAAGATAAAGCAGCCCCCAAATTGTTCTACAGCAATTGCAAAAATTTTTTATTACTGAACTCCATTTCAACTTTATGATATTAGTTGACCTGTCACATAGAATGAGGTTATCGTGTTTGACCTCTGTGTCCTCTGCCTATTTTAAGGGCAGAAAGTAACAGCTCAGCAGAAGTGAAGCTGAGTACCTATTCTTTGTCGTGCAGCTTTACTTCTACCAAATGAAATTTTTATATTGCAGGAAAATAATAAAGATTAGTGATACCTGTTGGAGATAAGGGAAAAGCAATATCCTTTTAAAATTTGTAAGTTCAGTTGTAGTAGAGAAAAATATATTTTGGAATATTTAACTTTTAAGTAAACTAAAAGTTTAAAAGTACCCTGTTTCAGTAATTGTTTCTGGATCTTTAAGCCAGGGAAATATAAAGTCCACATGTACTGTTTCTTTGGGCTATTTCTCATGGTGGATTAAACTCCTTAATTTCAGCCCTTAATCCAGGCACAGGGAAATTCAAAGGCAAGAGAGTCACTGCTTGCGTAGAATTCGCAGTCTATTGGTTGCCATAACCAAATAAAGCAACAATGAAAATTTAGTGACACAATGTAAGTTTAGAATACAAAACTCTATGGAGGTAGGATTGCATCTGCCTCATTCACTGCTGCGTTCCTGGCATCTAGCACAATGCTTTGCACATGGTAGAAGCTGAATAAATATGTGTTAAATATGATATGGGATTTTGCAGACAAGGAACTTCTAGATGAGTACTTGATCCAGTTCGTAGAGGTCTCCCCACTGGTGCCACCTGAGCAAAGTCTTGAAGGAAATGTAAAAGTCACCATGCATAGAGAAAATGGCCACCAGATGGAATTGACTGTGAAGGGCATTCCAGAACAACAGAACAGAGTGGGAAAAGCACAATAGCATGAGAGAACATGCAGTGTTTTTGTTGGATCCAGCGTCAAAAGGAAAGCCTCTAGAGTCAGCAAGTCCAAATTACGAAAGAGCTTGGGGTATAAGTGATATATTTGCACTTTAACATGAAGTCTACCAGGAGTCCATGAAGCTTTTAGCAGAGTGGTATACTCAAGTTTGCACTGAAGAAAAAAATTGCTGTGACATTGGTGTTTTGAAGGAAGGTGAGAATGGGATAATCCAGACCAGAAAATTAAAATATTCCAAATTATGATATGAAAAGGTTGCATTAGTCTATTGTCACACTACTATAAAGAACTACTGGAGACTGGGTAATTTATCTTTAAAAAAGGAGGTTTTTAGACTCACAGCTCCACAGACTACAGGAGGCATGACTGAGGGGGCCTCAGAAAACTTACAATCATGGCAGAAGAGCAAAGGGGAAGCAAGCATATCTTCACATGGCAGCAGGAGAGAAAGCAAAGGGAAAAGTGCTGCACTTTTTTTATTTTTTTGAGACAAGAGTCTCACTCTGTCACCCAGAATGGACTGCAGTGGCACGCTCTGGGCTCACTGCAACCTCTGTCTCCCAGGTTCAAGCAATTCCCCTGCCTCAGCCTCCTGAATAGCTGGGATTACAGGTGCACACCACTATGCCTGGCTAATTTTTGTATTTTTAGTAGAAACTGGGTTTCACTATGTTGGCCAGGCTGGTCTCAAACTCTTGACCTCAGGTGATACACCCGCCTCGGCCTCCCAAAGTACTGGGATTATAAGCGTGAGCCACTGCACCTGGCTGTGCTACACATTTTTAAACATCCAGATCTCCTGACCCACTCAATACCAGGTGAACAGCAAGGGGGAAATTCATGGCCATGATCCAGTCACCTCCCACCAGGTCCCTCCTCCAACACTGGAGATTACAATTAAACCTGAGCTTTGGGTGGTGATACAGAGCCAAACCATATCAGAAGTCTTACTACACAGATAAATTTACCAGAACATTTTATCAGTAGAAGAGAATATTCTTTCTTTCATGAAAAAAAGTTTAGAGAAGATGAATATTTATTAATCATTTATCTGACTTTTAAAAATCAAGTCACTCTACAGGTTTTTCTTTTAATATCAGGAATCAAAGGTAGACTTTATGTCTTTTTATGTTAAAAATATGTAGCTTAATATGTTCATAAAATAATTATGTTTGCTCTGTTAGGTTGCAATTAAAAAAGATAAAAATGTATAGTTTAATTTACTTTGAAAGATGCTTAATGATGGTAGCAACTTAATGACCTCATGAAAAATATTTTTAAGAGTGTTAATTGGACAACATTTTGCATAACATCAAAAAATACCAGAAGTACCATTAGAAGAAAGACATTGAAGTCTAGAGTTCTGGAAGAAAGAGGCACTTGCATTATCTATGCAATGATTCTCATCTGTGATTAACTTTCTCTTTCAAATGAAACAATGTTTGACCGACAGAGGATGCCTTTAACTATTATGCTGTACAAGAGATGTAAGCTGAGTTAGTCCCTGCGCAAACCAAGATGTATGGTCATCTCTGTAAGCAACCCACATTGCATTGGAAATAATTATAAATATATATTTTGATATATTTGTTCTTCACAATGTTAACTTCTAATCCTCCTCCTGTATACAATTAAACAAAACAAAATATAAAACATTTCACTATAATATTTGCCGATCCTATAGACCTTGGTCTGTAACACTTTGGTAAGAAGAGAGAACAATGGGAAAATAAAGTTTATTGATTATCTTGCACTTAAAGCTGAAATAATAAGATGATCTAGGAACACTCTTTGAGGCCTATCAGACTGATCCAAATGTTCAGGTTGTAGAGGGGAATGTAAGGGGAAGCAAAGTGCAGTGGGAAGAAAGCTTTGCTCTGTCAGCCAAAGACTTGGGTGCTGGTCCTGAGTCTGTCTCTCTATCTCTGTGACTATGAGATTTTACTTAACCTCTCTGAGCCTCTGGATCTTCCTTGTCTTTCAAATGAAAGCTGAATTGTATGAAATAAATAATTTTCTGGCCGGGCGCGGTGGCTCACGCTTGTAATCCCAGCACTTTGGGAGGCCGAGGTGGGCAGATCACATGATGTCAGGAGTTCATGAGCAGCCTGGCCAACGTAGTGAAATCCCATCTCTACTAAAAATACAAAAACAAACAAACAAAAAAATTAGTTAGGCGTGGTGGCGGGTGCCTGTAATCCCAGCTACTCGGCAGGGAGAATTACTTGAACGCGGGAGGTGCAGGTTGCAGTAAGCCAAAATTGCACCACGGCACTCCAGCCTGGAGACACAGCGAGACTCCATCTACAATAATAATAATAATAATAATAATTTTCTAAAAGTAAGAAAAATATCTATTCTTTTCATTCATGGAAGAGATGCATGTTAAATTACAATATGATAGCATTAAGCTCATCAAATTGGCATGTATAAAAAAAGAACATCACAAGATTGCGTGACAGTGGGGGTTATATTAATAGTTTACTGCTGGAGGTGTATCCGTTGAGGAAGCCTCTCAGGAGGGCAACCTGACAATATGTATCAATGACCACAAAATAAAAAAAGTTTCTAAAACTCTATTTGACTACACAACTCCCTAAGAATTTACCATAAGGAAGTAATCAGATTGTCCTGTAGAGATTTATTTACAAAAAGATCCGTTGTCGAGTTATTTATAGTCGCATAATAATTGGAAAGAAACGCCTAGTACTAAGGGACTGATTAAATAAATTATTACATATGCAGCTGATAACAAAATTTCATAACCTTTTAAAATATCCTTGAAGATTACTTAAGGATAAGGTAAATCTTTATAAAAAGGGTAAGTAGGTATTTAAATAGATAAATGGTTATTTATAACTCTTTATCTATTGTTGAATAAATACTTCACAAAACTGTATGTGCAATATGATAATTACTTTGCAAGAAAGTACATGTAGAATATGAAAACTATGACATTTATATACATGAGATTTATACGTAATGACTAAAAGGATAACACCAACGTGTTAACAGTAGCTATCTCTATGTTGTGAGATTAGAGTGAACTTTTGCTTTCTATTTCAAAATTTTCTTCAATAAAATATTGTTTATGTATTCCTCAAAGGATAATAATATACATATGATATATAATATTGAGATATAGTAAGTGTGATAATGATTACGCTTTTTAAAAGTTTGCTAAGCTAGATGATTTATACTATGCTATCTCTTGTTTTAAGGTTCTATATACCTATAATTTTATCCGAGAACAGGAGTTGGCATACCATGGCCCTTAGACCTCATCTGCTGTGCTACTTTATTTTGTAAATATAGTTTCATTGGAACACAGCCATGCTCCTTCACTTATATGCTGTTTATGGCTATTTTCATACTACAGTGGTAGGGTTGAGTGAACGTGATAGAGACTGTATGGTCTGCAAAGTTCTAAAATATTTACTTTCCGGCCCTTCACAGAAAACGTTTTTTGACTGTTATTCTAGAGTGTTGAATCGGAAATTTCTATCATTTAAAAATGCATGAATTCAGTGAAAATATAGTTTCATATTAATGTTTAACAGAAATGTTGATGCTCAAACTTCTCTAAAGGTCTATACTTTATTTTAATAATTTTGTGCATATTGAATTCGCAGGGCTAAGAAAGGTCAAGATCCAAGTTGACTCTTTTGCTGAAGAATCAGAGAAGCTTAGATCTAGTGAGGACTGCAGAGATTTGGGCTGCTGCCATTCCTCTGTGACCTGACCTTGTGGGCTACAAAATGTTATGTTCAGTCTAGTTTTGCAGGAAGGAGAAGGGGCTAGTGTTGCTTTTTTTTTTTTTTTTCCAAAATGGTTACTATGCTTTCCAACTGAAGGTGAAAGGTTGCATTCATTTAAATAGCAAATATTTATTGCCTGAGGCATTCTGTAGGGGGCCGTGCTGGGAAGGATGAATGAGGAGTCCCTGTCTTTAAGGAACTCGAAGAAACAAAATGGAGAGATGAACATTCTGGACAAGGGTGGAATCAAAGGAATACAGGCCTTAATGGCACAGGAAAGATGCCTGAGATCTGAAAAAAATATGATGGTCTATAGGTATCTGGAAAGACGAAGATAAAATATGTGAATAAATCTGTGAAAGAATTGAGTGAGAGTTTTGCATTGATTTTGGCTGTGATTCTTTTCACTTTGTTTTGTAATTATTTAATCAAATTCACCTGAAATTTAATGACTGAAACAAGGAAGATTTAGCTTAAAAATATGATTTGGGTAGGGCACAGTGGCTCACGCCTATAATCCCAGCAGTTTGAGAGGCTGAGGTGGGTGTATCACCTGAGGTTGGGAGTTTGAGACCTATCTGGCCAATATGGCAAAACCCCATCTTTACTAAAAATACAAAAATTAGCCAGGTGTGGTGGCACGCACCTGTAGTTCCAACTACTGGGGAGGCTGAGGCAGGAGAATTGCTTGAACCCTGGAGGCAGAGGTTGCAGTGAGCCAAGGTTGTACCATTGCACTCCAACCTGGGGGTCAGAGAGAGACTCCATTTAAAAAAAAAAAAAAAAAAATTTAAAAAATGTGATTTTTACATTTCAAATATTTTAAATTTTGGCGTATGTTTTCTACTCAGGCACATTCTGTTTTGATTGGCCCTCACATTACTAGGTTAGTCATTGATTATTTCTTGGATTATTTTGAGGATGGAGTTGCATCTCATCCAGAATAGACAGAAAGGGGCACCAGAGTCTTCTGTGCTTCTAAATATTTTCTTCCCAATTCTTTAATTAGACATGTATTTGATTTAAATGCCTTTCTTTGCATCAAAGATGTGATTAGTCTTAAGAAGTATTAAATTATTTATTATACATTAGTGCCAAGGCCTAATCAAGGGACCATCTAATGGAGACGTGCCTTAGTTAATAGGAGTGACTGATGATGGTGGGAAGGTGGAAGTGTGATCATTTTGGAGCTGGGGATGTCTTCCGAGGACACTGAGAACTCACTGATTGCCTGGGGAGGAGGAAAGAGAATAACATACATAATGTGTAAGGCTTCAAAGCTGAACTACATGAGAATCACCACTAGATGTTTTTCTTTCTTTCTTTCTTTCTTTCTTTCTTTCTTTCTTTCTTTCTTTCTTTCTTTCTTTCTTTCTTTCTTTCTTTCTTTCTTTCTTTCTTTCTTTCTTTCTCTTTCTTTCTTTCTTTCTTTCTTTCTTTCTTTCTTTCTTTCTTTCTTTCTTTCTTTCTTTCTTTCTTTCTTTCTTTCTTTCTTTCGTTCGTTCGACAGAATCTTGCTCTGTCACCCAGGCTGGAGTTCAGTGGCACGATCTTGGCTCACTGCAACCTCCACCTCCCGGGTTCAAGCAATTCTCCTGCCTCAGCCTCCTGCCTCCTGAGTAGCTGGGACTACAGGCACCCGCCACCATGCACAGCTAATTTTTGTATTTTTAGTAGAGATGGGGTTTCACCATATTGGCCAGGCTGGTCTCGAACTCTTGACCTTGTGATCCACCTGCCTCAGCCTACCAAAATGCAGCAATTACAGGCATGAGTCACTGGATGTTTTTCTAATGATTTTCCTTCTCTGAGCTTTCCATATTTACATCCTTCCACATTTATTTATTCATTAAGAGATCACAGGAATCTAATAATTCTTCTGAAATTGATTCCTGTCTCTAGATTATAGCCATTGTATACCTGGGTCTTATTAGGAATAGAAAGACTAATGGTTTTTTATTTGGAAAAAATTTAGGGGAACACTATTGACAATGATAAACTTGGTTGTCAAATATTATCATTCATAATTGCTTAGTATATTTATAAATATTTCGGAAAAATTAGTATTTATCCCCTAAGTAAATATTTAATTTTACTATACTTCATGAATATTTTAATCTTTATATTCTTTGATAGACAGGAAACTTTGATAGCAAATTTTTGTTGAAATACAAAGAACATATAAAATGCATCATTTACGGAGTTTTCTAACTTGCCTTATTCTCGTCAAGTTTTAGACAGCTCTGTGTTTGCACAAATTATACAATTTATGCTGTAGGATCTGTATAGATTTTACTGTGTAAATATACATATTGCATATAGAATTTCTCTGTATGAAAATGAAAATGTTAATTTTTTACATTATTATATTGACATAATTATATATGTGACTAATTTTAGAATCTAATACTGGGTCTCATGTAAATCATTAATAGTTTAATATCTTCAATAGTTATACCTAAAAATAATTATTAGTTATTTTTACTGCAATACATGTGTCCCACAATCATATACATAATGTACATATTATACCTTGGGCATACATAGTTGGTTCAAGATGAATTTGTTACTTGCTTTGATATATGTTGTTATCTGTGTCATGGTTTGCTATTCCCCCTTAGTTAATTTTTTTTTTTTTTTTTTTTTTTGGAGACGGAGTTCACAGTTCATTTCTATTAACATTTATGTACCAGATTTCCTTTTTGTTTTTTTTAGACAGGATCTCACTCTCGCACAGTGCCCGGGCTGGAGTGCAGTGGCATGATCTTGGCTCACTGCAACCTTCGCCTCCCAGGCTCAAGCGATTCTCCCACCTCCAGAGTAGCTGGGATTACAGACACGCACCACGACACCCAGCTAATTTTTTTTTTGTTTTTAGACGGAGTGTCGTTCTGTCGCCAGGTTGGAGTGCAGTGGCCCGATCTCGGCTCACTGCAACCTCCGCCTCCCGGGCTTAAGCAATTCTCCTGCCTCAGCCTCCCAAGTAGCTGGGACTACAGGTGCGTGCCACCACACCCAGCTAATTTTTGTAGTTTTAGTAGAGGCAGAGCTTCACCATCTTGGCCAGGATAGTCTTGATCTCTTGACCTTGTGATCTGCCTGCCTCGGCCTCCCGAAGTATGCCCAGCTAATTTTTATATTTTAGTAGAGATGGGGTTTCATCATGTTAGCCAGGCTGGTCTCTAACTCCTGTCCTCAAGTGGTCCACCTGCTGTGGCCTCCCAAAGTGCTGGGATTACAGGCGTGAGCCACTGCACCCAGCTAGTTAAAATTTATCCAAATTATTTTTGCTTCAGATGACCTGTATGAAGGTGAGTTAGATTCTATCCCTCCTAGAGTGACAGTGCTCATAAGTTCTTTATCCTTTCCAGGAGGACCAGAAGAATCCCACTGACTGCTGGGGGAAGGGCTCATCTTTTGAGTCAGTGTCTCTGCTTGTCCTGCGTGCATGGCCTGTGTTCTTGCTTCTGTGTGCACATTGATAGCTTCTTTTTGTGTTCCAGGATTGCTGTCTTGAAGTGCTTCTCTCAAATAAATTAGCTCTGTATCTTCAAGAGAAAATAGATTTACCTCCCTACAAAACAAAAAGTCTAGATGATAAGAAAGCTAGACTTTAACAAATAATTTTCATCATCATCATTTATTCCAAGCAGCCGTTGGAAGTGCGTTACCAGAGCTGATCCTGGATTGGGTGCACAACAGATAGGCAACACTGATTCAAGTAAATACAGTGGAGATGGAGACAGCTGCATCAATGTTAGGATCCAAAATTCATACACCAAATAGATGATTTAATAGCATTATGACCCCCAGGGGAATAATGATATAGGAAAGGGTAGTGGTAGTGTGCCATTAAATTTCTGTTGGTCTTTTACATTCAGTGAGTCTAGGAAGTCATTAAGAAAGAGGAGGGATTTTAAGATGATTCATTGAAAGAAAGTGCACTCTCTAATATCATGTCTTGGGTAGCAAATCACTATTTGAGTATTTTTTCCTGCGTTCATAATCTTAGGCAATTATTTGGACACATAGGCATAACGTATCCTCGAAGCAGAGAGCAATAGCCACACATTTCGGCAAACAATGAGAATAATTATAAAATGATTCCTGGAAAAAATGGAAAAAAAGAAACTTACTTCACTAGATGAGTAATATCTTAATTGTGGACATTTTGCAACACTATAGACAGTTTTGATTTTTGTAATGCTACTTTTGATAAGTCTTAAAAAACCTGCCAAGGTATAGTTATTAATATAATACATTAGATATGCTTGAGATGACTTCCGAACCTGTAGTGTTCACTAATTTTTTCTTTTTATTGATTTGTGGTGACATAGGAAATAATTAATTGTATTTTGAGTTATTCAAAAATTCTAGTGATAAGATATATCCTTAAATGGCCAGTAAATATTATATGAATATTAGTTCATGATACAGAGTGGGATTTATTAAAATGAAATTTATCACCAAGAACTAATTCCTATTTCATACATATATTTTCTTAATATACTTTCTGTGTGCTACTGCAAAGATGCTGTAATTTGCTTTTTGAAATTACAGCTCTCCACGATGAGAGGGAAGCTTGATTTGATTAATTATGCTTACAAGCTGTTAGAGTGGGGGAAAAAGAAAACGGTTTTGACTTTAGTTTTTGCATAATTGCTGCTTTTTGGATTTACATTACTTCCATCAGTTGTTGAGAAATGAACTAATTTATTTTAAAGAGAGAGATAAGATGAAGAGTCAAGGGTATCAATACTGAAAAGTAATAACATTTAACTACTGCTTTAATATGGTGATCAGTAAGATGAAAGTATTTATTAAAATGATAGTACCAGACTTCATGGATATTTTTCAATCTATAAGAAAATAGTTATTCTTAGATTTAGAGGATGGATTCCTTAGATGATTTTTGTTTTACTTAACTGACACCATTAGACATTACGTTAAAAGGAACACAATCAATTCCTTATATACTGCTTCACTGAAAGCATTTGCAATGATCTTCGAGGTTGGTATTCATTATCCTACAAGAAGAGGAACAGATTCATTTCATTTCTTCTTAGTCAAATAATTATAATTAGAGAATATTTATTGCTGGTACTGGAACAATGCTTTAAATGTCAGAAAACAAAATATAAGCAGCCCAATATCCAAAATCAGGCACCTGAGTTTAAAAATTAGATATAATGGTCATTAAAATAATCAACATGGTTTCCTCTTCTCCGTAATTAATGAGTAGATGTTTGCATCAGGCAGCAGACTTATGTAAAAGACTTTTACGGTGGAAAAGACTTATTTGAATCCGTCTTACTAACTCTGGAAAGGGAGAGGCGAAGGTAATTTCTGAGGGACCATTTTCATTCTTGCTTCTATTTCCATTCCATCCTTATTCCTTTCTTCCTGTACACTCTTAAGTCTGGTATTCGGCAAAAACCCCTCTGAACAGCCATGTTTGGTTAAGATTAGCTTGTTCTTTTCAAGCTCACAGCTTCATAAATATGCATTCTATTCTGGGAAGCAAAGATTTTATCCATGACAATTTGCTGTCTAGTGGTATGCATGATATAGTCTGTTTTAATGGGAAAATTGCATACACATGTTAACTGAAGAGAGTTTTACCGATAGGAAATCAAGAAACTTCCTGGGAAGATTAGGAAAATTAACCTTTGTCTAGCGTCAAGGAGAGAAATTATATTTGGCATATTTCCTCTATATTTGTACAAAATATTTACATAGACTTCAACTGTGGAAAAACAATTTTAAATATTTTCTGAGTGAATTTCATATCAAATACACACTTGGCATAGTTTGCAAATATTTATTTTCCTCAAATTTTATTCTAATATTGTTCTAGGTGATGTACCGGGATCCCGTGGTACTTGCATCTACTCTTAGTGTTTACCACCTTCTGGTTTTTATTATTTGTTTTACTCGCTTAGCCATACATTTTTGAAGAAGGAGTGGCATTTACTTTAGCATCTGCTTGGTTTCATGCTGAGCATAGCACATAGGCATAGAGAGTGCTCAATAGGTACTGTCTAATTGAATGGTGATAATCAACCTCAATGATGATAAAAATGACTTGGTTTCTGACTGTGATAAAAATTTAAATGGAACATTTTAGGAGGATGTGCTAGGTTATTTATTTGAAATATTTCATTGAATTCCAGTCCCAAGTAGTTAGTTTACTTAGTGGAAAAAGTGTCACATATAACAAGGCTACTTAAATCAAGTTCTATAGTCTGCTGGGGTCCCATAGATAGGTTTAACATTAATGCAAACTCTGAAATAGTTTGCAAAATTTTGCATGCATGTGCATTTTTCTGGAGAGAGAATCAAAGCTTTTAATAGATTCTCAAAGAGCTCTGTGACTTAAGTAAGATTTAATGACTGAGTAGTTGTTTTGGCGAAAAGTCCAGATTTTGTCAGTTGTCATATGTTCTCTCTGTTCTTATCATTTGAATTAAACTTTGATAAAAATTTAATAAGATCGTATGTTCCTATTCAACACTCTATTCAATTTTTTAAAATTTAAAAACATATCAGTGTAACTATATTGGGAAACTTTACATGAGAAGAATATTGTTAGAGAAAATCAATAGCTAATAATGGGGAAAGAAGCTGTAAAACTTATGTATAGTGGATATATAGTTTATAATTCAACACATTTTACATAAATAAAGTACATTTATAAATGCATAGAATAAAGACAGGAAAGGTGTCCTTGAATTATGTACAGTGATTATTCCTGGGTGAGTCTTACCAGATTTTATTTTCTTCTTTTGGCTATTACAATCTGTATTTTAAAATCTACTCTTCGAGAATTTTATATATGTATAGTGAGTAGTGCTCAAAAGTTCTTTCTCTTAGTTGTTCTTTGCATTTTTGTCATGCTGATTATTTTTCTTCAAGCATTTAAATACAAACACATGCATATACATGTACGTATATACATACATATGTGTATATAGAATCAGAGAGCAATCTGCTTCAGTGACATTAGAATAATTTAAACATTATTGAAATGAAATTTATTTATCATTGTGTTGTGGGACCCTATGCTTCCATGGCCAATAAATCTATCCTTTGCTTAAGAGTCTTGGGTTTGCAGAAAGTGGAAGGGTTGTCTCAGCTTTTTGGATACAGGTAGAAAGTTTGAGAAATTCTAAAAATGGGCTGGAAAAAAAAAAAAAAAGCAAGTTAAATCTAACAACCAGTACTGAAAACAATGGGAGATGCCCATATTATCCACACAATTAGAAAAGACGATGAAGGAGATTTGAGATATGTTCTCTCTCTTTCTATCTCTGTCTCCCTCCCTATGCCCCTCCCTTCCCACTCTGTGGCACACATAAAACCATATGTGTACATCACAACATACTGCATCCACGTACTCTTTCATTGTATGTGGCACATTTTTGGGTTCTTCTTCTCATTTTCAGTGCTACCTGTGATATTCATTTAACTACAGTTCACCTTAAAAATGTGTTTTTATTTAGTTGAAAGCTAGGGACTTATTAGTAAATAATGTCTGTTGCTTCCTGCTACACCTGTCCCTTCCCTGTATGTGTTGCATGTGTACCTCTGACCACCCCTGAAACAAAGGCCCTTGAAAATCATGAAATTCAGACTTACATGTGGAAGTTCAAAAATATTTTTACTTCAGGTGCAGATAATTCGAATGAAGCCAAGAGAGCAAATAAGCAAAACGTACTCTAGTGAATGAATTTGATAACTAGTTTTCTTTTTTAAATGAAGCTATAAAATAGTCACCACCATGCTGTGTACCACATTTAGGAAAAAAATCCTGGTATGTGCATAGCCATGTAAGCCATCAGTGAGTCTCATATTCCACTGGTAGGGAACAGTCAGGGAAGATGGATTTGTGGGCTTAGTGAAGAACCTTGGTAATGTTGCTATCCTATTTGTTCTTTCATTTCTATCCTCTCCGTTCACATGCCACAACCTCTGTAACTGTGAAATGGCAGCATACACACATTTCTTGAATTAACAAAATGCATGAAATTTAAACTTTGGCAATTGGTGGGAGGTTCCTAGACTGGTGGGCACTTTGCAGAAGTCTGAAATGAGAAGGCAAAGGAAGGAGATAAAGCTCATTAAAGCAAAGGGGCCACCTGTCCCCTCATTCTTTGATACTCCTGCCACAGGTGTTGTCATGAAACATTGGTTTAAAGCAGGTTAAGATGAGTGCCCAAATGTTGGCTGGAAAGAATCCATACTCTGTTTTGTTAAAGTAAGCTGGATTTCTGCTGAAAAACCTCTTTCTCTTCTACACATATGTCATATATTGGAATTGGATGTGATTCAGACCAAACAGAACATTTTGCAATGTCCCGTTCAGAGTAGTTGATTCAGAGATGGGCACATGAGATCGAAAGAGATTTTCCAAGGGCTGGGTAAATCTAAGGAAGATGTAGGTCCGTAGTTTCTGGCAACTGTTTAGCCACCAAGTAGAACTTGGAAATAAAACCATTGCGGAAGAGAATGAGTTTCAAGAGGGAGAGAGTGTGGGCTCTGGGGACATTGTTTAAGCTTCTAAATAAATCTCTGCTAACTTTCTCATTTTCTTTGGCTAGTAAGTTCATTTCTTTTTTGTTTCATTAATTTTGAGTTGTTCTTGTCATCTAAAACACGAAGATTTCTAACTGATACAATGTCTTCCCCTACCCCGAAATCACAGCTAATAAGCTGCGTGGTAACATAGAGCTCCTGATACAATGTCTTCCCCTACCCCGAAATCACAGCTAATAAGCTGCGTGGTAACATAGAGCTCCTTAGTACCCAGTGGTAGCACTGCATAATCTGAACCAACACTGCCTTTTGGCTTCTTTAGATTTTGTTCGGCTTAAGCTTCCAAATTCTTAAATTGTCCACTTAACCCAATAGTATCCAGCCCTTCTTCATTTCTAAGTAATGTCTTAGTTGAACTTCTCAGACTTGGATATGTAGTATTTTCCAATTCACATTATGGTTCCTTATTTGAATTATGAGTTATTTATGTATTTAAAAAATCACCAATAATAATATATTGTTTGAGTTTTCTTCATTATTAGTTTCTAACTTGATTACATTGTGGTCAGTGAACGTGATACGTCTATATTCAACTTTTGTAATATGTACATATTTCACTTTATAATTTTATAATGATAAATTATATAGTTTGTTAATTTTAAGTTGTTTTAAATCTGTTTTAGTTTCCATTATTGTTCTCTGTCATCAGTTGGTTACTGAAAGATCTCTGTTAAAAATCTCCTTTTATTTTTCAGGTTCCCTTTTATTCTGTCAAGTATGGCTTTATTTATTTGGAATTTATGTTATTAGCTGTATATGCATTTAGAATAATTACATTTTCTTGGCCAGGCACAGTGGCTCATGCCTGTAATCCTAGCACTTTAGGAGGCCGAGTCGGGTGGATCGCCTGAGGACAGGAGTTGCAGACCAGCCTGGCCAACATGGTGAAACCCCGTTTTTACTAAATATACAAAAATTAGCCAGGCATAGTGGTAATGTAATCCCAGCTGTAATCCCAGCTACATAGGAGGCTCAGGCATGAGAATCGCTTGAACCTGGGGGGCAGAGGTTGCAGTGAGCTGAGATCACACCACTGCACTCCAGCCTGGGCAATAAGAGTGAGACCCTGTCTCCAAAAAACAAACAAACAAACAAACAAAAAACACACACACACACACAAAGTGAAATTATTACATTTTCTTGGAGGATTGAATGTTTTACTATTATGTAGTTATCCTCTTTTTCAGTAAAAATACTTATGGCCTTAAAATGTATTTGTTAGTATAAATAGCGGTATCATCTTCCTTTTGGGTAGTGTTTGCCTGTAGACTATTTCCATCTAGGTTACTGGAAGCTGGCAAGTGCCTCGAGGTAGCTGCTAGATTGAGAGCCTACTTCCCATCTTGGATTCTTGCTCTTGCTTTCTATTATTTTAGGATTTCCTTTATTTTCTTATTGTCTTGCAAACTCAGTTGTGCCCTAGAATGGATTTTTAAAAAGAATTGGATGCAACATTTTTAGGAAGTTTATTTTATCCGGTATCTTATGAGAAGTAAAAAATTCTTCTCCATTTTCTGCCCATTTCAACCCCTGTCATGTTGAAAGTCTCCACAGCTCCCTCTTTGGAGAGCTCTTCTGTCAGACAGAATTCATCCCTTGCTCTGGATTCCCCATATTATTTATGCCTCGATTTAGCACTCATTTCATTTTGTCTTAGAGAATTCTCATTTGCGTATCTTAGGTCATGCAGTTCTTTTCCACTTTCAGTGGTGTCTTCCCTCTTCTTGCCCATTTTCCTAAATGCTATAGATTCGTCCCAAGTCTACTACAAATGTAATGTCCCTCATGATAGCCTCAAATATTTTGTTCCTCGCTGATGTGTTTCATTTCTGAATTCCTATTACCTTCTTAGCTCTAAGTCACTGAAATAGCACCTCTGGTTCATAAGCTTGCCTTGTTCTCTAATTTTATGATGGTCCAATATAGATACCAGAAAGAAGTTAGTATGTTCTTGTTCTGACCCATCCAGTGCCTGTGTGAGTCTTCTTGACTCTTTAATTGTAGGTGAGATTGACTTGATTGACCACTGCACACTGAGCATTTGCCTAAAATCCTCCCCAAGGCCGAAAGTGGTAGTTCACGCCTGTAATCCCAGCACTTTGGGAAACCAAGGCGGGTGGAACACCCGAGGTCAGGAGTTCAACACCAGCCTGGGAAACATGGCGAAACCCCATCCGTGGGCATGATGGTGTGCGGCTGTAGTCCTAGGTACGTGGGAGGCCGAGGCAGGAGAATTGCTTGAACCCAGGAGGTGGAGGTCACAGTGAGCCAGGATCACTCCACTGCACTCCAGCCTGGGTGAGAGTGAGACTCCATCTAAAAAAAAAATTTAATAAAATATTTCCCAAGCTCTTTGGCTTTTCCCAGACTGGAGTACAAGTGTGGTTCTCAAGTTCACCTACATCAACCCAGATATGAAATTCATTATCTTAATTTCGACAAAGATACTCACACACAAGGCAGTTATCTATAATACGCTTTACTAAGATATTGAGAAATTTTTATTCCAGCAATGCAAGGACATTTAACATTATTATTTTTCACACATTTTCTTAAAAAGTTACTCATCTATCCCATCATCAGAAAGAAGTCAAAAGAGAAATTCTTCATGCCTTTGAAGCCTTTGGATGTAACTCAGCATTGCCAGACTAATTCTTATTCTATTTCCAATAGGTAAATCAGTCTATATGTCTTTGGAGAGGGTAGATATTTTACGTTAAAAAAAATAGACCAACATTGTGAATAATTGCTGCACTCATCAACATGGATGAATTTCAAAAACATTGTGGAATGAAAGAAGCTCAGAGGAGAATAAATTCAGAATTATTCCATTCAAATAAAGTGTAAGAACAAGTAAAACTAAACTATTTATTGTTTGAGGTTATGTACGAATGTAATAAAAATAATTTGGGGGCATCTGGGAATCCTCTATTTATTGGCCTGGGAGTCAGATGCAAATATTTCGTTTTATTACTGATCCTTACATTGTGCATATACTTTTATACATTTTCATATACTTCATATAATTTCAAAATATAATAAATAATAAATTAGGCAACAAAAGCAAAAACAAATAAAATATACCAATATCAACAAAGCAGAATGTATCAGAAACTCTTAAATTTCCCAAGTCTAACATTAGATCTGTGGATGAACAGATCTTACCTAAATGTTTTTGACCTTGGGAAAAAATAAAGTACAATTGTTACTAAACAGAAAATCTTTCTTCATGCTGAATATATCAGCTGTAGAGGAGAAAATCAGTGACTCATAACATACTACACCCAGTGTCTGCACAAAGGATTTAGATTAATTATTCTTGGTTGGTTCAGACATATTTCTCTAAGATCTTGACAACTGATATTGGTTGGTTATGACCCAGGCCATTACAAAGAAACTGAAGAAAGGGACTGTGATCATTTCTGTGAAAATAAAAAAGTTTAAATATAGCCAATTATTATTTATAGTTGCAGAGTAAACAAAAATAAACATAACACATTGTTTAAGCTGATAACGAGGGATCTTTACTCAGAGTGTAAGAATCTGCTTTTAAACATTTTATTTATATTTAGAACAATAACTCTGCTATGAGTGTGCATTTAGGTTTTTAGATTAACATAGTATCTGCTTTCAGAGATTAAAAATGAAAAAACTAACAATTTTTTCCTATGTAGAATGTTCCAAAGCTCATGATAAAATTAAAGCTTTATGTAATACAGAATGCAGTTTCCTCATTTGTATGCATTACTTTATTTTCTTTTTATTCTCCCTGTTACCCAATATAACAAATAAAAATGCCATTTTTTTGAAAAAGGGACTGTTTGTGTTAATCATCTGGCTGTATGTATTTTCACAGACTTTGTATCTTTAACCTGAGAGTGTTTGTATTAATATTTCTCAACATTTTCAATAGCAAGCTTGCTAGTCCTTTGAATAGGTAAAATAGATACTCAAGAGAGATGTGACTTTTTCAGGAAGTCAGTGAGTTTTCTTTATAAGAAGAGCAGGTTCCCTTTTTGCCTCTTGTAAGAAAAATGAGAGTTAACACCATTGTGCAGCAAGCCAGATATACCTCAACACTTGGCTTCTCCCCAGAACTTCGAATGCTCACTTCTGGTTGTATTTTTTAAAATATCATTATTGTGTTGATATTTACAGTTCGTATTGAACACATATTTGGAGTACAGACTCGTGGTAAGTGCTATTTTGTTTTCATAAACCAGTACTTGTGGACCACTATAGATATATAAGGTATAAGATTATATTTATATATATATACGCATATGCGTATATATGTATACACATAAACATATATACATATACACATGCACTGCATACACCTGTGTGTGTGTGTATGTGTGTGTACAGTGGATGTGTATGACTGTGAGTATGTAAAAGTCTCATTTGAAGCAAGGGTTTCAAAACGAAGAGTCAAATAAAAAGAAAACATAATTTCCCTAAGTTCCAAACTATCCCAGGGTGCTCAGCTCCATTGCCTCCCTGGGTTTTCTCCAAATGCAACTTATTTGTCATGGATTTGGAGGGCCCGTGAAGGTGAAATGCAGCTCTAGCAGTGGAGAGGAGATAGCTAGGGAAGGTCTTTGTCCATTCAACACACACTTCAAGGGAGAAGCCCACTATTCTGAAGTTACCATTTGGCCTCGTCTCCCCTAAATGATGAGAAAATTGCAAGTCACATCCAGTTTGTTAGTTTTATTTCAATTATGATAATTTTAGCTGAAAGCTAAATTAGAGCTTAATTTTAGTCACAGCCAGGAGGAGCAGATGCTACTTTTCTGGCTCCTGGACATTTCTTCTCATATGAACAAACACGCCTACCCCCCTTCTCTTTTCTCCCTACTTTCTGTATCCCATCTAAAGCAACATAGGAAAAAATGGATAGGCATTCTGAAGTCACAAAGAATCACTTTTTATTTATTATTTTGTGTTTGTGCATAAGTGAGTTCTGTTTATTCTATAAGTGCCTTCCACAGCGAAAATAGCACGGTGTTGATCAGAATATAATTATATAAAAATAAGCTATTTTATTTATTTTTTAAAGTTTCAACTGTTATTTCAGATACTGAGGGTACATGTGCAGGTTTGTTACATGGGTATACTGCACCCAGGTAGTGAGAATCAGACCCAATAGGTAGTTTTTCAACCCATGCTTTCTTTCTTCCTCCTTCCTCTAGTAGTCTGTAGTGTCTATTATTCCTATGTTTATGTCCATGTGCATTCAACACTTAACTCCCATTTCTAAATGAGAATATGCAGTATTTGGTTTTCTGTTCCTGCATTAATTCACTTAGGATTATGGTCTCCAGCTCTTTCCATGTTGCAGCAAAGGACATGACGTCATTCTTTTTATGGCTGTGTAGTATTCCATGATATATATATCATGGAACATATCTATATCTCTATATCTATCTATCTATCTATCTATCTATCTATCTATCTATCTATCTAT
>NC_045455.1:17215111-17274671 GCF_002776525.5 Piliocolobus tephrosceles | reverse complement strand
TATCTATCTATCTATCTATCTATCTATCTATCTATCTATCTATCTATCTATCTATCTATCATGTTTTCTTTATCCAGTCCACTATTGATGGGCACTTAGGTCTTCCATGTCTTTGCTATTGTGAACAGCATGGCAATGAACGTGAGGGCATGTGCCTTTTTGGTGTAATGATCTATTTTCCTTTGGGTATATACTTAGTAACGGGATTGCTGACTTGAATGGTAGCTCTGTTTTAAGTTCTTTGAGAAATCTCCAAACTGCTTTCCATGGTGGCCGAACTAATTTACATTCTTACCAACAGTATATAAACGTCCCCTTTTCTCCACAGCCTTGCTAGAGTCTGTTGTTTTTTGACTTTTTGTAATAGCCATTCTGACTGGTGTGAGATGATATCTCATTGTGATTTTGATTGGCATTTCTCTTATGATTAATTATAATGAGCATTTTTTACATATGTTTGTTAGCCACTCATATGTCTTCTTTTAAGATGTGTCTGTTCATGTCATTTGATGGGGGGATTTGTTTTTTGCTTGTTGATTTGTTTTAGTTGCTCATGGATTCTGGATATTAGATCTTTGTTAGACGCACAGTTTGTGAATACTTTCTCTCATTCTGTAGGGTGTTTGTTTCCTCTGTTGAGGGTTTGTTTTGCCGTGCAGAGGTTCTTTAGTTTCATTAGGTTCTACTTGTAAATTTTTGTTCTTATTACAGTTGCTTTTGGGGACTTGGCCAAACATTATTTTCCAAGGCTGATGTTAAGAAGGGTATTTCCTAGGTATTCTTCTAGAGTTTTTATAGTTTGAGATCTTACATTTAAATCTTTAATCCATCTTGAGTTACTTTTTGTATATGGTGAAAGGTAAAGTTCCAGGGCCGGGCGTGGTGGCTCATGCCTATAATTCCAGCACTTTGGGAGGCCGAGACAGGTGGATCACCTGAGGTCAGCAGTCTGAGACCAGGCTGGCCAACATGGCAAAACCCTGTCTCTACTAAAAATACAAAAATTAGCCAGGCATAGTGGCAGCTGCCTGTAATCCCAGCTACTTGGGAGGCTGAGGCAGGGAGAATTGCTTGAACCTGGCAAGCAGAGGTTGCAGTGAGCCTAGATCATGCCATTGCAGTCTAGCCCAAGTGACAAAGTGAGACTCCTTCTCAAAAAGAAAAAAGAAAAAAAAAATAGAAAGGTAAAGTTCTAGTTTCATTCTTCTGTATATGACTAGCCAGCTATCCCAGCACCATTTATTGAATAGGGAATCCTTTCCTTATTACTTGTTTTTGTTGGCCTTGTCAAAGATCAGATGGTTGTAAACGTGTGGCTTTATTTCTGAGCTTTCTATTCTGTTCCATTGATCTATGTGTCTGTTTTTGTACCAGTACCATGCTGTTTTTTTTGCTGTAGCCTTATGGTATAGTTTGAAGTTGGGCAATGTGCTGCCTCAGATGTTGGTCATCTATTAGGTCCAAGTTCTAACAATGACATTGAAAGAACAACTAATTTTTGACATACAGATATTCACAAAGGAAAATGTTAATTCTGCCTTAATATCTGTCCTTAGCTTTTAAAAAATAATAGTCTTACTAAGATATAGTTCATCCATTTAAAGTGTGCAACTCAGTGGTTTTTAATCTCTTCACAGAGTTGTGCAACCATCGCTATAGTCAATTTTGGAACATTTTCTTCAGTCAAAAAAGAAACCCTGTGCCTGTTAGCAGTTGCTCCCCATTTTTCTCTAACATCCCTTAGTCCCTGGCAATCACCAGTCTACTTTCTGTATCTATGGATTTGCCTATTCTGGACATTTTCTATAAACAGAATTTTTAAAAAGTGGTCTTCTATAAATGGCTTTAACTTATCACAATATTTAACTTATCACAGTATTTATCACAATGTTTTCAAGGTTCATCCATGCTCTAGCATATATCAGCACTTCATTTTATTGCGGAATAATATTCCTCTGTATGGATAGACCACATTTTGCTTATCCATTCATCAGCTGATGGACATTTGGGTTGTTTGCATGTTTTGGCTCTTAAGAATAATGTTGGCATAAACATTCATGTATGAGTCTTTGTGTGGGCATAGTTTTTAAAATTTCTCTTGGATATATACCTTGGAATCGAATTATTGGGTCATAGGGTAATTCTATATTTAACCCTTTGAAAGACTGCAAGACTTTTCCCCAAAGTGGCTGCACCATTTTCCGTTCCCATCAGCAGTGTGTAAGAGTTCCAGTTGCTCCATGTCATAGGCTTTTAATTGAATTTTTGATGTTGAGCCACACTAGAATAAAATATACTTAGCTGCAACATTACAATGTTAACACTAGAAGCAATATTTAACAAGCTTGTTATGACTTTTGCAGGTGCATTTTAGGATTTCGTTTTAAAGCACTTGAGAACAATCTTTCTATAGCTCTTTGCTGGGAGTCAGAAAGTTTTCCAATACTAGAGCTCTCTGAATCCTGGGAAAACAAGATTGCTGCCCCAGAAATTGCTTTTCTTTGTTCTCTGCGGACATCAGATACGAGTCTGTGGTTTGGGCTTCTGATGAGTTTGTCCATACGTGATTCAATGGTGGTGAGTTTTTTGGTTTACTCCTCAAATGACTTTTTTTTTTTTTCCTTTCTGCATGCTGGTGGAAAAGGGAAGATGAAAAACAAACAAAAAGAATCTATCAGAGACCTCCGTGATGCAGTGTCTTGGAGAGTTCATGTGTAGCTTTATCTGGAATTCTCCTTTTTTTTGTCCTGAAAAGTCACTCTTGTGCACACATGAACACTTTGATCTTCTACACACCGTTTTATTGGCAAGATGCTTGTCTTATATGCTCCGCCTTTGGATTCTGAAATGTTGTTTACTTCTCGTTCACAGCTCCAAGTCCATTTGTGTCTCTTCCTTGAAACCAGACTGAACTGTTAGGAGAAGAGATACTGAACCTTCACAGTGTCTTGCATTATATTGTCTCCTATCCCAGAGTTTTCATTGAGATGTGAGAACACTCAGTTCTAATAAGTTTTACTCGCTTTTTACAATTGTATGTAAGCAGTGTTGTTATGGAAATAAACTGTGCCAAGGCATAAATATGTACAGAAAGCTGACAAAGAAACACAGAAGGCTTGAAAATGGGCCTTTCTATCTTTGAGATTGGATTGAGATGACACTCACCACAATGCTGATTTCTACTTTAAGTTTTCTCTACACTGGGGTGTATCTTATTTACTATTATTTGAGATGGCATTTCAGCTCACTTCAACACTGTCAACAGCTGCTAGCCCCAGCATGGCCCAGCAGCTGGTGTGAAGGATTTGGGGCTGGGCCCAGCATCCCCAAAGTCGGGGAAAAGCAAGAATACTGGGACTCCTATTTCCCACATGAGTGAGACGTTGGGTCAGTCTGTTGACTTCAGTCCTTGGGGAGCCCCACACCCCTCCAGAGACTCCTGCTTCTGTGTCACGGCCCATGATGTCAGATCAGATTGGTATGGATTCTGGTCCAGGTCAACTTGGCATTTGTCTCAGGCCCTTGCATATTTTATTGTGGATTTCTGACCCCTTCCTGGTGTTGGTGCATGTAGGAAGCATGATTTCCTTGGTCCAGGTGCTATTTTTTGCACAATTATCCCCTTTCATTCCCTCCTGATTATTATGAATAATCAGCAGCCATTTTTTTTACTTAGACACTAGACAGTGAACTCATTTTTTTTACACTAGGCAGTGAACTCATTTTTTTTTTAAAAAAGAAGTAAGATAAGATTGCTTCTTTCAGCTTATCGAAGACAATAGGATATTTAAAAATGTCCTTCAATCCATCCACTTTGAGTCTCATGCTGTTAGACTAAATCACCTGTGATCCCTCCATGTTGAAGTTGTCTACCTATCCCCACATCATTCCCCTCAATCCTTGAAGATCTGTTTCACTTTACAGAACTGTCGTAATTTCTGGTGATCTCATGATCTTTTCTGTGTTCTTGCCCCTCATGACCTTTATTACCACTCCTTTGCTGATGATTTTTTTTTTCCTCCAGTCTTCCTCAGCTAGTCCAAACTATTTATCATTGTTACTTATCATGTGAACTCCTCTACATCTTAATTTCAAGAATCTCATCCTCTGATCACCATGTCCTAGGTTTCCAACTTATTTTCTCAGTATCATGTTTCCAGTAGTTCTTCTTCTCTGGAAACTACAATCCACTGGCTACCTCCTTTTCACGGCCTCTCCCTGTCCTCATTCCTGAACTTCCTCTTCACTCAGCGTAAATTCCATAGTTGGTCATTTTAGCTCTTCTCTTGCCCTTTCCCTTGATGTTCCTGCTCCTCTGTCACTTCACTGGACTTTCCCAGCAATGCCTTAGTCCGTGGCAGATTCAACCTTCTGCCTCCTCTGCATCTGTACCCATGCAGATGAATGTGGCTGGGGAAAAAATAGACAACCATGCTGGTAGGTTTCACTTAGAGTTACAGCCATGAATCTCAAATGAGTTTGCACCATGCTTCCCTGGCCCATTCACTCTACACTCTCCTAGACTATCTCATACTTTCCCCCCCGAAACTCCCAACAGTTCTCCATCATCATTCTCAGCTGATGACTTTATTCTGACTTCACTGAAAAAAAAGTGGAAGTCATCAGAACAGAACTTCTGGATTCCCATCATCTCCTCTATCCACTCACATACTCTGCCTTTATAACAGCTACCACAGACAAATGTTTTCCTGTCTATATCAAGCCAATCCCTCAACCTAATTAGTAGTTTCTACCACCCTGTCTGTTCAAGAACATTATTCCAGGATTTTCCTGCTTCCTGACCTGCATAATTCAATTTCCCTCTCTATTTGGTTATCCATATCTACATTTAAAAAACGCTATTTCTGGCTGGAAGCCGTGGCTCATGCCTGTATTTCCAGCACTTTGAGAGGCCGAGGTAGGCGGATCTCTTGAGTTCATGAGTTCGAGACCAGCCTGGGCAACATGGAGAAACTCCATCTCTACAAAACAAAACAAAACAAAAACAAAAACACAAACAAACATTATCCAGGTGTGGTGGTTCACACCTGTAATCCCACCTACTTGAGAGACTGAGATGGGAGGATGGCTTGAGCCTGGGAGACGAAGGTTGCAGTGAGCCGAGATTGCACCAGTGTACTCCAGCTGGGTGACAGAGCCAGACCTTGTCTCAAAAAATAAAATAAAAATAAAATAAAATGCTATTTTTATTTTTAAAATATTTTATTTTAAAATAAAATTTTTATTTTATTTAAAAATAAAAATATCTAATGCTATTAAAAGAAAATAAACCCTTGCTTAACTCAACATCACTCTCAAGCATCTGTTTTCTCTTAACCACTTTACAACAAAACTCTAAAAAGAATCTGCTGTCTCCATTCTACATTTTCCTTTCTTCCATGAAAGGAACCCGCTATAATCAGGCTTTCTTTCTATTTATCACTCCATTGAAACTGCTTTGTCAAGGCCATTGATGGCCTACATGTAGCTACATCAGATGGTCAGTGGTCAGTTCTCTTCTTACCTGCCCGATCTGCAGATTCCACAAAATATCAGTTCCTTCATTTTCAAACACTTGTTTCACTTGATTTCCAGGACACTGTGCTCTCCGAGTGTGCCTCTTACCTCACAGGTGATTCTTCCCAGTCTTCCTTGCTAGTTTCCTTTCACCCCTTCAACCTCCTTGCACTGGTTCATCACAAGATACAGTCCTTGGACCCCTTCTCTACTCCTGCATGCTCAGGACTCCAAATACTATCTATGTTTTACACTTCCAAATCAATACCCCCAGCCTACATATCTTTCCCTCATGATTAATGTATCTAATTGCATATATAGTGACACTTCTTTTAGATATCTGATAGATTATCTCAACATAACATCTCCAAAACAACCATCTGAACTTCTCTCCAAATCTACTCCTCCCACAGTCTTCCCTATCTTAGTAAATAGAAACTATCCTTTGGGTGTTCAGACTAAAAATGTTGTATTAGCTCTAACCTCTTTCCTTTCTGATACCTCAGACTCAACTGTTAAGCAAGTCCTATAAATCTGTCTTCAAAACCTACCCGGAGGATGACTACTCTTTGTCACCTTCACCACTACCCACAGGTCTTTCTAACTGCCCTCTTGACTTTCACCTTTGCTTTCTTGAACTTTATTCTGAACATGGCAACCACAGCCTCATAGTTCATGGCACTCCTTTGCTCAAGACCTTTTGCTTCCAGCCCATTGACTCCTTGCTATTTGTGGAACTCACACCCTCACAGGACCTTGGCCTTCCTTTGCCTCCTGCCTGGAGCCCTGGCCCCTATGCCTCCTTCCTGTCTTTAGTCAGCATCATCTCCACTGAAGAACCTATTTAAAGTTGCAATCTGCTGCCTTCTGGTACTTTCTATTTTCCTTCCCTTCTTTATTTTGTGCAACAATTATAACCATCTTACATGCTATATATTTTACATCTTAATTTGTTTATTTTCTTCCCACCACCAGCAGAATATATACTTCCTAAGGGCAGGAATTTTTGTCCATTTCATTCAGTGCCAAGAACAGTGCCTGGCACACTAAGCACTCAATAAATAGTTGTTGTCGCAGGAATACCATGTGGGATTTAAATTGGGCTTTCTTTCTTATTATAACCTACCTCTTCCCACAAAGGATATGAGGTGACAAGGCTCCTATAAATGAATCACATTGAGAAGCTGGATGCTTTATTAGTCCCCTGTGCCTCCATGCTGGCTATGAAGATTTGCAGTAATAGAGGGTAGTAAGCTGGACTCAGAGAGGAAATTGACAGCAACAGTTTTTAGCACTAACAGGCTTCCAGAAGTTACAGAAAACTCCTTTAGACATCTCCAGAAGCTTTACTGAGTGGCTAACTGCTCCACCAACATAACATATCTTTAAGATAGGAGTATAAGGTACTCTTTTTTGGTATATTAAAGAATTCTAAGGAAGAGATTACAAATGCTGTGATCTCCAGCACACCTGGAGAGCATAGTGTCCTGGAAATCAAGTGAAGAAGGTGTTTGAAAATGGAGGAAGTGACACGGTGTGGAATCTGCTGATAGGGCAGGTAAGAGGAAAACTGACCCCTGACCATGTGGTATATTGAAGAATTCAAGGGAAGAGATGACAAATGCTGTGAGAATTCATGATATTTAGTTAGTACCTGTTAGGGGTTGAATTGTATTCCTCTCTGCAAAAATATATTGAAATTAGAGCTCCAAGGCCATTGTAAATGTGACCTTATTTGGAAATAGGGTGTTTGTAGATGATCAGATTAAGTTGAGGTCATTGGGGTGGACCTAGTCCAATTTGACTGGTGTCTTTATGAAAATGGGACATTTGGACACAGAGACACATACAGAGGGAAGCTGTTGTGAAGCTAAAGAGGGAGAACACCATCTATAAGCCAAGTAATGCCTGGAGCTATCCAGTAGCTAGGGGAGAGGCCTAGAACAAATTGTCCCTCCCAATTCCCAGAAGGAACCAAGACAACTGATACCTTCATCTCAGACTTCTGGTCTCCAGAACTGTGAGACAATCCGTTTAGGTTACTTTCGCCACCTAGTTTGGGGTGCTTTGTTATGGCAGCGTTACCTGATTGTAGTTTTGTTATTGTATATATCTTGGGCATAACATTTTAGGACTGACAATTTGTCTAAATCCCAGAGCTTTAGATTTTAATTATCTAGAAAAAATTTCCACCTATCGCTTACTCACCAGTGAAACCATACTGTATACTGTAACATTCCCAGACATTCAATGAAAAGAAATATTTTTTCCACTTTTTATAAGCATACTTGAGAGGGCTAACTTTACAAATAGAATGAAAGATCATACTGAATTATTTAATGCTCTACTTTTAGAAGTATTTTCGATAAGTATTTCTTTTGAAATGCAGTTATAGAAATGGTATTCCTTCAGCATTTTCTAAGGTAAGGAAATAGTTTTACACACGGTTGACCTTCTGTATCTGCAGGTTCTGAAGCCAAGAAATCAATGGCCTCATCTTAATCTGATAATCTGCAAAGACCCTATCTCCAAAACTCGGACCAAAAATATTCTTTAATAAAAAATTAAAAATAATAATACAACAATAAAAAATAATACAAATGAAAAAACACAATAGAACAACTATTTGCATGGCAGTTATATTTTATTGGGTATTGTAAGTAATCTGGAGATGATTTAAAGTATATGGAAGGATGTGCATAGATTATATGCAAATCCTGTGCCATTTTCTGTCAAAGACTTGAACATCCAAGGATTTTGATATCCTTGGGAGTTCTGGAACCGTCTCTCATGGGTACTGAAGGACAACTGTAATCTTAAACATTTAACATTAATGACTGGGACTATGAATGGAGTCTAGAAAAAAAGGGTTTACTCTTTGAGGGGCTAAAATTGGTCATTTAAATTGATTGAGAAAGTTTTTAAGATATTGTGAAATCCACTTAAATTGACAGACTTTAATGTTAGTAAGAAGTGGTTTTGTGTGTTAAAATCATTTCCCTCCTGTATTCAGTATGTATCTTAAGATATGGTAATATATACACAGAACTATATTTTAAAAATACTTAATTTAGTTTGACATTATTGTGAGAAAGAAAAGATCTAAGAAGAGATCAGTGGCTTAAAATTCCATAGTGATAATGAACTTGGAGGAAAACTTGTATACTAAGTGAATTATAGTCTAAAGATAGTGGGAAAACTGTACTCAAATAATAATATTGAAAAACATCCAATTTATTCTGCTTATGAAGACATAATTTGAAACATATCTGATATATTCATTTTTTTCCTGTCTTTTTTTATTCTTCAAATTTTATATCATAGTTTTAAATTTTGTTACACAACTGTTTCGTAGAATGCATAAGAGGACTGTAGATTTGGAGGTATATGGCTCTTGCAGACCATGTAAATTTTGGATCTAGAGTCTGGAACTAGAGTTCTAGCTCTAGTTTTGCTTACTAACTGGTAACCTTTGAGAAAATCTTTTTATCTTTTTATTTTCAGCATTTACAAAACTCTAACAGTCTGTTTAATTTGCCTCCTGAAAGTCTTCATGGAGCCTGACAAAGTTCAGATATGTGGTTCTGTCTCCTGAGAATTAGTCTATGTGGCACCATTTGAAATGTTTCCTTGTTTTAGGTAGGTGAACTTCTTGTCTTCCTCTGCTACTGGCTGTAGTTTCCCTTAATTGTTAGAGGCCCTCTTTGAACATCTCATTTGATTTTCCAAATCTCAATCTGTGAATCTTGAAGAATGCCACTATGACCAAAGGGATTGTAACTAAACAAAATGAAGGCATTTTACATTTTGTACAGGAATTGCTTAATATCTAAACCATGAACTGACTTGTGTAGTGTACTGTCTACTTATGTGTTCATCAGAAACACATAGTACAATGTCCCAGATGTTTGTATCTCCCCCAGATTCATATGTTGAAACCTAATCACCAATGTGATGGTGTTAGGAGGTGGAGTCTTTTGGAGGTGATTAAGTCATTAGGGCTCAAAGATTCCTCAGAGAGCTAGATCGGCCTTTCCACCAGAACACACAGAGAAGATGCCATCTATGATCCAGAAAGCAGGTCCCGCTTAGATACCAAATTTGCTGGCACCTTGATCTTGGACTTCTCAGCCTCTAAAACTGTGAGAAATAAGTTTCTGTTGTTTACAAGCTACTCAGCCTTTGAGATTTTGTTACAGCAGTCCGAATGGGCCAAGACATATGCGTAAACATTTATTTGACCACATCTACTTAAAAAAGGAAATAGAAATGCAGGCATGTTGCTGGTCCTTCTTTTGGGCCATAGGCTAATATTGAGAACCATAACTGCATATTATGACATCTGAGTTCAGAATCAAAGTAAGGGAGACTCTTTGCAAAGATTCCATGTCTATAATTCACAGTATAGGATGCAGAGCAATTTCCACCAAATGCTTGTGTTCTTTCCTGGAAGGTCATTAACCTAAAGTGATCACTTTTTAGAGAGGATTGCTGTTAGGACTTGTGGTAAAAGTCAGGTGCAAAACCAAGGAAAGGTGACCAGGGCAAGGAAGACAGTTTGAGAGCTGAGTCTCTCTTCTCTTTTTGGGGGTCTGCAGTGCTGGTTTGTATGGAGGACTTTGGGAAAGCCTATAGCTTTACCCAGCTGCTGACAAGCTTTTGGAGTAGCAATAGTTCTGGGATTTGCAGGAGAAATACACAGGGGTGGAAGTTCGAGTTATATACAGGGTAGGAGAATGCAGTAAAGCATTATAAACAAATTCTGTAAGACGTGGATTTGGGGGTAGGTGCTTTATAAGATTTAAATATTTGTTTGATGGCAGGACGCTCCACACTGACACATGGATAGATGAAAGGCAAAATACTTGGTTACTTACAGCTCCAGTTGAAAGAAGGCTTCCAAAGCTTCTAGGCAGGACCATACAGTGGATTGTATCCAGGGACAGGGTAACAGCAAGCTGGAACTCCAGGGGGAAGCTTATATATAGCAAGTGGGGTGGAGTTAGGGATGGTTCTCTGTGGGTTGGCTTATTTGAATAATTCTGCAGGTTCTGGGACATAGGGTACATATCTGGTAGCTGGCACCAGGGCCTTTAGGGTGGGTACACAGTGACCCAGAATATGAGAGCTCTATCAGGGAAGTGACTGTAGTGTGAATTAGCTGGGCAGAAAGGGGAGCTGACTGGCTTCTAGCCAGGGCCTCAAAACTGGGTAAAGGCACCTTACAAAAATTATAGTAGTGATAGAGTTTGAATATATGTTCATGCCAAGTCTCATGTTGAATTGTAATCCCCAGTGTTGGAGGTGGGGCCTGGTAGGAGGTGATTGTATCATGGGGGTGGATCCTCCCGATAATGAGTGAGTTCTTACACAATCTGGCGTGTGGCACCTCTCCCCAACCCAAACTGTCTATCTTGTTCCCCACTTCACCTTCCACCATGAGTGAAAGCTCCCTGATGCCTCCCCAAAAGCAGATGCCAGCATTATACATCCTGTACAGCCTGCAGAACCATGAGCCATTTAAACCTCTTTTTTTTTTTTATGAATTACTGCATTGGTCAGTTCTCACACTGCTAATAAAGACATACCCAGGACTAGGTAATTTATAAAGAAAAAGAGATTTAATGAACTCACAATTCCATGTGACTGGGGAGGCCTCACAATCATGGTGGAAGGCAAGGAGAAGCAAGTCACATCTTACATGGTGGCGGGGAAGAGAGAATGAGAGCCTAGCAAAAGGGGTTTCCCCTTATAAAACCATCACATCTCGTGAGACTTATTCACTACCACAAAAACAGTATGGGGGAACCGCCTGCATGATTCAATTATCTCCGACTGGGTCCCTCCCACAACACTTGGGAATTATAGGAGCTACAATTCAAGATGAGATTTGGGTGGGGACACAGCCAAACCATATCAATTACCTAGCCTCAGGTATTTCTTTACAGCAACACAAGAATGGACTAACACACAGGTATATGTTCTTTATAGTCATTCTTCAATACCGAGTTGATGATGCTTCTCAGGTCTGCCATCAGTTGGTTAATGGCAAAGGAGAATACGTGTTCAAAGAACTTAATGAGCTTAGAAAACATCTTCCAAAACTTGTGTACAAATTGGGCTGGGGACTGGTGGGCATCTTGACCTCTCTTGGAGTCTGAAGATCTTGTTGACATGAGGAGGGTGTTTGTTGTTACTAACTGGGGGTGGCTGGTGCAGGAGGTGTCATGTGTGTCATGTGCCCATCAAAGTCCATCCCCAGAAGCTGGAGAGCCTGGGACCATGCTAAGGGAAAAGATAGAAACCACATGCATTGTGAGGTGTCCCAGGAACTCTTGCAAATTAGAAGGAGTTGTAAAGTTTCTGGAGTCACCCAGACCGGTTTTTGACCAAGGTAGGCATTCCAAGTGATGGTATATTTACTGACAACACCATATCGGTCATTCATTGGTTTCAACTGACCTCGGTGATGAGCAGGGTGGTTTGGGGATCCCTGTGACGTGCTTGACTGCCGACTTTGACCACTGAGCAGCACAGTATCTTGTCGTAAGAAAGCTGGCCTCCCTTTCTCATCCCTGTGGCTCTGGTTCTTTGGTACCTCTGTAAATAGGACTCTATTTACTGCCTACACCAATGTCTTTTAGCTATAGCTGGGGTGAATGTTTCCATGGTAATTCTAACTTCTGGAATGAGGAATCTGTGAGGGGGCAGTTTTAGCTGCTATGCATGGCCGCAATTGACTAAGGTGCCCGCCCACAGAGTGTAGTTTTATAAATTAGCTGGAGATTGGTGTAGTCCTCCTCTTTAGAGTTGATTTCCTCCAGCCTTCAGGGTCCTCGTTGATAGGATATTAATGGCTTGCATATTTCACTGTTTTCTTTTCTTAAAAGATATATAGAAAACAAAGAAAAAGACTCCTTTTGTGAGTGTCAGGGGTAGAATAATTCCTTGATATCTTCTATGTATGAGACTTTCTTTAGATTATCGGTGCCTAGGAAGTATTATAATATACTTAAGTGTTTGACATTTTAAAAATACTGTGAATTCTGGTTAGTTTATCATTATTTTCTTAGTTATTTATGCCTTAAATGTCACAAACTATCACATCCCCAAGCATTTGATAATAAGGTGAGAGTTTTGACTAGTCGGAAATGATATATAGAGAGTATTACATTATTATTCACATTTTCATATTTTTTGTTGAAATACTCCAATTTTCTTATTTTTGTCACATTTAAATAGGTGCTTTAAAAAAGGACAACTAGTTCTGTAAGACTTTTAACAGAAAAGTAATTCCCTGTCCATCCTCTGCTCCCCAGATTTCCATGCTTCAGAGACAACTACTTTGAACTCTTTGAGCTGCTCCTACTATTTGCCTCCATGTTTCTAATAACACGAGTTTTCCATTTTAGGTATTATCTACTGACTTACTGGTTATCATGGGCTGAATTATGTCTCTGTTAAAGTCACACATTGAAGCCCTAACCCCTAGTAGTGCAGAATGTGACTGTACTTGGACATTGGGTCTTTCTAGAGTACTTAAGTTAAGATGAGGCCATTAGGGTAGGCCCCAATCCAGTCTGATTGGTATCCATATAAGAAGAGGAGATTAGGACACCTGTATGTACAGGGGGAAGAGAATATGAAGATACCAGAAGAAGGTAGCCATCTACAAGCCAGAGAGAGAGGAAAGGCTTGGAATGAAACCAACCAACCCTGCCCACACCTTGATCTTAAACTTCAGCCTCCAGATCTGTAAGGAAATAAATTTCTGTTGTTTAAGTCACCCAGTCTGTGATATTGATTATAGTAGTCCTAGCAGACTAATACATTGGTATGGAAGAAAGATCATACTTTCGCTTTCTTATACTCTCATATTCTTATCTTGAGTGTACATATACAAACATCTAAATTTATTAAATTATTCTTTGGGGTTGGAATATTATAAAACTATTACTCACAGGTGAGCCAGGAAGCACACTCTGATTCAATAACCTTTTATTCTTCCCCAAATTAATAACGGTCCCACTTACTATGTGATTAGTTTTCTATGACCAGTTAACTACGTCATCCTCAACTCTGACATAAGTATACATCTCTTTTCAACATTTAAAAACAGGAAGTAATTTATCAGTGTTTTTTCTTTTTTTTTTGGAATGGAGTCTCACTCTCACTCTGTTGCCCGGGCTGGAGTGCAGTGGCGCGATCTCGGCTCACTTCAAGCTCCATCTCCTGGGTTCACACCATTCTCCTGCCTTCGCCTCCCAATGTAGCTGGGACTACAGGTGCGTGCCACCACTCCCGACTAATTTTTTGTATTTTTAGTAGAGACGGGGTTTCACTGTGTTAGCCAGGATGGTCTTGATCTCCTGACCTCATGATCCACCCGCCTCAGCCTCCCAAAGTGCTGGGATTACGGGTGTGAGCCACAGTACCCGGCCAGTTTGTTTTTTTTTTTTCTTAAGGAAATTTCTTTTTTTTTTGAGATGGAGTCTTGCTTTGTCACCCAGACTGGAGTGCAGTGGCCGGATCTCAGCTCACTGCAAGCTCCGCCTCCCGGGTTTACGCCATTCTCCTGCCTCAGCCTCCTGAGTAGCTGGGACTACAGGCGCCTGCCACCTCGCCCGGCTAGTTTTTTGTATTTTTTAGTAGAGACTGGGTTTCACCTGGTTAGCCAGGATGGTCTCGATCTCCTGACCTCGTGATCCGCCCGTCTCGGCCTCCCAAAGTGCTGGGATTACAGGCTTGAGCCACCGTGCCCAGCCTTCTTAAGGAAATTTCTTCTGGATTTTGCTGTCAGCTCCATCTTAGAGTCTCCAGTGTCACCCTGAGAAGGGTTTGTGGGATGTGAAATGTTTTATCCCTACAGTTGTTTTCACTGTTTCCAGTTTTCGGCATTGCTGTTGAGATACCTGAGGCCACTCTCACTTCTGACCCTGTGTTGTGACTTCACCTGCACCTTCTCTGCTTGGAACATTATAGTTCTCAGTGCTCTGGTATTTCACCGTGATCTACATCAGGGAAGGTATTTTTTCATCTTTATAGCTGAGAATTCGGTGGGCTTCCTCATTTAAGAAATTCATCTTCTGGAATCTGAACCATTAAAAGAAAATATTTTACTTTTATAATTTCCCCCTCTCTATTTTATCTGTTTTTTTTTTTCTTTCGGGGGCAACTGTTATTTGGAAATAGGACCTCCTGGATTGATTCCTGAATTTTCTTATAATTTATCCCCTAAAGTCCAACTTTTTAACCCAGTTTCTAGAAGATTTCCTCCTTTATCTTCCAATCCTTTAAGTCATTTTTCCATTTGTGTAATCATATTTTAATTTTAAAAAATTCTTTTTGTTATGGACCTCAGAACACTGGTGGCACTTGTTTCCTGAATAATTTATAGCCTCCTTTTTCTACTTTTAGATGTGATACCTTCTTATCTCTCTGAAGATATTTAAAATATAATTTAAAAGATGTTTTTTCTCTATTGTCTTTGCTATGTTTAAGTTCTTATTTCATTTTGACTACTTGGGTCGTCAGATTTTCTAGAGGCTTTTCTCCAATGTTTGGTGGCCTCTGGCTGCAATTGCTATATAAGGCTGAGTCACACAAAGGCTACTGGAAACTCCACAAATGGCCGGTGAGCCACGTTGCTGGAAGATCACCAACTTTCAGATGTGGAGGTGTTTCTCTTGGGTCTCAGTGCACAGGGGAAAGGTATGCTTGGCTGCGGTATTCAGGGAGCTACTAAGGGAAGGGGACCCTGGGGCTCACACTTCTCTCTGCAGATTTTCACTTACCCCTGGTGTACTGTACATCTCTGAGCTCAGAGTCCTTCTCTCTGACCGTCTCCAAGGTAATCTTGCCGTTCTCTGCTGGAGCATGGGAGGGGCAGTCACCTGGCCAAGAAGAGTTAGAGAGAGCATCTGGAGACCTCAGTGCTTCTTTCGACAGACATTACCAGTATCTGTCAGTTGTTCATATGCTGCCCTACTTCCAGAGACTCTTGGTGCCTCGAGTTCCTGGGGTTTTGGGGTATGGAATCTCTAGCTTCAGGACTTCCTCCTGCCAGCTTTGGTGTCAGCCCTCCCCTCTTGTGTCAGTTATACCAGTCTCTTTGCTTCTGTCTCTCTCCTTCTCTCTCTTTTTAGTTGTAGGGCTGCATCTTTGGTGCCCCTTGCTTGTCGTTTGGTAGGATACAGGAGGCAGCAGCAGTACCCACATTGGTTCTATCCATCAGATTTCTGGAGGAACTACCTTACACTGAAATTCTCTTTCCAAAAAAACAAGGCGCCTTGCTTTTGAGATCTTGAACAGTCAAGGGTAGAAAGTGGTGCTTTCTTTCTGGGTTCAAAAATTGATGATCATGATTTTTTTTTTTTTTTTTTTAACAGGACAGTCAGTTAAACTGCTGCCTGTTGTACATGGGGATATAGATGTTGTGCTTACCAAGGATGGAATATTAGGGAAATAGGGAAAATTTAGGATGTGAAGTGTGCTGCTGCTACATGAAGCCTTTGATGATACCCTCCAAGAAAGAGAAAAGACTGAGCCAAGGGTGGTGTGTTTAAACAACAACAATAAAAACACCAAAATGACACACAAGAACAATTAGTTTTGTTAAGAAAACAGAAGTAGGTTGGCAAACTCATTGATGAAGAACAAAACCTCTTTGTCTAGAGCCTAAAATCATTGTTGGTTGGTTTAAAAGGCAAATTCTCTCTCTAGAACAAGCAGACACAGGGAGGTGGATTTTACACAGGAGATAAAATGGGCCCCCCCCGCCCCCCAAAATATAGCTTGAGTTATCAGGATCTCTCACATTCTTCTCATGAAGCTTTTCCACATGCAAGGTGATCAGGCCTGAGGGGAGAAAGTACTTGAGGTGTGCTTCCTTGAGCCTTCCAAGGCTATAGTTTTTAATTGCCTGGGAGCAGAAGCCATTGAAGTGAAAGCCAAGGGCCCAGGAGCCTGTGTCAGGCAGACGAGCCGCCAGTAGCAAAGACTATCAAGGGATCAAATAGACCAGGAGTTTATTAAGCAATTGAAGAACTGTATTGTTCTTCAGCCAGTGGATTATAGCCTTGGCTACCCAGCTCTTCAGACAATCCCCAGGCCTCCCCAGACCACTCCCATCAATTGGGAGTAACAGTGGGTTACTACTGTCTCTATCCAGTCTTGGAAAGAGGTTCTTGATCCTCATCTGTGTCTCTATCTGTTGGCCATGTGTGGATACGGAGGACAGTGGAAAAGGAAGATGCTCTTGTGGGTGTAACCACAAGACTGTAGAAGGCAGACGATCAGGAAATTATTTCCAGAGGGAGCTGGGGTTGGCAAGTTTCCTGATGAAGAACTAACTCTCTTATTCAGAACAGAGAGTCCTGACTTTTTTGATCCAGTTGCGTAAGGTGAACCAAGAAGCTCTGTGCACTATTTTCCAGACTTTCTCCTTTTCTGAATTACTTTTTTATATTAATTTTTAAAATTGCCACTATGTTGTTTTTATGGGCTATTATGTATTAAGTATGTTGGAAATTGTTTATCTTTTAGTCACATGTTGCTGAATCATAGGAAATTCTATCTGGACCTAAGAAATGAACAACATGTCACCCAGAGGTCCTGGACTTGGAACCAGTTGCAGGAACTAATACTGTCTGTGAAAACAAAAAGCAACACAATCCAAAAGACACCTTACATGGGAGGGACAGTTGGTGGTTGATTCAGGGCAGTGGGTTTGGAGATAGATGGGCCTTGCTCTGTCATTTACACTGCTCCCTTGAGCACATTAACTTCTCTCAGCTACATTTTCTTCAAATATGAAGGCGGGATGATAATAATCGCTATGTCATAGGGTTGATGTGAAAAGTACAGAAGCCAGCATTTGAGAACCACTTAGCAGAACGCCTGGCATATAGGGGGCGTATGATCAGTGGTGGCTGTGAGGACCCTGATTCTGATGGTGATCACACTATAGACACAGGTGCAGTGCTACACTAGGTGCTGAGACACTGAAGAACTGGAGGGACATGCTCAGGTTTCCCAAGCATGCCACCAGCACTTCTCCCTGGGTGTCCTTTTGTTTACATGTCTGTTTCTCATGTTAAGCCCTACTCTGCCTTGGGCATTGCCATGCGATTTATAGTGTTCTTGTCTCAGAGATTAACATACTATTCTATATAAGAGATGGTCAGTAAATATTTTTTGAATGAATATCTATTTATCACTAATTCCACCCTTAAACCAATGTTCACCCCAAAAGCCTTCAATTGCCTTAGCTTCCAGTTTATTTTTTAGGGAAATATTGGATGTTTTATTCTCAGACATAATCACTAAACTAACAAAAAAAGTCATTGAAATTCAGTGTTTTCTGATTGTACATGGAAAAGTCAAGCATTTATTCCCAAGTAGTCTTCTACAGTGTTGGGGGAAGATGGCATACATTTGCTATGGAATAAAAATAAGCCATAAAATATTCTTTATTTTATTTAGATCTGTCACAGAATTTGGCCAGTTTTCAAATGGAGAAGAGAAAATGCCATGTATTGCTTTTAAAGGCATTTACAGTGTTTCAAAGTGGTATAAAATATGAATATTGTTATTTTTTACCTCTTCAATATATAGATTAAAACAATCAAATAAAGACTTACTCCAATTTTTAAAAAATATGTTAAACTTGAGACATACTTTTTGGCTGTTATTGGGAGGGGCTCATATTTCATTTTGGAGAAGGACTAATTTTTCTTCACATTGAGCGACCTTGATCCACATGAGTCTTAAAAGGAAGCAATTTATAAATATATGTGGGCCGGGCGCGGTGGCTCATGCCTGTAATCCCAGCACTTTGGGAGGCCGAGGCGGGCGGATCACAAGGTCAGGAGATCGAGACCACGGTGAAACCCCGTCTCTACTAAAAATACAAAAAAAAAAAGAAACTAGCCGGGTGCGGTGGCGGGCACCTGTAGTCCCAGCTACTCGGGAGGCTGAGCCAGGAGAATGGCCTGAACCCGGGAGGCGGAGCTTGCAGTGAGCCGAGATCGCGCCACTGCACTTCCAGCCTGGGTGACAGAGCGAGACTCCGTCTCAAAAAAAAAAAAAAAAAAATATATATATATATATATTTATTTATATATATAAATATATGTGCAGACATATATGTGGACAGTTTTGAACCTATCTGGTGTAGCCCATATATGAATCAATATGAATCAATATTTTTTTGTAAATTATATTATGTACAAATTCCTTTTAGTGAAGGGCCCACTCTAACAAACTCCCTATGTTGTGCTTTTCAAACTAGAATATTCTCACCCTGGGGGTCTACAGGAATGTGCCCACAGGTCTTGTGAGGCCCTAGGGTGAATATGACGTGATATAACTACCTGGAATGTCCACTTAAATGGAAATTTTGTTTTGAAAAGATACGGAGGGGGAGAAATGCAGATTGATGGGCTCTTTTAGGTATTTCTTAGATGGTAATTAAAACATTTTTATGACAAAACATAGGAAATTGGGTAAAAATTCTTATGGACTGTTGAAAAATGGAAACTTTGAGACTATGTCTCACTTGCTGCAAGTAGGGTTCCCAAACTCTATGATGTACATTTTCATTCTTCTCTACCACTGGTGTTAAATTTTCAAATAAACTTTACTATAAAGAGTTATTTAGTGTTGTAATGTACATATTTAGCAGTGATTTTAAGTGTACATATCTTCGGCGGATGGAGTATATTCCAAGTGAAGTCCCAGATGAATGTCCTGAAATTGAACATATCTGCGTGTACTTTTCTATTTGGTATCTTCTCTCCACCACTGAACCTCCTTTCTCCCCTCCCCACAAAAAAAAGTTCATTGTTTTCGTCAGAACCGTAAAGGGATCTATGATAAAAAGAATGTTAAGAACTCATTGATTTAAATTTTTCTTTAAATTTTGTCATTCACAGTTTGAGGCATCTATGGGCAAATCATTCCTTTTCATGTTTGGACATTTATAATTTGAGACTCAATGTCAGTTTGTGTTTCTTTGCATCATATCATTTGTTATATTTATTTGTCTATCATATCTCCTTCCTCTAGACCGAGTTCCATGAAGGGTAAAATACATGACTATTTTATTCAGCTTTAAAGCCTAGGTATCTAATACTATGCTTGGCTCAATCATACATGTTGGGAGTTGAACTGAATCCCAAAACACATTCATATAATTCCCCTGAAGCATTGCCCTTGTAACCAACAGAACATTCTGTCGCACATGTGTTTGAACTTAAATGAGTCAATTATCATGTTTACTTGCTAATGTCATCCTATCAATTGTGTTTTAGAGTGGGATATTTTTAAGAATAGCTTCTCCTTAACAAGACAGAATCCAGACAGAGCAATAATCTGTCTTTACTCAACCCAGACCTAATATGTTAATTCTGATTTAATTTAATTTTCTTTGGCTCATGGCACTGAAATTTTCAAATGGTTCATTTGGTGCTTAATTATCAGCTAAAAATTTCACCCTGTCTAGAGGGAAGCCATGCTGTGTCAAGTGCAGATCATTTATCTCAGCATATTTCTGCTCTTCTCACTGTTGTTGGGATTTGTGTTATTCAAGAAGAAATGTTTCCATCTGTGACTCATTTGGAGATAACGAATATATTTTAGAAAGTATATATCTTAGCCCTAAGTATTGCAGGGCTAAATGCCATGTCTTGCAACTTCATGTCTGTATTCTGTCCTCAATGTTGTACTGTTTCTCTGTTGTCTTAAGATATCTTGACATAACAGCCAAACTAGCTATGGTGTCATGGATACTTTCCTTTCATCAGAAGGGAATTGCATACTAACAGGAGTTTCTGATTCTTCAGCATCAGTGACAACCAGACTCATTAGTCTATGCTTTTTCTGCCAGAGCACATGCTATCTTGCTACCCCTTATCCGTCCTGTATGAGTTTACTGTTGCTGTTGTAACCAAGTACCACAGACTTAATAGTATCAGACAAAACAGATGCCTTATCTATTGGTCAGAAGTCCAACACTTGCCTCACTCACTGAGCTAAAATCAAGCTGTCAGCAAGTATGCATTCTTTTCTTGAGGCTCAGGGAGAATCCACTTTCTTGCCTTACCCTGCTTCTAGAGCCTGCCCACATTCCTTGGCCTGGGCACCTTTCATCTCCAAAGCAAGTAATAGAAAATTGAGCCCTTCTCATATTGTGTGACTCTGACCGCCTTCTACTTGTAAGGATTCTTGTGATTACTTTGGGTCCACCCAAGAATCCAGACTGATCTCCCTAGCCTGAGGTCAGCTAAATTCCTTAATTCCCCTTTGCTGTGTAACATCACATATTCATAGCTTCTGGAGATGCGACATGGACATATTTGGAAGGAAGTATTATTTTTCTTGCTACACTTCCCATTGTGTTTTTTTCTTTTAACTCTTATACTTTTATTTATCTTTCCACTTCCCTTATTTCTTTCCTGCCACTCCTTAATTACAGGTTTTTTTTTTTTTTTTTTTTTTTTTTTGAGATGTAGTCTCGCACTGTCGCCTGGGCTGGAGTGCAATAGTGTGATCTTGACTCACTGCAACCTCCACCTCCCAGGTTCACGTGATTCTCCTGCCTCACTCTCCCGAGTAGCTGGGATTATAGATATGCGCCACTATGCCTGGCTAAGTTTTTTGTATTTTTATTAGAGACAGGGTTTCACCATGTTAACCAGGATGGTCTCAATCTCCTGACCTTGTGATCCACCTGCCTCGGCCTCCTAAAGTGCTGGAATTACAGGTGTGAGCCACCACACCGGGCCTAATTATTACAGTATCTTTACTTGTCCCTTTATTATCTTATTTATTTTAACCTTGTTTAACATATACCTATATAGTGTATGTTACAATAGGTGTGTATATGTAGGTGTCAGAATAAGCTCTTAAAAATGTTAACACTTTAATATTCATAAGAACTCTATAAGGTTGTCCTATGAAAGGATCTATTTCTAGGTCCCAGAGAAAATAGTAATTTGTCTAATTATTCAGTTATCAATACAATCCTTTCTTATTCATAAATTTTACTTACGACTGAAAAAAACTAATACAACTATAGAAATAACATGTGAGGAAGGAGATGCTTATGTATCTTCTGTGAGATAAGTATAATTGTCTTCATTTCCAAGACTGAGTCTCAAAATGTAGACTTCCCCAAGGCCAGACCGTTGGTAGCTGATAGATAGTTGAAACGCCAAACTTACAATCTTGGTATCATATGATAGTATCTTAACTGATGAATATTTATAGGTTTGATTATGCATTGCTGCTGCTCTTTCTCTTTGCTATTGATTGGTCATTTTGTGAACCTAGTGAGTGGGCATATTGCATTTTGGTATGTGTTTATTAAATTTATCCTCTCTCCTATGGGTGGTTAGTGGTACACATTGACCCTGAACTGTCCTCTATTACAAAGAAGCGTTTGGGTTGTATTTCACTTCCTTCTTTTGATGTTCCTTTCACGCTGGCTGTTTCTGTTTAATGAAGGTCATTGCTTGTGAACAGTGTTGTTGTTCTGGAATAACATCCTAGGAATCACTGTGCTAAGCCTGCTGATTGAGGTATTATGTGAATGCCTGTTTTGCTCATAGATAGATGAGAAATCTTATGACATGATCTTGTAGCTTTCTCTCTTATTATTTGCTTGTCCGTGTATAAATAATAACAGAACAGGGAATTCTTTTTCAACTGTGTGAGGATCAGATTTGAATAAAAGTAATAGAGCGTGATCATATTTTCTAGTAAGATTATCTTCAGGTTTCATGTGGAAGAAGCATTTGGGTTAGCAATAATCTCCACCCACAGCATTGATTAAGGCAGCATTTGAGAAACATCCTAGAATGAGGGGTACTAGAAACATTTTGTCCCTGTTTTGTTTTAGAGATACATTTGCATTGAATTAGACAGGCTTCAGGAAGATTCGTCCTTAGAGTGAGCTCATAGTGCCTGTTTTTCATAAGACTATCATCAATCCTTGAGAAGTACAATTGCTTAGAAAACAAAATACAGCCTCTAGCAATTTACCTGAAATATTCTTATTTATATTGTTGTTTCAGGGCTTTGTTATTATCAGGCTAGACAGCTTTTTTCTAAAGCATGTTTGGCTTTGTGACTGGATTAATTTTTAGGTGTGTGTGCATATATCCAGTGCCCAGTATTACTTATTAGAACTGTATGACGATGTTATGTTGCTAATGGATTCCAAAAACCAGTAGATGTGCAAGAATTCTATTTGTCCTGTAGGATCCATTTGCTCCCCACTCATATTTACCATTTACATTTTCTGCTGTTTCCTTCACATGTACTAGGGGACAGTGTTGTACCACACTGTGGGTATCCTCTGTGGCATCAATCCCCAACCTGTTTGGCACCAGGGACCAGTTTTGTGGAAGACAATCTTTCCACGGATTGGGTTGGGTGGGGAAGGTTTTGGGATGAAGCTGTTCTACCTCAGATCATCAGGCATTAGATCAGAGGTGTCCAATATTTTGGCTTCCCTAGACCACATTGGAAGAAGAAAAATTGCCTTGGGCCACACATAAAATACATTGGCATGAATGATATCTAATGAGCTAAAAAATATAATCACCAAAAAATCTCATAATGTTTTAAGAAAATTTATGAATTTGTGTTGGGCCACATTCAAAGCTGTCCTGGGCCGCAGGTGGCCCATGGGCCACAGGTTGGACAAGCTTGCATTAGATTCTCATAAGGAGCCTGCAACCTAGATCCCTAACGTGCAGTTCACAATAGTTTTCACGATCCTGTGAGAATCTAATGCTGCTGCTGATCTGACGGGAGGCGGAGCTCAGGCGGTACTGCGCTTTCCCTGCTGCTCACCTCCTGCTGTGCGGCCCAGTCCCTAACAGGCCATGGATCAGTACGGTCCACGGTCCACGGCCCAGGTGTTAGGGACCCCTGCTTTATGGAGAGAGTAAAGTATATCTGATTAGTTATGTAGATTAATTCTCTATTGGAACCACTTGTGTTTGTGACTGTATTAAATATTACTTAAAATGACAAAGCTGGCCGGCCGGGCGCGGTGGCTCACGCCTATAATCCCAGCACTTTGGGAGGCCGAGGCGGGCGGATCATGAGATCAGGAGATGGAAACCACCCTGGCTAACACGGTGAAACCCCGTTTCTACTAAAAATACAAAAAATTAGCCAGGTGTGATGGTGGGTGCCTGTAGTCCCAGCTACTTGGGAGGCTGAGACAGGAGAATGGTGTGAACCCGGAAGGCGGAGCTTGCAGTGAGCCGAGATCATGCCACTGCACTCCAGCCTGGGCGACAGAGCGCTCAAAAATAAAAAAATAAAAAAATAAATAAAAATAAATGAATAAATAAATAATAATAAAAAAACAAAGCCAAGAAAAACAGGTACTATAATCTTGTGTTTGTATATTCCTGCTAGAGAATTTGAAATGTGCTAAAACTTGGGCATGTTTTACACTAACTGAGACACACTAACGGTGGCTGGTGAACTGGCCTGTAAGGCAGACTGTCTTGCAGATGGCCCCCAGAGATTCCAGCCCCTGGGATTAATGATCTTGTGTGATCCTTTCCCCTTGAGTGACTTTCTTCTAGTATAGAATATGATAGCATTGAGAGGATGTCACTTCCATGATTAGGTTACGAGAAATCATGACTGCTATCATACTGGCTGACTTTATAGCCTTCTTTGCTTGCATGCTTTGATGAATCAAGCTGTCATGTTGGAGAGGTCCCCATGGCAAAGAATGGAGAGCAGCCTCCAGCCAACAGCCAGTGAGAAGCTGAATCCTGCAAATAATTACATAGGCTTGGTGGGGGGTCTTTCCTTGGTTGAGGCTACAGATAAGACTGGAGCTTTAGCTCCCACTTTCATTGCAACTTGTGAGAGACCCTGAAGCAAAGGACTCAGATAAGCTGTGCCTGGATTCCCGATCCACAGAAACTATGAGCTAATAAGCCGGAACTGTTTCAAGCTGCTAAGTTTTGTGGTAATGTGCTACACAGAAATAGATAATGGATGCAGCCTGCTTTCCTGAATTTGTCTGCCAAAGCATCCATTCTGGAGTTGCCAACAAAAGCATGTTATGGTTGACCATTCATCCCAACCACTTTTATGCCTCATTCTGGTCTTTTGCTGCCTCTTTTAAGACCCAGTCTTGATGAAATTATCATTGTTTCCTCAGTCATTGTTCAGAAAATTGTATTTCGTGAATGAAACCTGGGTGAAAGTGCCCTTGTGTGCTTATTCCAACATTGCTGTTTGGGGGAATTTTTAAATTTTATACTGCAGGACCACCTAATATTTGAAATATACAGTAAATTCCTTCTTTCTGACTCAACCATGGTTAACATTAATGGAAATTAATGATATAATCAGAAAATATGTTGGGCAGTGATGCCACATTTTTGTTGGCCTTATAATTCAGAGGAACAGAACATACAATACATGGTCTGTGCTTGGGAAAAATTCCACTCTATCCTCGGCTGCCTTTTGCCATATCTTTCTTTTCTCAATCACCTATTGGATCCCAGTGAAATAATACCCTCCAGGTACTTACCTGACTTCCCTTCTTCACTCCACCCCTTCCACTATAACTGGGCTGAGTACTCCGCTCTGTGCTTTCATTCCAGAGCACTTCAACTGTAGAGTTGCTGTTTAATTCTTGACATTTCCCAGTAGGCTTCAGGCCAATTAAAGCAAGGAACATAAATCTCTTATTCATCCTATATCTCTAGCACCTAGCACACTCTTTGGCGTAGAGTAAACACTCAGTAAATATTTGGTGAAGAAATATTTTTTGAATAAATTTAAATGTCAACACTATGCAATCAGAGTATTCTTACCAATGGAATCAGAAAAAAATGTGGGAGGAGGTACTTGCCCTAGCAAAGCTACATGGAAAGAAAGCTAAGGCTTTCTTTTCTGCAGTATTAAAGCAGCACTTGACTGGAAAATTCAAGGATGTCGACTGAGAGAAACTAATATAACTATAGATTCTGCAAGAACGAAGGCCATCTCGGAAGGTGTGACATTCAAAATTCATTAGAGTCAAGTTGAGGACCTTTTATTGTAGTTCCAATTACTCCTCATCAGGAGGTGTTGGCTATACACATAACACTGAAAGCTGTGGGTTGTGTCATATTTAGAGGGTCTGAGGGAAGGTGCCTCAAAGTACTTCAGTCTGAAATAGTACTAATCAATGACTAACCATGTAAGATGAAACTTAGCTTTGTGACATAAATGGCAAATATGCTTTCCACAGCATTGTTTTTTCCAAATAACTGTCAAGATTACTGAAACCAACATGTGTACTTGTGTATTCATTGAAAAACTGTTAAATGTTGTGTTGTAAAGGTGCCCTCACAGAGGGACTTAAGCTTGTTTTTACAAGGACTGCAGGCATCTATTTTGCTACTCAGAGAGCTAGCATCCAAGGCAGTTGGAATAGCCCGGCTTCAGAGAGGTCTCAACTCATTTCCCAAGGCACACTTAAAAGGTGTGGGCACATCTTGGAGCAGCCAATCTCTTTTCATCTGCATCTCTTTAGTTCACACACGATCTTGAAGGTTGTACTTTTTGCTCAAGGAGGAGCAAGTGAAGAAAAGCCTGATAACTAACCACGTCCTTAGTCACATGTGGCAGCTGAGTTTTACTAATCACATCACCAATAAAAGTCAGGGATGTTTTGAGTGCAGACAACCAATAGAGAAAGAAATTCGAAAAGTGTAGGGGTTACAAAATTAAAATTTCGTGCCAATTTGTATCCTGGAACACTGTTTTTGTCTAACTAGTGATACCCTAAATGTGATACTTCCTATAAACAGGAATTTGTAAACCTCAATGAAAGATTTGATTTCACATGCAGTCTGATGTTTGACTCTAATTCTTTTCTGAATTGCGATAGTCATAAAGTAGTAGTGCAATTTTCAGTTAACATTTTTGGATTAGTGGAGATTGGTCTGCTAAGTTAAGGTTAAAAAGCAAAAACAAACTGTTCTGAAGTTTTTAGCTTTTCTCCATAATTTCACATAAGCACATCAAGAGTTTCTTTTCTGTAGTATAATTTTGTGTGTTTGTGTGTTCTACATTATATTCTTCTTAAGAAAGCAATTGTGTGGTTCTTTTTTATTTGTTTGTTTTAGAATCATATTGTTCTTTGCTTAAGGTTATTTCTCTCTCTTTCCAAACAATTCTCTCCAAAAGTGCTGCATCACATTTTCAAAAATTGAAATGCAGTGTCACAACACCTTCTGAGAAAGGAGACATCCAGAGATATCATACTTCAACCTCATGAAGACTGACAGTATAGGGATTCACTTTGCTTCTGAAAGTGTATTAACGGTATAGCTTAATGCAAGTCTTAGCTTGCCAGTGACGTTTCCTTATAGCATGTTTATCTTTCAAGCTTGTAGTTTTGGACTTTATTGCAACATAAGGCAAAAATTTAAACTGCTTTGTTCGTTTCAGTTCAGCAGAATTAAAAGAGGAAGAGAAAAATTTTACAAAGAAAATATGATTGAATTGTTAATGCCATATGACCTCAATATGTTTTGTAAGCAAAGATTAAGGAGTATCTATTCATATAAAAAGCAAATAATGTTGGTGTAAATGTTGACTGGAGTTCTTATCAGGAATACAGGAAATTAACAAAGTATTTGTTTCCAAGGAAATCATCTAACTCCGGTTCAGGTGGTATCTGAAGTAAAGATGAAACTCTTTCATTACGAAGTAGTTGGAACAAATCTTACACTGTGCTTCTGAAGGGCATAGCTGGGTATTAGAACAGAGTATTTTGCAGAGTCCTAAGTGTGTAGACTCCAAATCTGCAGAGTTCCAACAATCATGAAATTTCCTTGCCCAGATTGCATAGTCTGCCTTGTTTCTGCTATTATTCATATAAATTCTGTAGCTACATTAAGCCAGGCTACTGAAATTAGTATTGAAATAAATCCAGTTTTCCACGTCTATTGTTTTTCATCATGCTCACAACAGATGTTAAGACTTGAAAGGGTTTGAGTTAAACATATCTGTGGTTCCAAGTTAAGAACAGAAATAGCCAGCCTACATGTTATCGTCATGGTCTGTACTCTTGTAAATCCCATAATGTTTGGTGTGAGATGACTCTGCTAATGTTGCTCAAACCTGCTCATAAATCTGGCGTTGTGATAAGTCACTCTGAAAAGTCTTGGCATAACATTTGTCTGTAAAGCATAGAAAAGGGTCTTCTCAAGCATAAATATCATTTATATGCAAGATATGTTTCCAGAATTAGAATCTATAAAATGTGGGAGTCTCTAATTCTAATCTTATATGTTCATTTTGCCTGCAGTATAAGGTGCTAGATGTTCTTCTGTTAGACATAGATAAGGAAAAAATTGACACTGAACAACTGTAGGAAATAATGAACCTTTTACTTTACCTAGTTGTTATTTTGGCTTTCTTTCCTCTCCATGGATATAATAACGAAATTGAAAATCCTTGGAGGGTGTTTTAACACCTGCTAGTGTATTTCCTTAGTGCAGCACAATGAAGAGACAGGGTTTGCAAGCTTCCAACATTTTTAAAAATCAATTTATCAGTTACAATGTAGCTTTCTCATTGTCCTAGGTCCCAAAAATGCTCCCCATTGCTTCCTGTCTATCCAGTTTCATTTTGAAAATTGTTTCTTAACTTAAATATTCCAGAAATTGCATTTCTTTTGAAAGTTATTAAAAGGAAAATTATTTGGGAAGACTTTTTCCCCTAAGCAATGTCAAGACATTATTCCCTTTTAATTTTAAACTTTTTCATTGAGAACCATGTTTTTATTTATTTCTGTAGTTCTAATTTCCACTTTCCATGGTTTAGGGAGAGAATTAATTCTTTTGGTTAAAGGTCAAGTAGCATTAAGGATAATAAATGAAAGATAACAAACTGTGACAGCTGCCATCTCTTACATTTTTAGTCATATTATTAAGAACCTGAAAGCAAGGTTTAATTTGCTATAATTTAAAAAATTATTAATATTTTTATCAAAAATGAGAGGTTATGAGGTTATAAAATAAAAATGCTATCTATTTCAACTTCCCCAAACTGAGGAAGGTGGCAGTCTTTTTTTTTTTTTTTTTTGAAACAATGTCTTGCTGTGTTGCCCAGGCTAGAGTGCAGTGGCATGATCATGGCTTACTGCAGCCTTGACCTCCCAGGCTCAGGTGATCAGCCTCCTGAGTAGCTGAGACTGCAGGGGCACACCACCACATCTGGCTAATTTTCCTGTGTTTTGTAGAGACAGGGTTTCTCCGTGTTGCCCAGACTGGTCCTGAATTCCTGGGGTCAAGTTATCTGCCCACTTTAACCTCCCAAAGTGCTGGGATTACAGGTATGAGCCACCATGCCTGGTTGGTGACAGTGTTTAACTACAAGAATATTCAGAATAATGGAAGAAATCAAACTGATGAATACTGATGGTCTATAATGTATTCTACCATAATATATTTTTAGAGGTAATATTTATTAGTTCAGCCAGTGAAATTACAAAGGAGAAAGAAATAGCTATAAAATGGAAAATAGAAGGTGAAATTATTATTTGCATATGGTATGATTGCCCATCTGAAAAATGCAAAACAATCAATTATAGCTTCTAGAAAAAAGAATTTAGCAAGTTGGCTGGATATGAAATTAACAGAAAATTAATGGTATTAAATTGATAATATCAGTATAATTTGGAGAATAAAATGGAAGGAAATATAACAGCAACACAAATAATAAGGGAGGTTATGCTAGACCTAGGTGAACAAGATTTAAAATGTCTACTAATTAAAAAAATCTTGAATCAATGGAAAGACAGAAGTTCTACTTAGGCAGAAATATTCAATAATCTGAGGAGGTCTGTTCTATGTAAATGAGTCTATAAACTGAATGTCTTTCTAATAAAATTGCCAATAAGAAGGTGTTTTTGTTACATATTGTTGTATAACAAATTAACCCAAACTTGATGGTTTTTTTTTTTTTTTTAGGCGGAGTCTCGCTCTGTGGCCTGGACTGGAGTGCAGTGGCCCGGATCTCGGCTCACTGCAAGCTCCGCCTCCCGGGTTTACGCCATTCTCCTGCCTCAGCCTCCTAAGTAGCTGGGACTACAGGCGCCTGCCACCTCGCCCGGCTAGTTTTGGTATTTTTAGTAGAGACGGGGTTTCACCGTGTTAGCCAGGATGGTCTCGATCTCCTGACCTCGTGATCCGCCCGTCTGGGCCTCCCAAAGTGCTGGGATTACAGGCTTGAGCCACCGCGCCCGGCCAACTTGATGGTTTAAAACAACAATATATCTTTGTTATTTCACATAGTTTCTGTGTGTCAGGAATTTGTGAGCAGTTTTGTTGGGTGGTTCTGGGTTGGAATCTCTCTTGAGGTTGCAGTCATGCCTGCTATCATTTGAAGTCTTGATATGAACTGGAAGATTCACTTCCAAGATGGTTCACCCACATGGTGGTGATCCTTGGCAGGAGGTGTCAGTTCCTCCCCTGTGGGCCTCTCCAGAGGCCGCTCAAGTTTCTTAACAGCATGGCAGCTGGCTTCCCCAGAGCACGAGATCCAAGGGACAGGATGCAGTGGAAGCAGAAAGGTCTTCTATGGCCTAACTTTGAATGCCACACGTAATCCTTTTCATACTATCCTATTGGTTACACAGATCAGTCCTAGTTAATGTGAGAGGAGACTGCCCAAGGACATGACTTCTAGGAGTCATAGGTCATTAGTGACCATCTTGGAGGCTGCTACCATAGAAGGTTTAAAAATTGGGAAGTCAGTTCCAATGATTATAATAGGAAAACAAATATCTGAGAATAGCCAGAAAATGTTCCAGAAAGAAAAAGCTAACATTGATTAAACACGCAGTCTTTACTAGGCATAATTATAAGCATTCTGTACAAATTATATCAGTTATGCCTCCTGACACCTCTGTGAAGTAGTTATTATTATCCCATTGCAGGTGGAAAATGGGGACACAGAGAAATTTAAATAACTTCTCCAAGGTCCCACATTAAGTGGCAGAGCCAGGACTTGAACCCAGGCTGTGTGGCTGTGCAGCACAAATCTTTAACTCTAAGTGGAAAGAGGGTAGAGTGTTTACTAGAGCTAGCGTATTCTTTTTTTGTTTGTTTGTTTTGTTTTTTGAGACAGAGTCTCGCTCTGTCAATAGGCTGGAGTGCATTTGTGCGATCTTGGCTCACTGCAACCTCTGCCTCCCAGGTTCATGTGATTCTCCTGCCTCAGCCTCCTGAGTAGCTGGGACTACAGGCGTGCACCACCACACCCAGCTAATTTTTGTATTTTCAGTAGAGACAGGGTTTTACAGTGTTGGCCAGGCTGGTCTCAATCTCTTGTGTATTAAAGCTACAGTAATGAAGAAGTTCTTCATTACTGAAGATAGTGCTAATAGGGAGACAAATTAATGGAAGTGAATAGGTTCAAGTACTTATGGGAATTTAGTGTAGAATATGGGTGGCCTTTCAGATTAGTGGAAATAGTTTAATGTATGGTATTGTGGCCACCTGGCTAACCATTTGGGGAAAATTAAGCTAGAGTCAATCATTCTTTATACCAAAATCCCACAAATAAAGAACTAAAATATAAAACTTAACTGAATGAAAGTATTAGAAGAAAATGTTACCAAACTGTTCTTTTTCTAATAAATGGGAAAACTTTCTTTTTGTAACCTGTAAGTCATATAGAAAGATAATGATCAATTTGACTACATGTGGAAAATATATCATAAGCAATCAAAAGATAAATAACAAACTAGGGAAAAACATATTCCTTTACTTATGCAACAGCCAAAACTTTGATTTCCTTATGTATAAAGAGTTCTTTTAAAATCATAAAGAAAAGATATTTAATTCAATGACAAATTATAAAGAGATAACTATTACCAACATATAGAGGATTTATAAACATACAAAAAGTGCTCAATTTCCTATTTAAATAAACTTATGTTCACCTATCACACTGGCATATGGCAGGAATGAAAATTTTGCTAATTCAACAGTGTTATCAAGGGTGTAGGGGAAGAGGTAACTGTCACATACCACTGGCATTATCTCTCAAAATGAAATATTCCTTGATTTTTTGACCCGCTAATAGTTACTCTAAATGCACACTGTCCCATGTACTTAAAGATATATGTACAGTTAATATTGCACTATTGCTTGAAACAGTAAGAAGTAAGCAAATAACTGAAAATTGTCAACCATATGGAACTAGTTACATAAGTTATGGTATAACTACACAGTGAAAACCTATGCATATATTTATTAAAGAGAGTTTTTTATTAAAGAGAGCTGACAGAGATATGCTGATATGAAAAATGATGCAAATACGGTTTGGGAGCCAGTAACATGCAGAACACTGGTTGCTACAAAAATCATATTTGTTTAACAATGGCATTAACAAAGGATTCACTTACATTTATTTTTGTACATTTGCAATTTCTGCAAGGAAACTCAGATAAAAACAGATGCTATTGAGAAGTAGGACTGGGGGGTCTTGAGTGGGAAAAAAAAATCTTAATTTCAATCATTATTTTCTATTTTGTACTCTTTTACTTTTTTGGTCATGTATCTGTATTACTTTTGTAATACAAATTAATACCTAATTAAAAAATCTGTGTTAGGGTATGTTTTTTATGATATATTATATGAAACTCCATGTATCTTCAAATTTATGTCTGGTCCCATGAAGAATTAAATAATGTTACTGCTTATTAGGTGGAAATAACAAATAATAATGTACATGTTACCATTACAACAATGTAAATTGCATAGAGATGACTTAAAATGTAAAAGAAAAGGTAGTGTAAGGGTTGTGAGATTCTGTTGAATCTTCAACACAAATTTACTCTCAGCATTAGTAGTTTAATATAATGTCCATTAAAATTGAATTAAGGAACTACTTGCTATCAAATATAGAACCATATTGTGTGTCAGCATTTCCAAGTGTATGATTCCAGACTATTCTGATTCAAGCTACCATAAGATAAGCAATAATTTCCCCAACTACCAAAATTGTATTTCCTATAGGTAATATCAAAATCCACTTAAAATGAAATTCCATTGAATATCTTAAGCAACTAAACAAAAAACTAACCAGCATTAGAATGTGTCTGCCTCCAGGACTTTATATGAAGCAGATATAAATGGTCAAATTCAGACAATTTAAACATCAAAAAATAATAATCATAATTATGGATGAAGGGAAATTAAAGAAAAGGTAAAAGCATGATTGCTTTGATGGATCTGGGCGAAATAAATTTAAAACCTCCTGGAAAGGACTCATCACTCTTGGTGCCATTGAGAACATCCATAATTCATGGAAGGAGGTCAAAATATCCCCTGAACAGGAGGAGTTTGGGAGAAGTTGATTCCAACCCTGATGGCTGACTTTGAGGAATTCAAGACTTCAGTGGAGAAAGTAAAAGCATGAGTCTATAGTTATTACACACACACACACCACACACACAGACACAGGCATAGATAATGTGGGTTTGGTTCCAGACTGCCACAGTAAAGCAAACAAACAATAAAGTGAGTCACATAAATTTTTGGTTTCCTAGTATATTATTATGTCTAGAAATGTATTTACATTATTTTAAAAATATTTTAATGCTAAAAAATGATAATTATCATCTGAGCCTTCCATCAGTCATAATTGTTTTGCTGGTGGAAGGTCTTGCCTCAATTTTGATGGCTGCTGACTGATCAGCGTGGTGATTTTTAAAAATAACAATGAAGTTTGCCACATTGATTGACTCTTCGTTTCACAAAATATTTCTCTGTAGCATACAATGCTGTTTGATAGCATTTTTATGCACAGTAGAACTTCTTTCAAAACTGGAGTCAATCTTATCAAACTCCGCTGCTGCTTTGTTGATAACTAAGTTTATGTAATATTCTAAATAACTCATTGTCATTACAACAATGTTCAGCATCTTCACCAGGAGTAGTTTCCATTTCAAGAAATCACTTTATTTGCTCATCCATGAGAAGCAACTCCTTATCCATTTAAGTTTTATCATGAGATTGCAGCAATTCAGCCACATATTCGGGCTCATATTCAAGAAAACTCATTTCATATGATATGATATGAACTAATTCTCATATTCAAGAATTATGAGAATTCTCATAATTCTCATATTAGTTCATATGATATGAATTAATTCTCATATTTCTACCCCATCTGTGGTTACTTCCTCCACTGAAGTCTTGAACGCTTCAAAGTCGCCCATGAGGATTAGAGCTTCTTCCAAAATCCTGTTCATGTTGATATTTTGAATTCCTTCCATGAATCATAAATGTTTCTTAATGACATGCAGAATGATGAACTCTTTCCAGAAGGTTTAAATTTACTTTGTCCAGATTCATCAGAGGAATCACTATCTATGGTAGCTGTAGCTTTACAAAATATATTTCTTAAATAATGAGACTTGAAAGTAGGTATTACTCCTTGATCTGTGGGCTGCAGAATGGATGTTGTGTTAGCAGTAGCAGCATGAAAGCCACATTAATCTCCTTGTACATTTCCACTAGAGCTCTTCGGTGGACTAGGTGCATTGCCAATGAGTAGTAATCATTTGAAATCAAATCAATCATTCTTTCTTAGCAGTAGGTCTCAATAATAGGCTTAAAATAATGAGTCAACCATCTGTAAACAGATTTGATGTCATCCATGCTTTTTTGTTCCACTAATAGAGCACAGGTAGAGTAGATTTCACATAATTCTTCAGAGCCCTAGTATTTTCAGATTTGTAAATGAGCATTGGTTTCAGTATAGTCACCAGCTGCATTCAACTCTAACAAGAAGTCAGCTTATCTTTTGAAGCTTTGAAGCCAGTCATTCACTTCTCTTTAACTATGAAAATCCTAGATGGTATTCTTTTCCAATATAAGGCTGCTTCACCTACGTTGAAAATCTAGTGTTTGTATCCACTTTCATCAGTGATCTTAGCTAGACCTTTTGGATAACTTGCTTCAGCTTCTCTAACAACACTTGCTGCTTCACCTTGAACTTTTACGTTACGGAAATGGCCTCTTTCCTTAAACATGAACTCACCTCTGCTAGCTTCAGACTTTGCTTCTGCAACTTCCTCACTTCTCTCAGCCTTCCTAAAATTGGAGAGAATTAGGGCCTTGTTCTGGATAGGCTTTGGCTTAAGGGAATGTTGTGACTGGTGTGATCTTCTATCCAGATTATTAAAACTTTCTTCATATTAACAATAAAACTGTTTCACTTTTTTGTCAATTGTGTGTTTACTGGAGTATCACTTTCAGTTTCCTTCCAGAAGTTTTCCTTTGTATTCACAGCTTGGCTAAGTGGCGCAAGAGGCCTAGCTTTCTGCCTATCTCGGCTTTCAACATGCCTTCCTCATCACTCAACTTAATCATTTCTAGCTTTGTATTTAAGGTGAGAAATGTGTGACTCTTTCTTTCACTGGAACATTTAGAGGCCATTGTAGGGTTATTAATTGGCCTAAGTTCAATATTGTTGTGTCTCAGGGATTAGAGAGGCCTGAGGAGAGAGAGAAAGCTGGTCAGTGGAGCAGTCAGAACACACATTTTCTGATTAAATTCACCATCTATTTATTTATTTAAGACAGGTCTTGCTCTGTTGCCCAGGCTGGAGTGCAGTGGTGCAATCATAGGTCACCGTAGTCTTGAACTTCTGGCTTCAAGCAATCCTCCCGCCTAGGCTTTCTGAGTAGCTGGGACTACAGGTTACAGGTTCTCACTGTGTTATCCAGGCTGGTCTCAAACTCCTGACCTGAAGCCATCCTCCTGCTTTGGCCTCTTAAAGTGTTGGGATTACAGACATGAGCCATTGCACCTGGCCAAGTTCACCATCTCGTGTGGGCTTGGTTGTGGCGAGCCAAAACAATTATAATAGTAGCAGCAAAGATAGTATCTCAGATCACGATAATAAATATAATAATGATGAAAAAGTTTGAAGTATTTTGAGAATTGTTAACATGTGACACAGAGACACAAAGTGAGCACGTGTTGTTAGAAAAATGATGCGAATAGATTTATTCAAAGCAGTGTTGCCACAAACCTCCAATTCGTAAAAAAAGTAACATCTGTAAAGTGCAATAAAGTGAAGTGCAATAAAATGAGCTATGCCTGTATGGTACATATATGGAAATCTCTTTTAAAAAATAAAAATGGAAGAATGCTGACTAATAAATGTAGAAGACATACAGGTTAGGAAAAGTACAGCGTTGTAATCCAATTTAATAATCGATCAGACAAGGATCGTCAGTGAATACTAAATCTTTTGGAGAAAGGTGATGGGGCACAGGGTGTTCACATGTTCTCATACTATCTCATCACAGGCTGCCTATTTATTACAAAGTGAAAAATGTAGTTTATGTTGTACCTTATCCATGTGATTCTAGGTAGTGGAACAATCTTGTAGTCTATAACTCCGGATTTGATGTAATATCACCTGGGCCATATTCTTGCCAAACATGTTACATCTGGTATAATCATGAGGAAACAATCAGGCAAATCCAGAAAGGGAGACATTGTGACAGACAGTTGGCCTGGGTTCTTAAAAATATTTAAATTACAAAAATTAGAGGGACCTAAAAACAGAATGCAATGTGTGGAGTTTGGATAGTGGGTTTAAAGTAAAAAGAAAAGAGAGAAAACTATAAATGATATTTGGGGGCTTTGGGAACAACTGGAACAATTTGAATATAAATTGTGTATCGGTTTCTATATTGAATTTCTTAGTTATGATTATGGTTTTGTAGTTATTTAGGAAAATATTTTTATCTTCAAAGATGCATGCTGAAATATTTAGGGGTATTATGCTGTCTGCAGCCAACCTTCAAATGATTAAGAAAGGAAGTATATATATAATGTATCTATCTATCTATCTATCTATCTATCTATCTATCTATCTATCTACCTACCTACCTACCTACCTATCTATCTAGAGATGACACAGAGAGAGAGCAAATGTGGCAAAATAATAATTGATTAATCTGAGTAAATGTACACAGATATTTACTGTAATATTCTCTGGGTTTGAAATTTTGCAAAAATGAGAAGAAAAATATTAAATATGGATTAATGACTTGTACTCTTTCCAGTGGATGCTTTAGAAGGTACTTGGTGCTGACTTTGTCTTTACTTTCAGGGGGCAATTACAATATTTAGGGGAGGGCGCTTGAGAAGGAGCTAACTCAGTAAGATGAATGGGATTCTCATTCTTACTAGAAATAAATACATTGTGATTGATAATACAAATGAATATACTTATAGCAGCCTCAGCTATGATCACTTTTTCATCCTAAAACTTTTTGTATCTTTAATGAGATTGTTTGTACTCCACGATTGACTGGCTGTCAGAGTATTGAACAGCTCATCATAAAAGATGTTTGCTTTTAAAATTATTGAATTGGATTTCTGTGTAGGAATGTGGTAAACTATCTACTTATATAGGTGGATTAATCAGTACACTTTTAGAAAACCTTGTTTTTTCACTGAAGCTTTTATTTTAACCATTAACAGGTAACAAAGTGTGGTTCTCATATGAGCAGCTTCGATATCACCTGGGACACTTATTGTGGTTTCAGATTAATCAGAACATTGGGAATGGGGCCCAGCAACCTGGTTTTAACAAGATTTCTATTACTGAAATTGATAGATTCTTTCATTGACACATAGGCTTTCAGGAATGGCAGCAGTCACTTTGCTGGTCATGTAGGACCTTGGGGAAGGGAATCAGCATCATGCTGATTTTGAAGTTATTCATACCATTGGTTTGAACATGCTGCAGGCACTGAAAAATTTCAGATTTGGCCTTATAAGGTAGGGTAGGAGAAAATGGGTTAATACTTTCAAGGAGAGCAAGTTGCAAAACACTTCTGTCCGTTATTAATTTCCAACAGGAGTTGAAGGGAAGGTTTGGCAGAGGAGAAACTTGCACTGAAGCAGGAGTTGACATGGAGCTGGAGGAACAAGGACATACTCCAGCCACCCCTATTCCACCACTAAGCAGGGCTGAAGGTCCAAGGGGAAGTCAGAGAAGTGACATAGTCTAGGTCATCCACATAGAAAGTGAGGGCACACTTCTGGAGGACAGGGCAGAGATGAAGTAAACAAGATCCTCTGCCAGGTTGGGGTGCTCCTAAGCTGGGAGCAGTGTTGGAGAAAATAGGAACTAGCCCTGTTATTGAAGGATGGGGTGCTGGCACAATCCAACAGCAGCAGGAGACCTTCCTGGGGAGGCTGAAAGAGATTCCACTTTGTAGGGAGGATACGGAAAGACTCAGGGGACCTTCGCATCTGCGCCAAAAGTATAGGCACCCTTTGGATGTTTTGTAGGAGCTACTGACAAAAAAATAGGGGAATGTCTTATTCAGTGCTGCATTGTTGGGGGACAGAACAGATGAAATTAATATTGAATCCCTCTAGGGATTCCGAATGATAGACCTTCAAGCTTGTTGTGGAAAAAGAGAAGAGAAGCAAGGCAAATCTTATATTTAGTACAGGCAGGATGGGCCAGGGAAGGGTGCTGAAAAAATTTCAATCACCCACTATCAGTCTAATATCCTGTCAGGCTAGACTTTTGTTGATACCAAGGTAGTAGACTTAAGTTGGGGCAACCATCATTATGAACAGCCATGGAGAGGTTAAGAGAGACAGGGGACATTATGGTTGTTTTGAAATTCTCAAGAGATAGAGACTGCCCTGATTTATGTTGTTTTTGTATTATCCAAAAAAAAAAAAAAAAAAAAAGTCCTGTGCAGTGGCTCATGCCTGTAATCCCAACACTTTGGAAGGCTGAGGTGGGTGGGTCACTTGAGGTCAAGAGTTTGAGACTAGCCAGACCAACGTGGTGAAACCCCCCATCTCTACTATAAATACAATAATTAGCCAGATGCAGTGGTGGGCACCTGTAGTCCCAGCTACTTGGGAAACTGAGGCAGGAGAATCGCTTGAACTTGGGAGGTGGAGCTTGCAGTAAGCTGAGATCTTGCCACTGCACTCCGGCCTGGATGACAGAGCGAGACCCTATCTCAAAAAAAAAAAAAAAAAAAAAAAGAAAAGAAAAAAATGCAGGAGGAGGCAAAAGGGCATTTTTCTACCTTATATTTATTAGTGTTTAACCAAGAGACTAAGATATTGGAAACACTATGCAAGAAATGATATATTAGTTAGATAAAAGGATAAGATTACTAATTGGGCTATTAATAGCTAACAAGTTGATTTTCTCAATTTAGAGGATATTTTGATACGTATTATTTGAATAAGTATGATTTGTTGTACCTGTGAGTAATACAGGCACACTTTTATCCCCATATTGCAAATGAAGTCCAGGCTAACAGTAACTGACATGGCTCATCCATAGAAGACCATGATTTCAATCCAGTCTCTGACTCCTTACTTTGTCACAGTGCTCTGTTGAGCCTATATAAAAAATCTTTTTGACTCTTTTTAAGTGACTTTCTTTATTTTATCTTATTCTGAATAATGTATAATAGAAAAAATATAAGAAGTTTTAAAATACTAATTTAAAAGGCTGTTAGAGAAAGCTAAGATAGTTTCATCTTCTCATGTCTCAGTTTGTATCCTAATTCACATCATTTAAAAGTAACACTTAACTAGATTCTTCCCATCTGACAGACTCAACTATTTGAAAACAACAAAAGGGTGAGTTATCCATCTCTGGAAGTGCTAAAACAGAGAGCGGGCTGCTTGCTTATTTTGGGATTAGATAATCTTTAAGATCTAACTGCTAAGACTCCATCAGAAGCTGAAAGCAAGTGAAAAACCAATGGGAAAAAACCTACCAACCAACCAAAGAACAACAAAACCCAGTTTCTCCATAGTTAAAGTAGATGCTACAGCGTCTGGCTGTCTAATTCAACTTACTTGGATCATTAGAGATACCTTCATGTAGCCTTCAGAGCCTTGCTTCTCTTGTTTGAAAAACATTACAATCTTATTTTTATGATTTTCTAGGTCAGTGGTTCTCAGTGTATGACTCTCAGACCAACAGATTTGGGATCACCTGGGAAACTTGTTAAAATGCAAATGAATCAGAAACTCTGGGAATGGGGCCCAGCAACCTGATTGTAACAAGCCCTCCCAGTGATCCCGATGCAGCTGAAGTTTGAGAACTGCAGTGCTAGGGAATAGGTGAGCGGAAGTTGCAAATTAAATTCAATGGAAGAGTAATAGCAGAAGGAGGCGAGCTAAAAACAAAGAAATTGAGTAAGCCATTCTGGTCAAGGAAGATTTAACGTAGGGATTACCTGTGCAACCCATGTTACTACTGTGATAATGCAGTATGATTTTGTTTTCTAAAAAACAAATAATATTTAATAATGATTTCTAACAAAATATTTTTTAAATTAGAAAAACTGTTCTTATTGAATATAATTTGATTGCAGAAAAGTTTATTTAGCTCTTGGGTTAGAATGTGTTGTATTCATTGGGTTATTTTTAGTTTGTTAGTGGTTTTAGATAGGATAGGCCAGACTACTATAACAAATCACCCCAAACACTACAATCTTATCTCTGTTTTATTTAAAGTCCAAGGTAGATATTTTTGAGCAATAGTAGACTCTCCTTTACTCAGTGATTCAGAAACCAGGCTTCTTCTACTTTATGTCTGTGTCTGTCATCCCTCGTGACTTGCTGTGTGAATCCCACTTGTGGAAGAGAAAGAGAGAGTTGGCGAATCACACCCAATTGAGAAAATGCTCAGCTCATGGATCTCTTTTCAAGAGAGATGAACACATACATGTTCATGCAAAAACCTGCACATGAATTTTTGTAGCAGCTTTATTATTACCCAAACCTGGACACAAGCCAGATGCTTTTCAATGGGTTAATAGTTAAACAAACTGATATAGCCACACTATGGAATATCACTCAGTAACCAAAAGCAAGCAACTATTGATATATGGAACAAATCTGATGAATTTCAAAGGCATTATGCTGAATGAAAAAGCCAGTCCTAAAAGATTTCATACTGTGATTCCATTTGATTCTATTCTACATGATTCTATTTATAAGACATTCTTGAAATTACAACATTATAGAAATAGAGCATGGATTAGAGGTTGGCACAGGTTAGGGATGGGAGAGGGAGGTAATGATTATACAGGTGTAGCATGGATGACAGAATACTTCCATGTCTTGATTGGGGCGGCAGTTACACAAAGCTATACATGTGATAAAATTGCATAGGACTCACAGACACACTCACACACACCGTACACACACACACACAAGTGCTTGCAGATCTAAATACATTCTATGGATTGTACAAATGTCAATTTTCAGCTTTTAATATTCCATTATATGTATGCAGGATGCCACCAGTGGGAGTGGGTGAAGGGTTTTTGGGGTCTTCCTGTACATTTTTTGCAATAGCCTGTGAATCTATAGTGATTTCAAAATTTAAAGTTTAAAGCAAAGAAACTGACCCAGAAATGGCACACATCATTTCCTAAGGCTTCATTGACAGGGACGAATTGCATGACCACACATAGCTGCAAAAGTACAGGGGAAATTGGAAGAGGAGAAAGGATTTTGGCAGGCAGCTAACTTTCTCTACCATAACAAAAACCACTAATTTCCCAGTGAAACCCAACTGCTAAATCCAAAGGTATTTATGCCAATCCATACTACATTCTTCTTCATATTCTCCTATAGCCTTATCTTTTATAAACACTTGCATGGTTACATGTATTCAATAGGAGCAATCAGTCTTTTTGGACCATCACCACAAAATACCCATTCATCACAAAGTTCAAAAAAAATGGAAAAGTCAAAAGAGTAAGGTATTTTTTATAATAATACTTCATCAGGTTATAGATGAGAAGAAAAAAAGATGAGAAGGAAAGGGGGAGATCAAAATAAAGTTCCTTCAATTGTATGTATTCTATTCAGCAAGTTTTAGGATTCTATAAATATTATGTAATGAATTTTAATTTTTTTTGGAAATGAAAAAAGAGAACACTCTATTTTTCTCCCTTGTTGAAATTATTTTTAAAAACCAGAAAATAATGAAAAATATAAGAAAAGAAAAATGCACCTTTATAAAATAATCTTTTTATGTTTATTTTGGTAAATATTGGATAAGTTGAATGAGTCTAAAATTGATTTTACTCACCATGCTTGAAGAAAGAAAATAATTTGTAAAAATACTGGAGGCACACCCATTAGATACCTTTTACTTAAAAAAAGAGGTAAATAATGAGTGTTGGTGAGTATGTAGAAAAATTGGAACGCGTGTACATTGCTGGTGGGAACATAAAATGGTGCAACCACCATGGAAAACAGTTTGATGATGCCTCAAAAAGTTCAACATAGAACTAGCACATGATCTGGCAAATTCAGGGACTCAAACAGATACTTGTACACCCATGTTGATAGCAGCATTATTGATAATAGCCAAAAGGTGAAAACACTCTAAATGTTCACAACACATGAATGGATAGACAAAGTATGGCACAGCATATACCTACAATGGACTATTATTCAGCCTTTTATTGTAAAGAAATAAAATCTGATGCATGTTGTAACAGGGATGCACCCAGAAAACATTTTGCTAGGTAACACAAGCCAGACACCAAAGAACAAGTATTGTATGATTCCACTATTATGAGATACTTAGAGTAGTCAAGTTCATGGAGACAAAAAGTAGAATGGAAGTTACAAGGGGCTGGGGGAGGGAGGAGCTGAGAGTGATGGTTTAATGAGTACAGAGTTTCTGTTTGGGATGATGAACAAGTTCAGGAAATGGATAGTGGTGATGGTTGCATAATGTTGTGAATGTACTTAATGCCACTGAAGTGTACACTTAAAAATAATTAAAATCTCAAATTTTGTGTTATGTATGTTTTACCACAATAAAAATGTAGGAGGAAATAGTATTGGAAGAAAAATATTTTAAGTCAATGGCTGTTTGTGCTACTTTCACATATTACACAGGATTATGTCAGACCTTTGTCTGAAAGATGAAGGAACAGATTATCTCAATTTATTTTAAAATTCATTTATGATCTCCCTTCTAGATAGTAAACACTGTCTAATACAGAATTGCCAAGGGCTGATACAAAGTGTTTATTTTATTTTATTTTAAGTACTTATTTAAAGGGACATACTTCAAACTCTTAGATTCTTCCTTTCCTTCTAATGTGACCCAGTGGGGTTGGACCAGGTGTTCTATTTTGCTAGGTCAGGTTTAGTCCAGGTTTTGAGTCAGAATGTCCAGGTATGAACTGACAGAAACCTGGGCAGAGATGTTTTAGATGTAGTTTGCCAGATCTGGGAGGAGGAACACCCCTCACTGGACTCTCAGATGTTCCTCCCTAACACACTCATTTTCAGAACGTGCCACCCTGTGCCACATGAGGCACTGAATGTGGGGATTCTGGGTGTGGTTTAACTAAAAGCATATGTTTTGTGTTTATGAATATTCTTATAGTGTTATTTTTCAATTTTCTATGCCAGCCTGCCACACTGGCATTGGCAGGGCATGAGGTAGGGGTACAAAGTATTGGTCTCGATCAACCACATTTAACAAGTATTTATCGTATTTTTTCTCTTTTTTTTCCTGCTCCGTCCTAGGCACTGGGACGTTATAGGTGAAAGTAAAAGATTAATAACAAGGAGTTGAAAATCATACTCGTTATACTATTCTAGTTATATTCTATGATTCTTCTTTGTGAAAACTCTTGTGCCAACTGTAACACATAGTATGCATTAAGTAAATGTTAATAAAAGTTTTTTCTAACATTGTTATTTGTGACTACCTAAGTAGAAAGATTCAAGAGAGGCCATGAGTAGCAAGTATGAATATTTTCAAGTTTATCAGACTAGGAACTATATTTTCTTCAGGAAACATAGTCGTAATGCATATTAGGGAAATAATATATTTTCCAGGAAAAATGTTGAGATTTTTGTGTTACAGTTTCACCACTTACTAGCTAATTCACTTGGGTAAGTCAAAAGCCCTGAACCCAAATTTGCTAATATTTAAAAATAAGAATTATAGTAAGACTACTCCATAAGTTTGTTGTCTTATTAAATGACATAAATTACAGAGAAATCCTTAGAAACTTTAAGGCACTTTACAGAGGTATTTATAATGATCATATCTACTTCTGAATTAGTCCTACTCCTTCCCTAGGGAGGTGACTAAAGGATTAGAAGATGCTGAATTTTTTACACACTTGAATATCTTTGAATTCTTTTCATATGTATGTAAATTAAAATTTTTCATTTTCTTATAATTTAATATGTATAAGAATCTGGCTGGATGTGGTGGCTCACGCCTGTAATCCCAGCACTCTGGGAGGCTGAGTCAGATGAATCACCCAAGGTCAGGAGTTCAAGACCGGCCTGGCCAACATGGTGAAACCCCGTCTCCACTAATATAAAAAGTAGCCGGGCGTGGTGGCATGCGCCTATGATCCCAGCTACTCGGGAGGCTGAGGCAGGGAGGTTGCAGTGAACCGAGATTGTGCCACTGCACCGCAGCCTGGGTGACATAGCAAGACCTTGTCTCAAATAAATAAATAAATAAATAAATAAATAAATAAATAAATAAATAAAATGTGCAAAAATCATCTAGGGATCATGAAAGGCCCTGGAGTTCAAGGCCCGTGCACAGAAATCCTTCTCTAGTGAGTCTAGGCTGGTGGTTCTCAATTTTGGGTGCACATCAGAATCATCTAGGGTGTTTCTAAAAATCCCCGTGCCTAAGATGCACCCCAGACCCATTACATCAGAATTCTAGAGGTAAGACCCAGGCACAGTACCTCCCGATGATTCTGGTGTGGGTAGCCCAAGAACCATTGCTTAAAAAAAAAAAAAAAAAAAAAGTCCCTGATAGGGTTTGGCTGTGTCCACACTCAAATCTCACCTTGAATTGTAGGGTCAATCAAGGGTGGGGACAGGTAGAGATAATTGAATCATGGGGGCAGTTTTCCCCATAGTGTTCTCATGGAAGTAAATAAATGGAAGTAACTTCTCATGGAAGTAACTTTACTTCTCATGGAAGTAAATTTACTTGGAATTAAATAAGCCTCCCAAGACCTGATGGTTTTATAAATGGGAGTTCCCCTGCACATACTCTCTTGCCTCCCACCAGGTAAGATGTGCCTTTGTCCTCCTATGCCTTCTGCCATGACCGTGAGGCTTCCCCAGCCATGTGGGACTGTGAGTCCGTTAAACCTCTTTTTCTTTATAAGTTACCCAGTCTTGGGTATGTCTTTATTATCAGCCTGAGAACGGGCTAATATGGTCTCTAAGGAATAAATTGCTAAACTGAGCCATGAATAGTTATGATTTGCATTTTTCTCTTGTATAAAGAAAGATGCCAAAATAGATTAAAAACAATATTTAACATGGTTTTTGTAAAAGGAAAACTGATATAAGACACATACCTTAATTCTTTATGGTAAAATTTTATATAACCCTGAAATTATATTTCTAGACAATGGTGACATTATAAAAACAATATTGAAAAATGAATGATAAAAAGGATTTGCATTTTAAAATATTTTAGTTTCAGGATAATAAGGTTCAAATTATTTTTGCACTGCCTCTTTCAAATCTAATGTCTATGGGTTTTGTTCTCTGTAATTAGTGTGTTTTAACTAAATATTGATCCACAGCTTCCTCAAATCGTAGCTGTTGACTATGACACTGGTATACCCTTACTATGCTTTCTTTCCTAGATTCATGCCTAATCTCCTGCTTCTCAGATTTTATTGGCTCTTCCTTGTGTTCTTAGGACAGTTCCACTTCTTAGATGTTAACAATGATGGAAGTGAAAGGGATGTAAATGAGTTAACCTTGAAGCTCTTTGCAAAATGTAAAGAAGAAAAACATGTTACCCATTATCATTGCTGGTGCAAAGAACTCAGGACTATTCTAGACCCCAGTTACATTGAAGCAACAGTGAAGGAAGTAAGCGGGTCTTATCCAACCCAAGTGGAAGAGCTTGTCTTGAGACCCAGTAGGTTTTGTAACCTAATCTATTTGCCAGCTGCCCACTCCTCCCCTTTCTTTCCCTTGGTGACTGTTCTAACTTTACATCCACACTGAGCAGCGTTCTTTCAACAAGTTTCTTTAGATAGCTCAATGGAAACGCATTGCATGATGTTTATGGTTTTTTCCTTTTGTAAATGTACTAAGTCAAAGAAAGAGTGCACAGAGCACAATATTTCACCCCCAAAACTCCAGACTCCCCACATGTTTTTGCTCAAGGTTCCTTATGGTTTCGTTGCCTCTACCCCACAGAGCCCAGCATTGCTGGTAACTCCTTTATTGCTTTTCTCAGACCCTGTGACTTTCCCTCTCCCGTTGTTGCATAATATTATTGTGTAATAGTTCAGTAACTCTAGGTTCTTATTCTATGCTTGCAGGTTGAAACATATTACCCGTCCGAAAGTAAGGGGCTGGCAGTCATAGGACCACCCTAGTTGGATTGAAGATAGGATACCTGTAAATTATATAAGAAAAGTTTCAGGAACTTGGTAGTAAAAGGAAGGCTGGTTTGTGTCAAAGCATGTTGTATATAAATGCCTATTATATTAAGCTTTACTATATTTGAAGAGGACATATTTTCAATCCAGCTGGTAGACTTGTTCAGTGAAAAAAAGGACTTCTCGCATCATAAGCATGAATCCAGACTCTAGCCAGCAAACCTGATGTTCAGAGCTTTTTTAAAAAAACATAATTTTCCTCTTCATTTTGAATTAATGGTATAATTCAATATCTACAGCATAATTCTTCATTTTAACAGAAGCATAATAAAACTGAGTAAAAATTCGATTTTTGTCAGTTATGTATTTTCTCTCCTTAGTCAACTATCAATTATTTAGAATTTGTCTCTGTTAGAAATCATTCCATCCATTTTTCCTCTTTCTCTTCTTTTTGAGTTTAGACAGAATACTGTGGATTCATAAGGGAAAGGAAAGGAGATTCAATTGGAGTAAGTTAGTTGTGATACTGGAAAAGTTGGGTAATGATTCAAGAGTGGGACTACGGGAACTGCTGACACATGCCGATGTTGATTATAATTAACAATCCAAGTCTTTACAGGCTTCCTAATCCCTCTTTCTTCACGTCAAAGTGTAAGGGACATGTTTGTCCCCAGGAAACATTTATCTTACTATCACTGGGGTCTAGGAGAGGCATAAAATTCCATCACAACGTACTCTGTGTTTGGACTGAGGAGGATGAAGTTTGTAAGAGAAAAATGGCATCTCACTGGCGTAGTGGGGGTGGGGAGGACGGGTGTGAGAGTTGGGGGGAGGTTGCGTACCCATAACCTTGATGGGATGATATGAGCCCAGTGCATTTCCATAGGTTCATCCCTTCCTCTAGAGCAAACACCAAATCCTTCATTAATGGGGCACACCCTCTTGCAGCATATTAAAGAGAGGGGCAGATACTGCTTGGAGCAAAGCCACCAAGCAGCGACCGGGAGATACTCCTTTGGAACCAACTGCAGGAGAGTATGCAGACAGATGCTTGGTTATCGAATCAAAGGATCACCCCCTCTTTCCCCAGTTTTCTGCTTAGTGAAGCAGAATGCAGATGCCTTAAAGGACCCAGTTGCCTTAGGCATTGTTCACAGCTGTCTGATGACACGTGTGAGTATTATTGGGGATCCCACGATATCACCATGTTTTGAGCTGCCACTGAAATCTTTCCAGGCAAAGCCTAGAGAAAGAAGATGCTGCAAGTGGTATTTTTCATACAAATGTGCAGAACTTCCAGCAAGCCCCTGCACATTTGTTAGCACCTCACTGGCCTCTGTCATCTGAGTAGCAGACGCACAAGAAGACTGATGAGCACAAGGATGAAGATGGTGGACACCACCTCTTCGGGGTGATTTCTTGGGCTTTGCTGCACATCAGTCAGTACAAAGTGGAGAAGAAGGTATAAAGCAGGGTGAGTTTTTCCTCCTCTGAAGAAAGGGAGGGAAAAATGGTGAGGCTTTATGTACTATTCACCTGGAGAAAATTTGGAATGCCAGGGCATCGGTGACTGTTTTCAGAACTTTTTTTAAGGCTATGTTCTTTCAACCATTTTTTTAAGTTTTAGTAGAAACTGGGTGAAATTCCTGACAGTCTAATTATATTGATGAGTTAGTGGGTGGCTTGAAGCCTGAATTTTCCACTAATAGAACAAGTCACTTCTACCCCAGTTTCCCAACATAAAATAGGAGGCTTGGTCTAAATCAATGATTTGTAACCCTGGCTGCATATTAGGACCATCTGGCAATGGTAAAAGCAAAAACAAAAGAGAATAAACAAACTTATGACTAGTTGTCAGTCCAATAAATTTCGATTTATTCGGTCTCAGGTGGGGTCTAGGCATCGCTCTTTTAAAAAGTTCCAGCAACCCCAAGTGATTCTAATATACAGCTAGGGTGGAAAACTAGCTGAAGCTATTTTCTGTAGCTGAAGTTATTTTCAGCTGCAGTGTTTCAAAATTGTTTATGTGCAACTTTTCTCTCTCCCTTCAGAACAGTGAAGTTTTTGTCAGTTCATTTGTTGATTTCTTATCTTTCTTTAAAACATTTCTAATATTTTGTATGCAAAAATTTTTATGTAAAAAATTTCTGTAACATATATGTAAGTTATGAAGCATAACAATAATATGGAAAGCCATTAACACATTATCTAGCTTCAGAACTAGAGTTCCATCACTACTGAACTGCCTGATGTGTTCCTCTAAAAGGTCATGTCTCCAGACCCTCCCAAGGATAATCAGTGTTATAGATTTTGTCTTCATCACTCCCATTTTAACAAATCCGTTATTGGCCAGGTGCGGTGACTCATGCCTGTAATCCCCGCAATTTGGGATGCTGAAGCAGGCAGATCACCTGAGATCAGGAGTTTGAGACCAGCCTGGCCAACATGGCAAAACTCTGTCTCTACTGAAAATACAAAAATTAGCCGGGTGCAGTGTTAGGCTACTCGGGAGGCTGGGGCAGGAGAATCACTTAAACCCCTGGAAGTGGAGGTTGCAGTGAGCCAAGATCACACCATTGCACTCCAGCCTGGGTGATGGAGCGAGACACCATATCAAAAAAATACAAATACAAATAAAAATTGATTATTACTCTATGCCTATATTACTAAACAATATATTGTTTAGTTTTGCTGGATTTTGAGCATCATATAAATAATATTATGCTTTATGTCATTTTACACAATTAGCTGTTTTTCACTTGAAATTATTTCTGAGTCATTAATGCTGTGTAGCTGTATTTCATTTTGATTGCTATATAAAATTCAGTTTGTGTGAACGTAGCATAATTTGATTGAGTCATCTTGTTAATGGATGTTGGGTTATATGTTACCTACCCCATATTGTGAACACATGACATTATCAACCTTTAACATTTTTGGCAATCTCATGTATATATGAATTGGTATTTCATGGTGGTCTTAATTTGCATTTACCTGATTACTAAATATCTTTTTAGAAATTTTTTTACAGCTTTCTTGAAGTAAAATTGACAAATAAAAATTGTATATATTTAAGGTGTACAATGTGATGTTTTGATATACATGTACAATGTGACATAATTACCACAATCAAGCTAATCAACCTATCCGTCGCCTCACATAGTTGTGTGTGTGTGTGTGTGTGTGTGTGTGTGTGTGTGATGAGACTACTTAAGATCTCTCTTAGCAAATTTCAGGTATACAATACCTAATTTTTAGCTATAATCACTATGCTGTACATTAGGTCTCCAAAACTTATTCATCTTATAGCTGCAAGTAAGTACTTTTTAACTAACATCTTTCCCTTTCCCCGACTCCCAGCCCCTGGAAACCACCGTTCTGCTCTCTGTTTCTGTAAGTTTGACTTCTTAGATACCACATGTAAGTCAGATCATTCAATGTTTGTTTTTTGTGTCTGACTTATTTTTAGCATAATATCTGCCAGGTTCATCCATATCGTTACAAATGGCAGCATTCCCTACTTAGATTTTTAAAGGATTAGTAGTATTCTATTGCATATATATGTATTCTATCTGTTTGTATGTTTATGGGTTTTCTTTATCCATTCCTCTGTTTGTGGACACTTAGGTTGTTTTCTTATCTTGGCTGTTGTAAATAATGCTGCAGTAAACATGAGAATGCACATCTCTTCAAGAGAATGATCTTATTTCCTCTGGATATGTATCCAGGAGTGGGATTGCTGGATTACATGGTAGTTCTATTTTTAATTTTTTGAAAAACCTCCAAATTGTTTTACATAACGGCTGTATCATTTTCTATTGCTGCCAACAATATATCAGGGTTACCTCTTCTCCTCATTCTTGTCAGCACTTGTTATCGTTTGACATTTTGATAATAGGCATCCTAGCAGGTATGAAGTGATATCCCATTATGATCTTGATTTGAATTTCTCTGATGACTACTGATGTTGAGCATTTTTTGCATACCTGTTGGCCATTTGTATGTTTTCTAAAATGTCTATTTAGTTCCTTTGCCCATTTTATAGTAGGGTTTTTTTTCTTACTGTGGAGTATATGAATTCCTTGTATATTTTGGATACTAATTACTTATCAGATATATGGTTTGGAAGTATTTTCTTCTATTCCTTGGGTTCTCTTTTTATTTTGTTGATGGTTTCATATGCTGTATAGGAAATTTTTAGTATGATGTAGTCCCATTTGTTTCTTTTTGCTTTTGTTGCCTGTGTTTTTGGTGTCATATCAAATAAAAAAATTTATTGTCCATACCAATGTCATAGAGCTTTCTTATGTTTTCTTCTAGGAATTTTATGGATTTAGGTCTTATGTTTAAGCCTTTAATTAATTTTGAGTTGATTTTTGTGTATAGTGTAAGAGAAGGATCCGATTTCATTTTTTTGCATGTGAGATAAAGATCCATTTTTTGTTTTTGCATTTTATCCATGTGGATAGCCAGTTTCCCCAGCAGTATTTATTGAAGAGTTCACAGATTCTTTTGCTTGATCAGTTCTGCTACTATGCCCTCTATTGCATTTTACAATTTCATTCATTGTACTCTTTTAGAATTTGGATTTTTAAAAATTTCTATCTCTTATTGAACTTACCCTTTTATTCTTAGGTCGAAGAGAAATTTTTTTCTCTTACAGTTCTAGAGACCACAAATTCAAAATCAAGGTGTCGGCAGGACCATGCTCCTTCTGAAGGCTCCGGGGGCAAATCCTTCCTTGCCTCTTTCAGCTTCTGTTGGCTCCAGGCCTTCCTTGGCTTGTGGCTGCTGCATCACTTTCATCCCTGCTTCCATCTTCACATGGCCTTCTCTTCTTTCTATGTCTCTCCTTTGTACGTCTCTTATAAGGACACTTGTCATGGGATTTAAATCCCACTTGGATAATCCAAGATGCTGTCATCTTGAGATCCTTGGTTATAACTGTAAACACCCTTTTTCCAACTAAGGTCACAGTCACATATCCCTGAGCATTAGGGTGTGGACACATCATTTTGAGGGCCACCATTCAACTTACTAAAGTCCCCTGCCTTCCTGAAATTGAAGTACATGATCTTTAAATATTCCAATATTTGGAGACCATGCATAGTGCTACATAAATTGAATAGAACTATATATATATTTTTTAAAATGATGTTGTTAAAAAGGATTTTGGTGATGTATCATTTTTATTAAAATAAAAAGAGTGAGAAGAGTATAAATGTGATTGTTACTTAAATATTTGGAAATCTAACAGAATGAAGCTTTCTGAAGCGTAAGCTTTCCATTTTCTGTGTGTCATTACTTGTATTCCCCACCAATTTGAAAATGGGACTGTTAGGATTTTTTTCATGTTGTTAACAAATATGTGATTTAAGGAGATGTAAGAGGACTGTTTTATGTGAAGCTGTGCGTGTTAAGCAAATTTTTCCTCAAGCATTCTCTGCTTATTTCAGTCGTGTCTGCTCTCATCAATTTGATTGAAAGAAGTGGCTGGGTTTTTCCCGATGTAATCCCAGGGGTATACAAATCGTGGTGTGCCTGACACACAGATATCGACATGAAAAGCAGTACTGTGTCCGAATATCACAACTTCCAAGTTGCAATTATCTTATTTTGTCATGATGTGAGTTTAAATCTGCTTTCCTTTTCCCTTTTAGGGTTTTGACCATGCTAATCATACTTTGCATTCAGGGGGAACAAAATGATTGTTTTGTAAGAAGCAGCGTTATAAACTTATTTGGTCTGGTTTCTTGCCCCTAAAGCAGATAAACACCTTGACTAGACCAGTGTAATCTCTGTCTCTGCAGAAAGACAGTGCCTGTCTTAATGCTTATTAATCTGTTGTACAGTTAACTATCCTGTCAAATGTCTTATATTATTATAGTATTGCTTTAATCTTAATAGTATTTTTGTTTGTTTATATTGATTTGGTAATAAAGAACTGAAAAGAGGGTTAAATACATTAGGAAGATAATTCAACCTAATTGACAATCAATAATTGGGACATTTTTATAATACTACTATTTTGAAGTTATTTTTAATGTCTTTTTTGTAGTTTTATTTTGTGTCTTTTGCACACTTCAAGTCTTTTCCAGCTTTACCTATTAATATCTGCTACTTATGGTTATCTTGGCTTGTGGGATTTCCCATTCTCTGTGATTTCATCAGATTTCTCCTTCATGTAGCATTCCTCAAATCTTTGTCCCTGTCTCTTCCTGTAGTTCCAAGCAAGAGCAGATCTTGAGGACTTTCAAGTCATCCCTCCAGTGGGCTTGCAGGAACACTCTCTTGTTCTTTTTCATTTCCATCTTCTGCAAAAAGCTTGAGTAGCTTTCTTTAGTCATTAGATGTTTGCCATGGGATAAGGACTAGGAAAACGCCATGAGGGTCTTGAGTGGTATAAAAACCGTAAGTCTGCAGGCATCACAGAAAGGTCACTATACATCAGAGAACAAGGAGTTCTGACTTCCCTCGTCTCTGACCCCTCTGTCCCTCCCTTGTGCCTCATGATCAATATCTATAAAACAAGGGGTACAATCCATACATCCCCCTCCAACTCTAAAATTCTATTAATTTTATTATTTTCTTCTAACTCACTAGCTGACCCAGATGCACTGCATTAATTTTACATATCAACTAAGTAACAAGAAGCTTCTACTTTACCATTCATAAGCTTTTCATGCCACACAGGCCCTGGGAGTTTGGCTCCTGCACACCTGTTTAACCATACTGCAGGCCAGTCTCCTCCCTACTCATGTGCTCTAGCCATCCTGGCTTCCATTCTTATCCGTTCACTTAGAAAGCTCTCTCTTGCCTCAGGGTCTCCGCATTTGCTCTTCCCTCTACTCAGCACACCTTTCTCTGGCCTTTTCTTGCCTTGTTCCTTCTCACTCCGGATTTAGCCAAAACACCACGCTCTCAGTAAGCATTGCCTGATTACTTTGTAAAGACCTGTCCCTTCATCTGTTCCCCTCCAACTCCTAGGTGCTTCCCATCACTCTGAATAGTTTCTTTACAGCCTTTAGCATGACCTATGGCAATCCTGCTTTCTTGTTTTGTTTTTATTGTCCACCTTCTCTCAGCACCCCAGTATATAAATACTTTGAGGACAGGAATCATCTCTGGGTTATTTCTGCTGTATTCCATAGGTGTACAAAAAATACTCATTGAATGAATGACTTCATCTTCCTGAGCCAGTTGAATTGTTTTTCTATAAAGCACATTTAATAAATTATCATCATCTCTCTCACAGTCTCTAACTTCAAGCCTGTGACCTGGGTCAGTGTGTATAGCAGGGTGCTTATTTTGGTTCTCAATTATTTGTCTTTATTGCTTATTAATATCTCTCAACAGGCGATAAAAGCCAATTAACATGTGCCACCTAAACTCTAGAAAATTATAATATACTAAGTACACTTGACCTTGAATGAAAATGGAATGCTGGTATTTACTTGATGTGGAAAATATATCCATGGACCTAAAAAGTCAAATGTTATTGGTGAAGATTTTCTTTACGAATATTACTGTTTGTGACACTAGCATTTCATTAGGCCCTGGGAAGAAAAAAACTTCTCTTTGTGTATAAATTTTTAAGGATATATTTCAATGATAATGATAATTTAAGCCAGCATTTCTCCCTGGATTTATGTACATTTTGTCTTCAGTGTTTTGAGTTCCTGGCATTATGTTTCTTTAATAATGTTGTTTTTGAGATTTGCAGGTCAAGCAATATGGTAATCATGGCCCCAGAAGCATATGGAACCCCGAATGATCAACATAATCCAGGCTTCCACCAAGTAGGTGGTGTGACTTCAGTCATAAGAGCAGATGGAGTTAAAAAGGGTGGATAATAATATCCTAGGGACTAAGCTAACTGAAGAAAAATAAACTTGCCTTCATGGTTTAAGATACAAGTTTATATTTTATAGAACAAATGTGCAAATATGCTGCCACTAGCATTTGGGGTTTTCATGAAAAGGACTTTTGGATTATGAACTACAGATGCTAATCTGTTACTGTAAATCCCATATCATTGTAGGAGACTCCTGGTAAATAGATGAATGCTTGGGAGCCATTGTACTATCTTTCATGTCAAGCAGTCAGACTGCAAAATGATTCAATTTGGACCTAAGTTTGTTTCTTTAGTGTCACATTCACGTGACGCTAGTATATCGTATTCTCAAAATGGATTGCAGTGTCTTGTTAAGAAAAAAATGGAATTTCATCAAAACTGTCCAAGGCTGGTAGCATGGCAAGAACCTGACATACCAGGGATTGAATCCTTGATCTACCTTTACCATTATCTATGACATTTATTGACTATGATATTATCTATGACCTTCAGCAAGTTACTTAGTCTTTATGAAGTTTCTCATCTATAAAATGGGAAGAGCAATGCTAATCTCAAGAATTATTGTGAGGGTGTCACGAGAAACCTTGTAAATTCCTAGACTATAGTAAACATTCAGTAAATACTTATTTATTCTGTCTTCTCTGCTCTCCCTTTTCCTAAAACTTTGTCTTTTGAAAGTTAAAGGTGGGCATGGTGTCTCATGCCTGTAATCCCAGCACTTTGGGAGGCAGATGCTGGAGGATTGCTTGAGGCCAGGGGTTCGAGACCAGTCTGGGCAACATAGCAACACCCCTGTCTCTACAAAAAAATAATATATATATAAAATTAGGCTGAGTGTGGTAGCTCACGACTGTAATCTGAGCACTTTGGGAGGCTGAGGTGGGAGGATTACTTGAGACCAGGAGTTCAGGACCAGCCTAAGCACTATAGTGAGACCCTGTGTCTACCAAAAAATACAAAAATTAACTGGCTGTGGTGATGCTGCCCCAGCTACTTGGGAGGCTTAGGTGGGGGGATTGCTTGTGCCTGGTAGTTCAACACTGCAGTGAGCTATGGTCACACTACTGCACTTCAGCCTGGGTGACAGGGAAAGACCCTGTCTCAAACAACAGCAACAACAATAACAACAATATTAATAATTAGTAATCATAAAAGTAAGTTGAAGCATTGTTCTTTTTAAGAGAATATAGCTAAATTTTAAAAGCAAAAATACAAGCATATATATAAAATTATTGATGGTAGTTCTCAAGTATTTTTGCTATATTTAATTAGATCTTCTAGACATAGTTATGACCACTAATAGCAGCAATGGTACAAAAGAAATGAAAGCAGTAGTGTTGAGACTTTTTTCTAATTAAAGAATCAACATTCCTACAGTGGATGTAAACTCTGTAAAATAATGAACCAAATGAGACATTAAGGCACAGACTTAGGATACAGGTGCTGACATCTCTGTTGTTTCCATCTGATGTGCCCTTTGAGGCAAAACAATATAAGCATTGTTGTCAAAAGAGCAAGAAAATTAAGTGACTGTGATAGAAATGTGACACCAAGGAAGACAGAGAGAAAATCTAGGATGGGTATATAAAATAACTTGTTAAAGGACCAGGACCAGAGCTCATAAAAATTAGAGAAATGTTTTGTTAGCAAAGGACATGTAAGTTGGGGTAACAGGAAGAGGGATACAATAAAATACCTGGCAGGATTTTTCCCTAAGAAATGTCCAAAGAAAGCCTATTTTATTTACTGGGTTTTGATGGAATTGATCGAGCGACGTCATTCATAAAGTTAGTCTTGTTAGTGTCATTTGACAGTTTTAGGGAAGTTTATTTGTCAGTATTGGGGAAGGTTAAAACAAGAACAGGGACTCCAAATCATGTTTTTGCAAGTGAGTGAAGAATGTTATTGAATACTGGACTTTAGACACCATATAGCATCATGCTAACTATGAACCAGGTGCTCTCCCAGGAGACACAGCAATGAATGAGATGCTATCCCCACCCTCTTCAGTCCTGCATTGTCATGAGAGTTATCTGTGGTTTTAGATTCATAGCAGTGAATCTAAAGCAAAGCCCTCACCAAAATGAGACCTTACTCCAGTAGTTTCTGACTTAGCATCGGAAGAGGTGTGAGGGCTTCCACGAGGCTCATAGAGGGCCTTTTTGGGAAACAATCTTAGAAGAACTCTTCATGCATGTAGGGCCGCTCATCCAACAGGCTACCTCATGATTCCTGGAAACTGTTCTCCCCGGTGACTTCACCTTGCCTGCCTTTATCCATCCCTTCCCAGGGCTATGTCCTGAATCTTACTAGTGTTTTTACTTTTATGTTCATTTATTTCTTCATTTTCCAAAACATTTATTGAACAACTGAGGGGGCCAAACACGTGCTTTCTATGAGGGCACCTTCACTGAGGGGAAAGTGGGGCTCACATCCAGCCCTTGTTGTTGTTCCCCAGTAGTAGGCACAGGGCTGTGTCTGCTCACAGGCAGGGGTATCTTCTCATTTGCCCAGAGGAGCTGTTCATTTACCCAGCTGTGCTCAGAGGCATACTTCTGCCTAAATAGCAGTGACTTTTCTAATTTTTACAAAAATACTGTATCGATTGGCAGTATCCCTGCTGGGTTTCACAAACTTGATGAATAATCAGAAACTCTCTCAGTTAGTGGCATCTGCAGCTGGTTCATCTCCAAAGCTTGAATCCAGAGACATGTCCTACTCCTGGTCTCTCCCCTAAGCTCTTTCTACGGCACTGTGCCTCACTCTCAAATCACTAAGTCTTGGTGATTTAGCCTGTGCATATCGAGCCTCCTAAATGTTTTTGTCTTTTTTTTAACCATCCTCTTTCCATTTCTCCACTGATGGTCTGCTTCAACTGGATTATTTTAACACATTTTCTTGGCAACAGGCTCTTTCACTTGGGATCATTCTGCACATTGCCATAAATCATTTAACAAAAAAAATCTTTAAGTTGTGTTTGCTATGCTCTGAATGTTTGTGTCCTCCCAAACTTCATGCGTTGAAATCCTCATCCCTAAGGTGATGTCATTCAGAGGTGGGGACTTTGGGAGATGATTAGGTCACGAGGGCAGAGCCCTCCCGGATGCGACTAGTGTTCTTCTAAAAGAGGACTGGGAGAGACTCTTGCTTGTGCCCTTCTGCGAGGGCACAGTGAGAAGGTGCCATCTATGAACCAGGAAGCGGGGCCTCACTAGACACTGGATCTGACAGCACCTTATCTTGGACTTTCCAATTTCCAGAGCTGTGATAAATAAATTTCTATTTTTTATGAACGACCCAATCTTTGGGTATCTTGTCATAGCAGCTGGAGGGGACTAAGGAATTATTCAAATGGATTTTACATTTTCTGAAGCAGTATTTTTCCATGTGGAGTTGATATAATCCTCAAAGCAGGCAGATCTTTACCTGATAAAAATGCAGATTTCTTAGCCACATTCTGGATCTACTGGTTATAAATTCTGATGTGGGAAGTATAGTGTGGGCTTTAGAATCTGCACTTTGATAACCTCCCTAGGTGATTATTACAGACTTACGTTTGAGAACTGGGTTTAAAATTGCCTGCAGTGAGGATGTGCTTTATCAAATATTTCTTTCTAGAAATATTTCTAGAATTGCGGCAACAGCCTAGTGCATAGATGAGCACTTTTTTTTTGAGAAGTGAATCAAGAGGAAAAAAGGAAGACATCTAAAACCAGTTTCTATTAAAGTGATAAGATGTTTGGGGTTTCTGTGAAATCACATAGGTTTATAACTAAAACTGCTTTGAGAGAAAGGTTGGATTCAACTTTTACTCAGAAATTTTCCTTTGCACATCCTTGATAGGTAGTTATTGAACATTTTAAATATTTTCAGCAAGCAGCTCTCTGCTTTATAGAAAATTCTGTTTCAGTGTTGGTGGTGAACAGTTCAGTTGGTTGACCTTGTGCTTGCATGTGCACATGTGTTTGTGTTCCCAGATGACATATGAATCTTATAACAGATACTAGTTTTAAGTTAGCACTGTTTTTTTTTTTTTTTTTTTTGGTTCTTTTTTCAAGACGGAGTCTAACTCTTGTCACCCAGGCTGGAGTGCAATGGTGGGATATCTGCTCACTGCTACCTCCGCCTCCCAGGTTCAAGCGATTCTCCTGCCTCAGCCTCATGAGTAGCTGGGATTACAAGTGCCTGCCACCATGCCTGGCTAATTTTTGACCTTTTAGTAGAGATGGAGTTTCACCATGTTAGCCAGGCTCCTCTCGAACTCTGGACCTCAGATAATCCACCTGCCTCGGCCTCCCAAAGGGCTGGGATTACAGGTGTGAGCTACTGCACCTGCCCTAGCACACTTTGTTAAGATGACAAGTTCTTAAAGATTATTTTCAGGGATCTACTTTATCAGTTTGTATAAAAACTGTAAATTCTTTTCAAAACACATACCAAAATATTCAGAAAAAGTCTAGCCTCTAAATAAAGAAATAGTTTTGGATAAAGTAGCTACTGATAACATGTTTTAAATAAACAATTTCTTTTTTAAAAGTTTTTACTTTTATGTTCATTTGTTTCTTCATATTCCAAAACATTTATTGAATGACTGAGTTAGATTCTGCTGATGTAAAAATAAATGCATAAGACCTGGTTGCTACTCACATACGGATCATAGTTTAGGAAAGAAGACATGGATAAAAATGCAATGTGCTAAGTTTGAAACTGAGATGTTCGGAAGATAGATGGAGGCACAGCAGCTGAATTCAAGAAGTGGCATGGACATAGCTTGAACTGGACATATCATTTTGTATCTGTATTTAGCATAGAGAAAAGAGAGGGCCTAAACAATACTAAGCTATTTTCAAATACTTAATAAAAATTATGACTGCAGAAGATAATAACACATGAATTGTGTGCTGCTCTTCCTTATCCATGCTTGAGGCAATGGATAACGCTCTTTCACTTTGTACGCTCAGTGCGCACTGCTGTTTTCTTTGGTGTTTAGCAGAACTAAAATCAGTAACATTTATAAGATCAACTTTGTATTTCATAAGCTTATATTTTTCAACTCTTTCCACCTGGTGAAGATGGTTTGTAAAATCTATAATATATATCACTCATTCCAAGGCCAGTGTTACTTTTGGCGGTGGGGTTAAGAGTGCAGACTCTAGCTGGTTGCCTAGCTTCTCTGAGCTTCAATCTCATTGTCTGTGAAATGGGAAGAACAATACTGCCTGCCTCACGTGACAGTTGTGAGGCTGAAATGAGCTCAGCACAGAGTCTGATGCTTGCATATTTCTCACTAAGTGCTCACTGTCATTTATGGGGTGGGGATAGCTCTGGAGGTCTGGAGAGCTGTGGCTGTGGAGTCTTAAGGCCTGACTAGGATCGCCTGTTCTGTCATGTACTTACCTTGCATTTTGATTTTTTTTTCCCCATTAATGAAGAAGGGATTCCCGCCCTAGAGTTATGGGGATGGCCTGACACACAAACCAGACACTAGACAGGTGAGATTAAAAGCAGTTTCTTAGTTACAGATTCTCACGGCCTGGGGCAGGAGGACACTGGCCCAGGCAGGGTCGTTACACAGGGGCTGCATTGAGGAACATTTTGAACAAGCAAGTGCTGTGGGAGGCAGGCTTGGTAGTATCAAGAAGCTACGGTGGCTCATGGCTCCCAAAGGAGGATGTGATTGGCTTGTTTGA
>NC_045455.1:17133169-17215101 GCF_002776525.5 Piliocolobus tephrosceles | reverse complement strand
GCTCCCAAAGGAGGATGTGATTGGCTTGTTTGAATAATTTTGTGGGCCGATAGGGAACAGGAACCTGCTACTCAGGGAGAAGCAGGAGCTGCACTTGGTCTCTGTGATAAGGAGGGTTGTTTTGCTAGAGGACCTTGTCAATGGAACAGAGTGGGGAGGGCAACTTTTCATTAGGCCATTCAAGGCCTTTTCAATTTTATCAGATGTTAAGGAACCACATAATATTGAACCTTAGTTTCAGGTCTTATACAATACTCTGTGACTGAGAAATTTACTTTCATTTCATTGCAACTCTATTTCTTCCTTTCTAAAAATGATACGGCTTTAAATGAATGGGTCTTATTAACTAGAGTCTTCATAAATATGAAGTGTTATTAGGTAAGCTATTATTGGCTATGATTTGGAAGATATTGATGGTATTCTGGTTATAATGTTCTAGAAAATATATCTTGGTAAACTCCATTGCATAAGTCAAGGTCATGCTTTCATTCTTACTGAAACGTCCTTCTTTCCATTTTGTTTTTAGAATCAAGAATTATGTGTCAACATAGAAAATTAATGAGTTTCAGTAAGTTTTGCAATAATATAACAAACATAACTGTCAAACTTAGTCATATCACTTTGGAAATTGAAGCCCAAGGGGTGTGCACTTCTAGAAAAGTATGAATATAATAAAATTTACCTTGTAGGTAGTAGATATCAGTTAATGTTTCTTGCTGATTATGCTTCTCTTGTAAATATTTGCATCTGAAAATAATATCAAAGTTATGAAGAACTATATTATTAAGATTTCTTCTCTCTTCTTATCTACTTTCCTCACTCTAAGCCTAACTTATAATTTAATTTTTCATTTTTGCTACATTCTATTAATAGCAGTGAATACTTATATCAAAGAGAAAAAAATACATACACATATATAAAATATTTTCATTATGTGTTTGTGTGTATGTATGTGTATGTATAACAGCATAAGCTTTCTGAATCTACAGACTAGGTATGAAAGGTTAACAACTTACCCCCACACTGTGGTATACATTTGTATGAGGTGATTTATAGGGACCGAGGTGCCTAATCTAGAAAAATTCCTCAGTTATATAGAAGCAAGTTTGAGAGGTGAGATGGATGAGGTAAAAGTGGGAGAGAGGCTGGGCATGGTGGCTCACGCCTGTAATCCCAGCACTTTGGGAGGCCAAGGCAGGTGGATCGCTTGAGTTCAGGAGTTCGAGAGCAGCCTGGGCAACATGGTGAAGAGTTCGAGACAAGCCTGGGCAACATGGTGAAACCTTGTCTCTACTAAACACACAAAAAAATTAGCTGGGCGTGGTGGCATGTGCCTGTAATCCCAGCTACTTGGGAGGCTGAGGCATGAGAAACTCTTGAACTTGGGAGGCGGAGGTTGCATATCATGCCATTGTACTCCAGCCTGGGTGACTGAGCAAGACTTGATCGCAAAAAAGAAAAATAAATGTGGGAGAGAGGGACTCAAGACCATCCAGACTCTAGGGGAGATTAGGAGAATCTATCCTGAGGGAAGAAGTTTCTGGAACATTGAACCACACCTGGTGGCAGAAGCTGAAGCTGAGGGACAGGAGGGTTTCTAGGTCGGTCACCAACTAATCCTGCTCTTGCTTAGGCCTTGACCATTTGTGCACAGCCTTGTAAGTGTGAACCATGAAAGGCTCAAATCCTGGGGGCCAAACAGTTCTGCAAGGCGACACCCCCAGAGTGGGGAGGACATAGAGGAAGGGGATCAGTTTTCCAGTGGCCAAGAGAGGGAAGCACAGGGTGGTGGGGAGCAGCAGGTTGACCTCAAGGTGAATGCTGATGGACAGATGGGGTCCGAGGTTAGGTCGGGATGAGGCCCAAGTTTGGGGGAGCCCTGAAGCAAACAAATACAGCCTAAGAGAGCTTCAGCAAGCTGGGGCAGAGTTCCATCCTCCAGAGAGGCCTGAGAAGAGACACTAAAGGAAATGGCAGATGGCAGCACACAGCAGTGTGGGAGCGGCACTTGAATGGCTCCCAGGGGTGCTTGGAGCACATGGGGGCACCTCTTGAGGACTGCCTGAGATACCAGAGGCAGAAACAAACCAGGAAAAGTGGAGGCTACCCAAGATCCTGAAGTTATATTTGTGGAAAGGAACCTCTGACAGAGCCATGGGTGGGTCTATTAATGTAACTTCATTTGCAGTTAGAGTGAGGTGTCCTTGGTCTTTCAGACTCTGACTACATATAAAATCACATTTATTTTATTGTATTTTACTTTTGTTCTTTTTATTCTTATTTAAAATCACATATATTTTAATCTGCAAATGATAGTAACTCTGAGTTCTGACCTTACTTGCGGCAAATCTTATTTTGTCCTTCTGTTGTATCCAAGAATGTCAAGTATGGTTACTGAAAACAAAAAGTTAGTGCCCGTTAGTCTTGTCTTCCACTAATTCCAGGTAGTTGGAAGTGTTGCTTTGTTTGCCAATGAGAGTTTTTTTCTATTGCTAATTCATGTCCATTGCTGTGGCTGTGGGTGGAAATGTTTCTTTGTTGCCCTGGTGTTAGGTTCAGACAGAGGTGTGCCTCTTGCCTATGGTGAATTTTGTCTCAAGGTCCTCTCCAACTTGGCCTGAGTCAGGGCTAACTCAACAGGGTTCAGTAACATAGAACTCAGACTTTGTGTTCTCAATACCTTCCATCCCAGAAGACTCCTCAGAAGCAAATTTCCAACAACCTCAACCTTTACTTACCAAAGCTATGGGTAAGGGACAAAGTGATTGCATCCACTTACTACCCAAGCTCAGATTCTAGTTAACAATCTTGTTGTATACTCCAAAGATAAAGTGTTGAGGACTTGCTTCAGACTTGTATGATTAAAAAACACTCTTAAAAGGGTTCTTGACTGGGTGTGGTGACTCACGCCTGTAATCCCAGCACTTTGGGAGGCAGAGGCAGGCGGATCACATGAGGTCAGGAGTTCAAGACCAACCTGACCAACATGGAGAAACCCCGTCTCTACTAAAAATGCAAAATTAGCTGGGCATGGTGGCACATGTCTGTAATCCCAGCTACTCAGGAGGGTGACGCAGGAGAATCACTTGAACCCGGGAGGCAGAGGTTGCAGTGAGCCAAGATCATGCCATTGCACTCCAGTTTAGGCAACAAGAGCATATCTCCATCTCAAAGAAAAAAAAGGTTTTTTCAAGATTAAAATAAGTTTTCCAAGTGGAGAAGTTCTAGCTCCAAAGAAAGAATATAAGTGAATATTTGTCAAAATACACTTCACTACCTTTTAAAAAATAAAGCCTCCCTCTGCAGCTATTATTTCATATCTATAAGACCTCAATAACATTCCTCTGTGCTAATTCATTCATACTGCAACACAGCATTGGGTGTATCATGAGGTCAAGAGATCAAGACCATCCTGGCCAACATGGTGAAACCCTGTCTCTACTAAAAATACAAAAAATTAGTTGGGCGTGGTGGGGCATGCCTATAATCCATGCTACTCAGGAGGCTGAAGCAGGAGAATCACTTGAATCTGGGAGGCAGAGGTTGCAGTGAGCCGAGATCACACCACTGCACTCCAGCCTGGTGACAGAGCGAGTGCGAGACTCCATCTCAAAATAAATAAAATAATTGCACATTATTATCTATAGTCACCATGCTCTATATTAGATGCCTAGAATTTATCTCTCTCTTTATTTTTTTTGGAAACAAAGTCTTATTCTGTTGTCCAGGCTGGACTGCATTGGCATGACCATGGCTCATTGCAGCTTCGACCTCCCAGGCTCAGGTGATCCTTGTGCTTCAGGCTTCTGGGTACCATGGCAGCTCTTTTTTTTTTTTTTTTTTAGAGATGAGTTTTCACCATGTTGCCCAAGCTGGTCTCGAACTTCTGGACTCAAGCCATCCTCCCGTTGTGGTCTCCCAAAGTGCTGGGATTACATGCATGAAAATTTGTACTCTTTGACCAGCATGTCCCATTTACCCCAACCCATGGCCCCTGGAATCTACCATTCTACTCCCTATTTTATGAGTTAATGTTTTTTAGGTCGCACATATAAGTTAGATCACATAGTATTTGTCTTTCTGTGTCTGGCTTATTTCATTTAGCATAATGTCTGCCAGGTTCATCAAATGGCAAGATTTTTTTATTATGGCTGAATAATCTTACACACACACACACACACACACACACACTTCTTTATTCATCCACCAACAGACACTTATGTTGTTTCCATATCTTAGGTATTGTAAATAATACTGCAATGAACATCACAGTGCATCAGTGTCATTTTTGACCTCCTTTTGTTCTTTGAACTCTCTTTATTATGATTTTTTTAAAAAAATTCTTATATAGTTACTGCACACTAACATACAATCAGAGAGACACAGTCAATGTTATCCTGAAGGCTGCTGTTTATTGGAATTACTTGTGGCAGAGGCTTTGGATCCCAGGAGAAAGATCCTAGCCGGAATGTGGTTGTTCTTGCTTTGGTTGAACTCTGGTGGAATTGGGAGAGACAATGAGGACTGCCTTGAGGTTTCATGGGCAGCTAGTGAGGGAAATAATCTTAGATGAATTCATGTAAGCAATCCATCTACAACCTATATTCCCTATTGATCCTTGGATCTATTCTTGCCTTTCCATTTTTTCTGCTCCTATAGAGCTCAAGCTTTCATTATGGTCCCTTTGGTTATTATGAGAGACTCTTCTAATTGGTCTTCAAAGTATTACTGAAACACCAGGTTTTGTCCAGGTCCTGCTCCTTGCCGCACAGAAAACCAATCACTGAGACAATAATTATTGCCAAGGAAGAAGAATTTAATTGGGTGCTGTAGCCGAGGAGATGGGAGATCAGTCTCAAATCCATCTCCCTTATCAACTAAAATTAGGAGTTTATATAGTAGAGAAGAAATGTAATAATTTGTAAGAAAATAGGAACTAGAAAGGTATAAGAAAGCAATCATGATGAATGAGGGGTCTGGCAAATCATTGTCTGGATGTGTTGATCTAGTGAGTTTCAGTTCTTTTATATATATAGATATAGTTTTTTTTTGGTTTTTTTTTGAGAGGCCTGAGAATGCAGATAAAACCAATGTAAGTTTCAAGCTTTAAGACCACAAGGGTCAGTTTCTATGCTTATCAAAAAAACTGTCTATGGGACTATTGAGTCAGTTTCAAAAACATTCCTTTTTCTAGTGCTTTTTGCCTAGTGTAACCATATTTGTTTTCCTGGTGTATGAAGTCATTGTTTTACTGTTAAGCCAAAGGCTATTGAGTAGTCAGTATCTCTATTGTTTTTCCAAGTCTAGGTCAAGTCCTTCATTTTATAATTCAAAGTTCTCCATCAGTTGTTGATTCCTTCCCTATTCAGACACCTCTGCATCAGTCTTATCATTTCTCAGTACTATCCGCCACTTACTGTAGTCCCATCTGACTCATTATTTCTCTTCCACAACTATTTATTTCATTTTTACTCACAAAAGCCACATTTGGTTTATCTCTTTGTGGGTGTATGTTTATATATAGAACTGTTTCTTTTTTTTTTTCTGGAGCCATTTCAAACAAGTTGCAGACATGATCCATCACCCCTAAATACTAAATGCTTCAGTTGTATCTCTCTGGAAAACAAAGACATTCTCCTACGCAACCATAATGTCATTGTCACACTCAAGAATTAAACACTGGAGCAGTAGTATTATTTAAGATGCAGTTTATGTGCACATTTATCCAATTAAAAAAGTAACTTTGCTGTTTTTCTTCATTCCAGGATATAATCAAGGAAATGCATTTCATTAAGTTGTTATGTCTCTTTTGTGGCCTTTAATCTAGAATACCCCTGCATAATGTTTTGTGTTTGGAGACATTCATATTTTTGAAGAGCACATGTGAAGCTTTTTATAGAATGTCCCTCTATTTAGATTTGGATTTGTCTAATGATTTTAAAAACTAGCCCAATTGTTCCATAGAATCGATGTTTATGGTTTCTTTTGAATAAACACAGAAAGAAATTGACCCTCCCATTCTTAAAACTTGAGAAAGTTGCATTTGTCTTATATGAGTTCTTTTCTTAGGAAGCTGACTATCAGGACTTCAGAAAGTATCAAGAAACTGAAACTCACCAGATTACTGCATCTGGATAATGAAATGCCAGAGCCCTCATGCCTCATGACTACCTAATGGCAACTTGCTTCCTGTTGAACAACTCCTCTTCCTTACCCCTCCCTAATTCCTGTGTTCCCACGCATGGTTACGTTCTTCCCTGCTATATAAATGCCTAATTTTAATCGGCTGAGGGGACAGATTTGAAACTGATCAGGTAGCTGCAGTACCCAATTAAAGCCTTCTTTCCTGGCAACACTTGTTGTCTCAGTGATTGGCTTTCTGTGTGGCAAGCAACAAGACCTAGACCAAACCTCTGGTGTTTGGTAACAGTTTCCTCATGATTATGTTCAAGTTAAGCATTTTAGCAAAAACACTACATAGATGATACTGATTTATTTTTTCACCCTTTCTTTCCTTATATTGCTCTGTTGCTTGAATGACCTCTCCCTTCCATTTTGTTATCACAATTCCCTTCAGTTAAATTTGGAAAATTATTATGTGATCCTTGCACTGTGCCAGGTGATCTGCATAAAGAAAGCAGAAAATTCTCCTTTGGGGATAGCCCCATGGCATCCAAAGAATCTTCTCTAATGAATCCTTCTTACTTTGGTCCTGTCTTTTCTGAATTTCTATGGCACTATCTTTTACAAACTGCAATCTTACTTTGGTTACTAATGTTCAGCCTTATAAAATGATATACTTTTTAAAATATGAAGTTTCATGTCCACTAAGATTCTAAGTTCCCTGAAGATATATGTATTTTTTTTTACTGTTTTTTTTTCTTGTTTGTTGTAGCACCCAACACTGTGCTAGATCAAAAGCAAATGCTTAAAAACAGTTAAAAATGGATTTTGTTTTTGTAATGCCTTCTTTGCTTCTTTTTCAAATGAAGGTAATTGTTGAAAGCCTTCTGCAATGAAAAGGAGCCATGATATAGTTAATATATTAATACATAGCTTTGGGATGCATTATATGACTTTTGAAAAATCATCCTTTTATGTCATCCTTATTATGTTTGCCTAAGACCATAATAGATTTGTGTTCCCTGAGTTAAAACTTGAACAATGTGGAAAGATAATCAGGAGTGTGGTGAATGATTCTGATTTTTAAGTTAACATGAAATGATCTTCAGAGTAAATAATCCACACCTGCAAAATTAATCATTTAAATCCTTTCTCTATTTACTGAATTAGACAGTTGAGCCACAATATTATTCTGCACAGGAATAATTCTTCTTGTGGAGCTATTTGTCATCCGTCTGTGTATGGTGGTTAAAACATTTTCTTTTCTTTTGGAAATAAAAGGTAGTTCAGAATGCAGAGAATTATAATATAGCCAAATATGGAGATGGAACAGAATCCAGTAGAGAAGCTGGTGTTTTATAAAGGGCTTTTTAATTCATTATTCTATACTGGCAGAAAATGTGTTTACAGTCATGAACCAACTGAATTACTCCAAATATCATCTTCCCCATGCAGAATCAAAGCTTTCGTTTATCATTATTTGCTTATTTACTTATCCATTTATTTATTTATTTGGGATTAACCAAGGTCCAGAATATTTGCATGAAGATCTTACAGGGGGTTCTGTAAATTCTCTCTTTTCTGCTACGTTGTGCTTCAGGGGCCATTTGCAAGTGACTGTGCCAGGTTCCTTGATTGCCAGCCATCTGGTGTAGGTTTCGCCTCAGAGTCTTAGGGCCGTAGAGCCATAGCAGTGGATTTACCACCAATTCTGATATAAAACAACTATTTGGACAACTTTGATGGCCTTTAAACTGTCAACTACCTTCTGGTTTGGCTGGACTTCCATAGATTCATCTGTGGTTTGTTCTCTGGAAAATAAATGTCAAGGTATTTAAACATATACTTTTGGTCACATCCAAATTAGTGTGTATTTCATTTGCATTTAAAGAGCTTAATCATGGAGCAATTGTGAATGAATTCTATATGGATATCCAGAATGAATCAAAACAACCATACTGAGTCATTTGAGTAATGAGTTGGATATGGTTCTAAGAGCAGTGAGTCCATGAATTGTAATTAAAAGAATTTAATGTTCGCAAGGATGATGTGTTGTATAGTTTCTGAAGGATTGTCATCACATTTATGCCTAATAAATATATTCTTCATGAATATGCTAAGGCAATATTAATGTGCTGAACTAGATGGGGTTATAAGGAATAATTAATTGAAATGATTTCATAGGCTTCTGCAAACAAAGCAGGTTGTGTAAACAATCCTTCAAATTAGAATGGGCCCATAGGCCTAAAGCTGAAGAAGTATATGAATATATCTACAATTTCTGGCAATAAGAAAGGAAAAAATGTTATTTTTTCTGTACTTTTTTAAAGTTCCTGGGATTTCCTACCGGATATGGTTTGGCTCAGTGACCTCATCCAAATCTCACCTTGAATTGTAATTCCCCATAATCCTTAAGTATCAAGGGTGGGACCAGGTGGAGGTAATTGAATCATGGGGGTGGTTTCCTCCATGCTGTTGTCATGATAATGAGTGAGTCTCAGGAGACCTGATGGTTTTATAAGCATCTGGCATTTCCCCTGCTGGCACTCACTCCTTCCTGAAGGGCCTGCTTCTCCTTTGCCTTCCATCATGATTGTAAGTTTTCTGAGACCTCCCCAGCCCTGTAGAACTGTTAGTCAATTAAACCTCTTTCCTTTATCAATTATCCAGTCTCGGGTATTTCTTCATAGCACTGTGAGAATGGACATACACTACTTTTGGCTACATCCTTAACATAACATAGCTGGAAAAACATTGTAGAAATCTTATGAATTGGTTAAATATTTGATAAACTCATTGGAAATATGGCCAAATGTACAGAGATGGAAAATTAAACCGTAGTTTAAAAGTATAGACATATAGCATAAACAAGTCTAGATATCTCATGTAAGACATGATGACTGTGGTTAACAAATTTGTACTGGACTCAGAATTTTTGTTAAATAAGATTTTAGCTGTTCTTGTCATAAAAAAGTAACTGTGTGAGATGACAGATATGTTAATTTGCTTCACTATAGTAACCATTTTACTATGTGTATGTACCACACAACATCATGTTGTAAACCTCAAATATGTACAATAAAATTTATTTTAAAAATAAAACTAATAGGTTGGAAATAAATATGTATATCAAGTTGATATAAATTATTGCTAATGATTTTAAAATCATTTATACCCCCTGCTCCAGGGGGTATAAATAGGAATATTTTTCTCTGTATCAAACACACTGACCTAACATTTTAAAATGATATGCAAGCATTTATCTAGAAAGGTAAGTAGTGAATTTCAGTCTCCCTAAATATCATCTCCTCTACCAAAAGGCACTATGTATGAAAATATGAGTATGTAATATATAAGCTCTTAGAACATGAGCACAAAGGATAAAAGACTATTAGAAATTAAAGGGATCTTAAAAACCATTTAGCTGAAACCCTTGATTTTATAGATGAGGAAACTAAGGACTAAATAACTGAAGGGATCGCCTTAAGATTTTAACAGAAACAGAATCAAGATTGGAACTCTGGTTTCCCATATCCGAGGCTGTTGTTTTTTCCACATTCCAGGAGAAAGTGGAAAATTAAAATTTAAAAGAATTTTATGTTTACTGAGGCCCAACTCAGCAAGGAGGCCGATAAGAGGTCACCAAAAACTTGAAATGTCACTTTTGAACTTGTCTTGTAATTTCTTATTTTTAGTTATTTCTCTTTCCCTCTCTCTCTTTTTTTTTTTTTTTTGTAGTATATATGACAGTATCTCTTTGGGGCTAAATTATTATATTTTCTTTGCCATTTTACTTTCAGTGAGATTAGAAAATATCTTTAGTATTGATACAAACTATCCTTTTATTTAAAATTATCTGTAATTTCTGTATCATTCAAAATATTGTATAGACTATACAATTCAGTCCCATAGTGTGAATTCAATGATCGTCTTCCATTGGAAGCACTCAATCTACATATAATAATGTTAAAAATATTAGATTGCTAAATGTGCTGCTATGATCTGAATGTTTTTCTCCCTCCACCAAATTCATGTGTAGAAATCTAATCACCAATGTGATGGGGCTTTGGTGTGCTAATTAATCCCCTCATATAAAAGGCCTCCGAGTGCTGCTTTGTCTCCTGCCACGTGAGGATACGGTGAGAAGAGGCTTTTTATGAATGAGGAAGCAGCCCCTCACCAAACAGTATGTCTGCCAGTTCCTTGGTCTTAGACTTCCGAGCTTCCAGAACTGTAAGAAATAAATTTTTGTTGTTAATAAGCTATGCATTTTTACGGGATTTTGTTATAGCAGCCAGAGCAGATGAAGACAGACATATATAATATCCTGAGATCATTCCTCCAGTCTTCAACAGATTTTTCCCCTTCTCTTATCTGCAACACTCAATCTGTCACCAAATCCTGTTATTTTTTACCTGTTAATTATCTACCAACAAGTGCCCCCTTCCTTACCCTTTCTGGGCAGCTGTGCTAATCCAGGCTGTATCACCTCTGGGTAGATGCTTGCTGCAGCCTCTTAATTGACCACCAGTTTCTGTCCTCTTTGGTCAGTCTTGTACAGTTCAGGTTTCTTTACATCACCAATCAGTTTTCTAAATTTCCAATCACTCCATAGCTTAAAAACTGTCATTGATTCCCATAATCGAGATGCTAAAGCCCTAGTTCCACTGCAGCCACATACAATATTCTTCCCTTCTTTAAACCCATGTTTCTGTCTTTTCTGCCAGCCTGATCCCTGATCCTTAACGTCCCAGCCATAGCATACATCTCTACTTACGTGATATTTTGGACTTCCTCTTCTAATTCCTACTTTTCCTCCATCCCAGCGAGTCTGGCAAATACCTTTATCTTCAAGATGCACTTAATTCTCTATGTCACTTGATGGCATTGCATTCTCATTTGTTACGTTTTACTCTCAGTACATGTAAGTTTAGAGACGTATTGTTTTTGTTTTTGCTTTTTTTGGCTGTGTGTTCCCATTACTTTTTGCTTTGTGGAACCCAAATATAGTGGATCCTCATTATTCAGATTCCACATTTGAAAATGTGTTCTGCATACTAAGATTTATTTGAAACTCCAAAATCAGTACTCATGTACATTGATAGTCATTTGTGGAATGTCAGACAATTTGAGTTGTGGGATATGTATGTTCTCAGCTGGGGTCAAACAAAGCAACAGACACTCTGCCTTCTTATTTCAGCTCTCATAATATAGATGTTATTTTTGTGCTCTATATTAGCCCATTTGCACACCGCTGACAGACATACCTGAGACTGGGTGGGAAAAAAAGGGTTTAATGAACTTACAGTTCCACATGGCTGGGGAGGCCTCCCAATCATGGTGGAAGGCAAGGAGGAGCAAGTCACATGTTACGTGGATGGCAGCAGGCCAAGACAGGAGCACTTGTGCAGGGAAACTCCCGTTTTTAAAACCATCAGATCTCATGAAACCCACTCACTATCACAAGAACAGCACAGGAAAGACCTGCACCCATGATTCAATCACCTCCCACCAGGTTCCTTCCATGACACATGGGAATTGTGGGAATTATAATTCAAGATGAGATTTGGATGGGGACACAGCCAAACATATCATGGTCTATTTTCACATTTTTGTGCTTTTTGTTGGTGATTTTGGTGTTTAAAATAGCTCCCAAACATCATGCTGAAGTGCTGTCTAGCATTCGTCGGTGTAAGGTTTTGTGGAGAAAATACACTTGTTTTAGAGTAGCTTCATTTGTTACCCAATGCCAGGGGGTTGGTCTAGGCTCTGTTGCTGGTGTCTCAGAAAGCCAATTACTGAAACAACAAATATTGTCAGGGAAGAAAGTTTTACTTGGGTCTTGCAGCTGAGGAAATGGGAGATCAGTCACAAATCTAGCTCTCTGACTCAAATTAGTGCTTTATCTAGCAAGGAAGAAATGTAATCGTGTGTGGGAAAACAGGAGTTATGGATGGGTAGGAAAGAGGAGTGTGGTCAACAGGAAGCAGGTGGCTGGTTAGGCAGTCATGAGGGGTCTGGTGTCTCATTGTCCAGATGCAGTAATCTAGTAAGTTTCAGTTTCTTTATATTGTCTGGGAGTCCTGGTCATTGGTTTCTTGAGAAAGAAACTCAGATAACACAAATGTAATTTAAAAAAATTTAATACTGGGAGGGTCAATTTTTATGTTTATTCAAAGAAGCCATAAACATCGATTTCATGGGACAATGGGGCAGATTTCACATTCAGGCATGAGTTACAGTGTTGCTGGTCATGATTTCAGTGCTAATGAATCAAGAAGAATATATATTAAATAAGGTATCTTTGAACAGAGACAGACATTAAGGTATGTATTGATTAGTTGATGAATATGTTATGAGCAGAGGTTTATAGGAACTTAATCCTGTATTTCTCCTAGGAGCAATGATTCCGTATTTGCTTATTTCATGTTTGCAGTAACTTTAATAGAACAAAATTATTGCAGATAATGAACATTGACTGTAAATATTAGGTGGAAGGACAGATGAATAAATGAGATGTATCCATAGCTTCCCTTTCCTTCCCCAAGTTTAATGGTTTATGAGTGTCAGAGTTTCATTCCAACAACCTCAATGAGAAAACCCACTGAAAGTTGAAACTCTTTCTTTGAAATAATTCTAGTTGTTCTATCTTTTCTCAGGTTAAGTAACTAGACACACCTGTGCATTAGCATCATGTGTGGGAATAGGAGGGAACCAGGCTTTGAAGACCTGGTTGCAGCCTTGGCTTTCTCTCTGAGCTCTTACGAAAATTATTCTCTGAGATTGTTTAATCATTTTTAAAATGGTTGTGAATAGCATCTGCCCTGTCTATGTCACTGACTTGCCGAGAGGAATGAAGAAAGACTGAAATGACAGATGTGAATTGTGTCTGTAACAGGAAAAATGTTGAACAAATGTTTAGGTATATTATTACAATGCATTTGCAGTATTCCTTGAGTGAATAAGGTTCACTCTTTGCTCTAACAACTGCTTTTCCAACTCTGTCCATTCCTTTCCCTTTTCCATGCCCTTTCTGACATTTTTATTAACACCTCTACCTAGAAGAAAGACTATTAAGCCTTTTGTATGTGGTCTTTAACAGTTTGCTTCAGCACATACCTGTAGGCTGACTGCCTTCCAAATTTCCAGTGGACTCTACTATCATTTTATCCTTTGACCTGGTTGCACCAAACAAGACAAGACTAATTGATTAATTAATTTATTCATTCAATAATTATTGAGCATCTCTTTTGTACCAGTAATTATAGTCAGTGATGGAAATGCAATGATAAGTAGGGAGAGGATGAGGCCTCTCTCCTAACAGAGCTTCCAGGCAGCTGGGATGGGGTAATTAGCCACAATAATAAAACACAGCACATGAAAAAGAGAACATGACCCCATCAACACTTGGAACAAAGACAACTGACCCAGAGGGTTGGTTTGAAGGAAGTAATAGCAGCCTAAAAAAGTGACACATGATCGGATGTCCAAAGAATTAGTTGGAGCTAAGTTGGTGAATGAAGTTGAAATGGGGTTAGGAGAGGGCTTTGAGTATACCAAATGGGTGCACACTCTGTGCAAAGGCCCTGTGGCAAGATGGAGAGTGGCACATTTAAAGAACTGAAAATGATTGGCATGGCTGAAGAGCAGTAAGCATTGGGAGACTGATAGGAGAAAGGCTGGAAGTATAGGAGGAAGCAGACCCCTCAGGGCCTCAAAGGCCACGTTGATGGTTTGATCAATATCCTGGGAGCTGTGGCAGGCTATTCAGGGGTTTTAAACATAGGGTTTACATTAGCATATTGTCATTCTGAAAGGATCATGGGGTGATATAGTTTGGCTGTGTCCCCACCCAGCTCTCACCTTGAATTGTAGCTCCCATAATTCCCATGAGTTGTGGGAGGAACCTGGTGGGAGATGTTTGAATTGTGGGGACAGTTTCTCCCATACTGTTCTCGTGATAGTAACTACGTCTCATGAGATCTGATGGTTTTGTAAGGGGAAGCCCCTTTCACTTGGCTCTCATTCTGTCTTGCCTGCCACCATGTAAGACGTGCCTTTCACCTTCCATCATGATTGTGAGGCCTCCCCAGCCATGTGGAAGTATGAGTCCATTAAACCTCTTTTTCTTCATAAATGATCCAGTCTCAGGCATGTCTTTATCAGCAGCATGAAAAAAAGGCTAATACACTAGGCTTTCTGTGTGACGAATGGATTGTAGAGAGGTGGGAGCAGCCCAGAGGAGACCTAGGGAGACCTTAGGTAGCTAGCTGTTATAATCATCCAGGAAACTATTAAATGTGTGACAATTTGATGTACAATTTATAATAACTTAAAAAGTGCATGGTTTAAATAAAGTTTCTTCTCTTTCATTTTATAGCCTGAGTCCTTTCTTAGTAATTATTATCTTCATACTGATGCTCTAAATTTTGAAATAATGCCTATAGACAAGCATATATTTTTGGCAATACTTGGAGAACATAAAAAGGTTGCTTGCTTGCCAATAAAAATCTTGATGATTTTAATTTTTAAAGAAGGGAAAGGTAAGCACTTAAGAATTTAAACTTTGCAGATTGCTCCTTGACTGCATTTAGTTGTGATTGTAAGTACGCAGAATTTCTGTTTTGGAAAAATAACTCAGCCGGCAGAGGCCGTGACAAGGAAAGGAGATGGGCTTGTTTAAAGACAGCCAGAATAAAGTCTCCTGTCATTCCTTATAAAATATTAGCTGTGAACTTACAAGTTAGAAGTAAAGCTGGAGGGGTGGGGTGAGGAAACTGAGCCACCCAGAATTTAACTACCCCAGTATTTGTTCTTAGTGGATAAGGCTACTGGGTTAGCATCCAGATGCTACTGATCAGTTTTAGCTCATGATGCCAGAAAATGGTTCAATAATGAAAGTAATTTTGGCGAAGAGTGATCTTAGCCATGTGTCTTAAGAAATTTTTGATAGGGTATAATTTTAAATGACCAGGCAAATATGTAGAAACCAAAACAGGCTTTTTTTCAGTATTCTCAATCTCGGCAGATGGTAGCCTTTGTGTTCTCTTAGCTTTCTCTCTCTAGTATGTGTGCCGAGGAAGCAGGGTAAACCAGATGTCTGGTTGGAGCTGAGGCCCTTTTACCTGTTGAACTTTTCCACAGCTATGCCTGTGGCCCTTACTGCCTACTGAGAGGGGTGCTTTAGTCAGAGACACACTCACCCAGCTTCCCCCATTTTTTTTTTTCAGGATGGAATGGCCATAGCTGGTAATCAAGTGTTTAGCAGTGTTTAAGGCACTAGCACGTCTTGAGATAGGGATAAAGGGTGACTTTTTAGACTCCAGCAAGGCATCCTCCCATCCTCACTCCTGTCCTGCATTCGTTTTGACTCTTTGGACAGGGTAGAGGCTCTTTAAATCTTTTGTCGTCTCAGTTTTAGGTCAGTATGGTTTCATTTTTTGTAAAGCAATACCTAACATTCGATAAATTAACTTTAGAGATTTAAGGGATGGCTTGCCGCTCCACACCTGTGGGAATTTCTCGTTAGGTGGAACGAGAGACTTGAGAAAAGAAATGAGACACAGAGACAAAGTATAGAGAAAGAAAAATGGGCCCAGGGGACCCGCGCTCAGCATACAGAGGACCCACGCCAGCACCGGTCTCTGAGTTCCCTCAGTATTTATTAATCATTATCTTTACCATCTTAGAAAAAGAGAAGTGGCAGGATAATAGGATCATTGTAGGGAGAAGGTCAGCAGTAAGACATATGAATAAAGATCTCTGTCACATAAGTTTAAGGAAAAGTGCTGTGCCTTGATATGCATATGTAAACATCTCCATAAACTTTTTTAGTGCATAAAGAGCAGCATTGCGCTAGTAAGTCCCACCTTTCGCCCTAAGGCGGTTTTCTCCTTTCTCAGTAAACAGAACATACAATCGGGTTTTACACGGAGATGTTCCATTGCCCAGGATTGGGCAGGAGACAGACGCTTTTCTCTATCTCAACTGCCAAGAGGTCTTCTTTCCTCTTGTACTAGTCCTCCTCAGCGCAGACCCTTCACGGGTGTCAGGCTGGGAGACGATCAGGTCTTTCCTTTCCCACGAGGCCATATTTCAGACTATCACATGGGGAGAAACCTTGGACAATACCTAGTTTTCCTAGGCAGAGGTCCCTGGGTACTTGAGATTAAGAAAATGGTGATGACTTTTCTCAAGCATACTGCCTTCAGGCACTTGTTTAACAAAGCACACCCTGCAGAGCCCAAAATCCTTTAAACCTTGAGTCACCACAGCACATGTCTCTTGCAAGGACAAGGTTAGGGGTAGGATCACAGATTAACAGCATCTCAAATACAGAACAAAATGGAGCCTCTTGTGTCTACTTCTTTCTATATAGACACAGTAACAGTCTGATCTCTCTTTCTTTTCCCCACAAGAGATGATATGGAGCGTATCTGGTAGATATATTATTTGTATAAAACTGTGTAATCCTCATTGTGCGGAACTTGGAGAAAGGCATGAGTATAGCATATTGACAATAATCTTTGCAATAAAGAGCTTAGAGTGGGATCCTATTGTTGGAATTCGTACCCTGCCTTATGGTACATTGTCTAGTACGATGATACAGAATGGTGTAAGAACACTGCAAATTCAATCTCATTTTTGTACAGAGTAAGGCTTGCATCTTTTAAAGAAAAAAATGTCCCTCAAAGGTGACAGGATTATAGTAGCAAATACTTAGAATCATTTAGTCTTAGGTACTGTGTGAAACTAATGGATATTTTTTATTATTTTATTTTATTAACTGTAGGAAAAACATTAAGTGGTGAAGGTGGCTAAAATTTGAAATAATTGCCACCTTTACCTGTTTACACCATGAATATCTTTCTATTAAGGCTTCATTTGTTCATCTATTGCTTTGTGATCTTCTCAAAAGAAAAGCTTCTGGCTAATGCACTTACATTATTTGGAAGATTTCTGTTTGCTCCAGAGGGTATTGGAGAGATTCTATTCCTTTCTCCAGCACTGAGCTGAAAGATAAATTATCTTTTGTAATGATAATAATATTGTAAAAATTTTTATAGTACTACTGGAGAATGACAAAGAGGGTATTTATTAGCATTACAGCATCCTTGTGAAGTTTCTAGCAACTGAGATTGTTCCTATTTTGTAATAAAACAAACTAGTTAAGTCACATTTATCTTTAATAGCAGACTAAACTCTAGTCTTAATTCTAAGTAGGTGCTCCAGCACTAAGTCTGCTGTTACAGTAAGAATATGTCCTTCTTTTCTTCCCCCACCCCTGCTGCCTTCTCAACTCTCTTCCCCGCTACCAACCCCACTGCATCCATCTGTTTTTTTTCCTCCAAGTATGTGAAACGCCTGCCAGCACATTCAGAGATGGCTTTGAATGCTGACTTAGATAATGGTGGCCTTAGTAATTCTCATTTCATGTGCTCCGCCCCAGTGTGCCTGTTCTCATGGCTGTCCTGTCATTGCAGTTATCTAAACTATTTTGGGGGGTTTGTCTGGACCCCTGTCCGCTCCCAGTTTCAGTGGGATTAAATCCTTGAGGACAGAATTTTAAAAATATTTATGATACTTATTTACTTTTATGTACTTGGTTATATGCACACTGCCTTGGGCATAGAAGGCACCAGGTGGATTTTTAGTAAAAGAGGGGTATAGGGGATAGAAGGAGGGAGAGAAGAGGAAAGGAAGGAAGAATGCAGAAAAAAAGAAAAATAGGGAAGAGGTAAGAAAGAGTGGAAGAATGAAATAATCTTCCACTTATTAGCTATGAGGAAGTTTGTCTGAGCCTCTTGTTTCCTTATCTGTAAAATGGGGAAAATGATACCTGCCTCCTATGTTTAATCAGGAATTACTGACTGGGCACGGTGGCTCATGCCTGTAATCCCAGCACTTTGGGAGGCAGAGGTAGCAGGAACACTTGAGATCAGGAGTTCGAGACCAGCCTCGCCAACATGGAGAAACCCTGTCTCTAATAAAAATTCAAAAATTAGCTGGGTGTACTAGGGGACACCTGTAATCCCAGCTACTCTGGAGGCTGAGGCAGGAGAATCGCTTGAGCCCAGGAGGCAGAGGTTGCAGTGACCTAAGATCACACTACTACACTCCAGCCTGAGTGCCAGGGGGAGACTCCATTTAAAAAAAAAAAGGAATTACCTCAGATAGCATTATAGGATATCTGGTATCATTAATTCGTTTCTTTCCAATTCTTCTCTTTGAAAAATTGTATCTTTCTAGAAGTTTCCCAAATTAATCCTGCCCAGCCCAGTTTAGAAATTCAAGGCCTTGGCATATAGATATATAGGTTATAATACATTAAGCTGAATTTTAATGTTTCCTTGATGTCTTCCTTTTTGATCTTTTCACTTGGGCTATGTGGTGTGCAGAGCCACCTTTTCCCATCTCCTGATCAGCGACATACCATTGACAGCTTGAAATTGGCCATGGAAATTGACAAACATCCCCATCCCCATCAGTTGTTAAACACTTACCAGCACAGCACTGCTTGTGTCCCTCCTGCCTGCACTACAGGTGGCCCTTGGGCAAAGGCAATGGGTGTCGTATTAGCAAATATCCCCTTAGGACAAGGCAGTACTTGCAAATGGTGACAACATTGATTTGCCTAAAAACAAAAATGAAAAACAAGTACATGGCAAAGGTAAAGCCAAGGAATTGAAGTAGATGAATATAATCACCCTTAGTCTTAGAAACAACTGCCTTTTGGCTGGGTGTGGTGGCACACAATTGTAATCCCTGCACTTTGGGAGGCCGAGGTTGGTGGAGTCACTTGAGGTCAGGAGTTCGAGATCAGCCTGGCTAACAAGGTAAAACCCTGTCTCTACTAAAAATACAAAAATTAGCTGGGTGTGATAGTGGGCGCCTGTAATCCCAGCTACTAAGGAGCCTGAGGCAGGAGAATCGCTTGAACCCAGGAGGCAGAGGTTGCAATGAGCAGAGATTGCCCCACTGCACTCCACCCTGAGCAACAGAGCAAGACTGTCTTAAACAAAACAAAACAAAACAAAAGCAAAAACAAAAACTGCATTTTTAGACTAAATAATTTACAATATGGGTATTTACTTTTAAAGTGTGTCATAGACGTATTAAGTATGACTTAGCATTTATAATGTCCCATAATGTTATTACTGTATTATTAAATATTTCTGAAGACATATTTTCCCTTTGATCCACTCATTCTTTGTGTAATCCATTTTTGTCTATCTTAATACTTTACATTTTCACAAAGGTTAACTCAAACATTCTCTTCAAGCATATAAATGCCCACTTCTTTGACTCATCAATATGAATTGTTAAAAAAGCTCTTACGTTTCAATTTATTTGTGGACAAGAACTTTATTGCTTCTCCTACAGAAAGATCGATGGAATATTTATTCTTCTTTCTGGCTTCCAGGTCCTTTTCACCAGAGAAGGTAGTAGGCTGATTTACTGAAGAATCCTGAAAATCTCTTGCCAGAAAAAAAAAAAAAAAAAAACAAACAACGCATAAAGAGCCATTAAGTTCACTGCCCTTCCTGTACTTTCATATGTATAGTTCTTTAGAGTTTACACAGAACTTACCACAGAACAGCAATGATACAGCTTAGTAAGCACTTACAGTGTGTGAAGAGCTTTACACATCTCATTCTCATTTCATTTTCACAGCAACCTTAAGAGGTATCTAGACCAGGTACCGCTATCTTCTCCATTTTACAGATGAGGAAACTGAGGCTTAAGACTATAATGATTTGCTGAGTAATCTAGTTACTAGGCTTCCAAATGTACTAGACATTTCTTTTGCTGCTGTATAGGAAAATGAGGTTAGGGTTCTTATCAAGTTCTGCTTCTTTGTAGTTGTGTGACCTTGTGCAAGCCACTTAACCTATCTTTGCATCATGTTTTATACTCTAAGATGAGGATAATAACCCTATCTTATAGGATCACTGTGACTGTTAAATATAATAACATGTGTGCAAAGCCCACTGCATAGGAAGTGCTGAACACATGCTGCTTTCTACTATGTTTCTTGTCATGGCAACTGTTATAAGAAAGTTTTCCAATAGCATCCTGCCTTATCTCATTTTAGTTCTTAATTATCTATTGTATTTTATTTTTATTTATTTTTTCTAGATAGAATATTGCTGTGTCACCTAGGCTGGAGTACAGTGGCATGATCTCAGTTCACTGCAACCTCCGCCTCCTGGGTTCAAGTGATTCTCCTGCCTCAGCCTCCCAAGTAGCTGGGATTACAGGGACCCGCCACCATGCTCAGCTAATTTTTGTATTTTTAGTAGAGATGGGGTTTTGCCATGTTGGCTGGTCTTGAACTCCTGACCTCAAGTGACTCCACCCGCCTCGGCCTCCCAAAATGCTGGGATTACAGGAGTGAGCCACCAAGTCCAGCCCCGTCTGTTGCATTTTAAAAAGTTGACTGAAAGAAGTTAGGTTGCTATCTTAATGCAATTGTTTTACCTTTCACATTGTGGGAACAGACGCTAAGGTAACTCCAATGAGTCATGCCCTGGTGTGATCCACTACCCTCAAGCAGGAGGCAGAGCTCGTGACTTGCTTCCAGCTGATATAAAATGGCAAAGGAGAGATGCTCTGTCCCTCCTGTGGATATGCTATGCTGTATAAGACTTTGTCTTAGCAGTTGCTGGCCCTGAAGGCTGCCTCTAGGGCAGTTTTGGGAGCTCAGGGTGGCCCCTACATGGCATCCAGCAACTAGGCAGAGACCTCAGGAACTGCATGTTGCCAACAGCCACATGAGTTTGGTTGAGGTCCCCCAGCTCAGAACAGAATGCACTTTGGTTGACATTTTTTTGAGACCCTGGGCACAGGAACCAGCTATGCTGGGCTCAGACTCCTGACTCATAGAAACTGCCAGATAATACATGTGTGTTGTTACACGCCACTAAATTTGTGGTAATTATGCAGCAGTAGATAACTAATATACACATCAAGTCAAGTTTCTGAATACTTTTCTGATTTTGACCAACTTTTGCCAATTAGTGTTAGACATTAAGCTATGTCTTTAATTTGTAATTAGAGCAAAATAAAATTAGTTTTTAAATTTTTTTTTTTTTTTTTTTTTTGAGACGGAGTCTCGCTCTGTCGCCCAGGCTAGAGTGCAGTGGCCGGATCTCAGCTCACTGCAAGCTCCGCCTCCTGGGTTTACACCATTCTCCTGCCTCAGCCTCCCGAGTAGCTGGGACTACAGGCACCCGCCACCTCGCCCGGATAGTTTTTTTATTTTTTAGTAGAGACGGGGTTTCACCGTGTTAGCCAGGATGGTCTCGATCTCCTGACCTCGTCATCCGCCCGTCTCGGCCTCCCAAAGTGCTGGGATTACAGGCTTGAGCCACCGCGCCCGGCAAGTTTTTAATTTTTTAAAAAGGGTTATTCATAGTTTTTAATCATGGCATGTGAAACTACAGAGATAAAAAAGACCCATTTAGACTCAAAGAGACCTTAGAATTACCCTAACGTTTGTATTTTATAGATGAGAAAATTTAATCACATATAACTTTTCTGTAACAGGGTTTAGATTAATAGCAAGATTACTTACTGTTCACACTTCTTTATACTACATTGCATAGCCTCTATGCATTTTGGAATCTTCACTGAGATTTTTATATCATCATCCTGAAAGATGGCCTTAATTTATATAAATATTCTTTATATTGTTTATTTCTAGAAGTGAGGAAATGCCCAGAGTTACTTTGTACAAATACAAATACAATATTTGAATGTTTGGTCTGTGCCAGAGGGCTGCCCATCATAGAATATCACTGGCCATTGCTAGATCTGTGGTTGGCCTGGAGATGTCCAAGGCCATTGGTCATGCTGTCCCTCTTCTTACAGGCTATCAATAGATGAGTTCTGACTTACAACTGAAAGACCTAAGTTTAATAAGTTTATTTGTGTATTTACTGTAGGATGCAATATTAGTTGTCACTGACTCATAATGCCTATATTATAAGTACTAACGATACTCCTTGCTATCAAAGTCTTTTCCTCAGTGATCTGGTCTAATTTACTACATCAGTCCTGGGACCCTCTGCTCCAGAACCCAAACATTTTTTTCAGGGGAGACTGATCTTATCATTTTCACCTCTAGGTTTTGTTCACACAACTCACGAAAAGTTTGAGTCCTGTTTTTCATTCAGAGAGGGAAGCTCAGGTCTCTCACCTTTTCAGTGGGAGCCACCTCTGCTCATCTCAATATACTGGAAATGCTGCCTTCAATTCAGTAGTGCTGAAATCACATACACACACACACACACACACACACACACACACACACGCAGACACACATATACACACAGACACATACACACAGTCTCACACGCAGACACACACAGATACACATACACACAGACACACACATAGACACACATACACACACACACACAGACACATACACACAGCCTCACATACACGCAGACACACACAGATACACACACACATACACACACAGGTACATACACACACACACACACACACACACACACGTTCTTGACTCCTGAATAGGCTGGGAATTCCTTCAGAGTGGGGAAGAGTGTCACATACCAATTTATACCCCATAATATCTAGTAATGTGTCTTGATAGGTGTTAATTTGAGGTTTGTTAACTGATTAATGAATGAATTGGTTAGTGTGGATAAGGAAGTGGTAATGGATATAATTAGAGAGGGGATAACAGGAACTTATCAGTGTTGATGGAAACTGGGGAGTTGGTAATGGCTGTAATTAGAGACCTTCGAACAGGAGCATATCAGAAAAGGGATATTGATGGGAAGGTGAGGCCAGAGGAGCGGAGTGATGAAAGAGAAGGTATTGGGACTGAAGGGCTGAAGGAATATCCCACCAATGGCACAGGGCTTTGTGGTTTGGGAATTTGTCTCCGACAAACCTGAGAGCAGTAAAATACATGGTGGTTTGCACACAATTTGTTCCTTTCGTCATATTTTAGTCACTTTAACATCCTCCAGTTATACTCTATCAAGATTTCCGGGCATTATCTTTTCCTCCTCTGAAGAGTATTCTACCTGCTGGTTTCCAGACTCAGTGTGTTAATTTTTAATATAGGAGATAGAAATGGACAGTATAAACAGCTACAGTCTAAAAATCTGTATATGAAGCATACCTATCAGGAATGAAAACAGGAAAATTTGAATACGAAACTACCACTAATTTAAAATACATTGATTATTCAAGGTCTATTTTCAGCTGCCTGGGGAAGACATCAAAGTAATTAAAATGATGTGGAGACTGGGAAGGTGCAGAAGGAGGCTGGACCTTCCTTCTATTGGGAGTCTTTTAACAGAACAGTTTCCTTGCCTTTTGTACCTTACAGCCTTTTCCCCCCAATTGAAAAGACCAATCTTTGTTACTATTGAACATCATTCTATTTTTAACTCTGACTCACAGGGGTCATTTGAACCCGTGTCCAGCCCTCTACACCCTTCAAGTTGTTGTCAATACAAACTTAATACACATGCTTTGTTTTCTCATCATCCAAGACACTACTCAAAATGTCATTTGTATCAGGTCCTGAAATGGATGGACCTTAACAGACAGACAACTCTCTCAGAGCTATGCCCATCTGTCCTGCCTCTACAGGCAGACAGCATCTGAATGTGCCCAGTGAATCTTGGTAGCACTGTCCTTTCTCAGTTTCGTATAGTTTTATTTATTGTTACAATTGTCACAAGTATACATATTCATGAATCAAAAATACTTTATAAGGACTGTTATTTATTTATTTATTTTGAGACCAAGTCTTGCTCTGCCTCCCAGGCTGGAGTATAGTGGTGCGATCTTGGCGCACTGCAACCTCCACCTCCCGGGCTCAAGCCATTCTCCTGCCTCAGCCTCCCAAGTATGCACCACCAAATCCAGCTAATTTTTATATTTTTAGTAGAGGTGGGGTTTCATCATGCTGGCCAGGCTGGTCTTGAACTCCTGACGTTGAGTAACCAGCCCTCCCCGGCCTCCCAAAGTGCTGGGATTACAGGTGTGAATCACCACACCCAGCAGGATTGTTATTTTTCATTTAACCTCATGTAATATTAATTTGTAGCTTGTGAACTAAGTAGCTCATCAATCCAAATTATGAACTACTTAGGACTCTCTGTCTTTTGGTGTTGTTTGTTTTTGAGATGTGTCTCGCTATGTTGCCCAGGATGGTTTCCAACTCCTGTGCTCAAGAAATTCTCCCGTCTCAGCATCCCAAGTAGCTGAGATTACACATAGCTCAGTCTCTCAAGTAGCTGAGATTACAGGCATGCACTACTGCACCCAGTTCTATTTAGGACCCTTTAAGGTTGACGTAAGATATGTTGAACTTATTAACTATCTATGTAAGGCATGGATGGACGTATAAACTATGAGACCTTAAGTCAAGTTGTTTAGCCCCTCAGATTCTCATCTATAAAGTGGAGATAACAATAACATTTACCTCATAAAATTGTAATGAGGATTAGTTGAATAATATGTGAACTTAGAACAGTCATTTATATAATGAATGCTATGTAAGTTTTAACTCTTACTATTAAGTGCTTTGGAATGGTTAAAAATGTGGCTGATTAGTTTTAGGTCTGTATTTAGTTGTGGTATCATTTAAAGTGTGCAGCTTGAGGACTTTTCACAACTATATACATCTATGTACTCTACACCTCAATCAAGAAATAGAACATTTGCATTACCTCAAAAAGTTCCTCCTGCCTCTTTGGAGTCAATACCCTGTCCCCAGAGAAAACCATTTTTCTTATTTATATCACCAAAGATTTCTTCTCCCTGCTATAGAGCTTCAGATGAATGGAATCATAAAGTGGATGCTCTTTTGTGTCGTGCTTTTATTTGAAAATCTATTTTTGACATTCACCCATATGGTTGTAAGCATCAGTAGTTCAATCCTTTCCATTGCTGAGTGGTGTTCCATTATGTGAATATATGATTTGTTTATCCATTCTCCCATTGACGAACATGCAGATTGTTTCCAGTTGGGGCTTTTATGAAGAAAATTGCAATACATTTTTTTATATACACCATTTTGAGGATATATGTTTCCTTTCGCTTGGGTAACACCTAGGAGTAGAATCACTGGCATGTAGGATAGCTTTGAAAGAAACACTGTCACAGTTTTCAAAATGGTTTTAACATTTTATATCCTCACCAGTAATGTATGAGATTCCCAGTTATTTTATGTTCTCCCTCATCCCCGTCTTTGTAACTTAGTCATTCTAGTGGGCATGAAGAGGATCTCATCATAGTTTTCATTTCCATTTCCCTGTTAACTAAAGATGTACTTCTTTTTATGTGCTTATTGGCCCTGCAAACATCTTTGTTTGTGAAGTGTCGGTTCGTCTTTTGCTAATTTTTAATTGATTCATTTTTATTATTGATTATTTTTATGTGATGAGTACTTACATAACGATGAAGTTATTTATGTATGTACAGTCCATTTATGACATATGATTCCATCTGTCAATGGAAGGAAGCCACTGCCAAAATGGTTAACCTGTCCTCAGATAGAATCAGTAAAGTACCAGTACCTTGGTTTCAGGGTTTTACACCACAGTCAGAGCCAGAGCAGGTGTTGCTGCCATCTGAGAGTGATCATCATTTGCAGATGCTGCATATGGTATCTCCAGTAACTCAGATCCCACATTATGTAGTTCTGAACATTTTTACACTTTTGTGACTTAATCATTTCCTTCCTATACTCGTTTTAATTTGTCTCTTCAAGAAGGAAAAAAAAAATCCCCGTGAGAATAATTAGCTTTTATGAATTGGTTATTTGAAGCAACTATTTGTTTCCCTAGGTGGAGGAGAGCAACTGTTTTTTTTGTGGGGGACAACTTGGGGGAAGGCTTCATCTTCTATGTACAACAATATAGCTGTGAAATTTCAATGCTTTCATTAGCGTATATCAGGGTCATTACAGTAGTGACAGCTAAGACATGTTAATACATACTTAGAAAATGTGTTTGTTAATGATTCTCAGGCAAAGACTGTGACAGAGCTGCCCCTAATTCCATAAACATAAGGCATATTAATCCCTTTAGTTGACAGGTGCTTAAATGGGCAGATTGGATGAGTAATTGGGTTGTTCTTCTAATCCTTAGCTTTGAATATAAATGAGAAATGTCTCCATATTTTTATTTGTCTTTAGTAACGTCTTCTAATTGGTTTATTTTAAAATGAACTGTTTCTGTAGAATAGTGATTTCTTTTAGCATCTGTTCATGTGAGAGGAGTGGCAATTATAAAACATTTATAAAAGTCCATACCTTTTAACACTCAACCATTTTTCCAAATCCTATGTAAAAGACTGGGGAAGTTATCCCCCAGTTAATTCATTTTAAATCACATTTTATTTTTGGAGGAAGAAAACCCACTATTCCCTAGGAATAAGATGGGATTTCTTTGGAGGATGTTCAGTGCCTTATATCCCCCTAGGACACAATTTAGTGCAATACTGTATGACCCAAAGTTGTTAAGGTAGTTGCCTAAAGAGCCTAATGTATTCTCAAGAGGCAGCTCCTGTGCTGGAAAGACCTGGCTGAATATTCCTCTCTACCTGATGACAGTGAGCAAAATTACTTAACGTTTTAAAGAGTGAGCTGACGTATTTCTGAACCTTTTGTTGCAGACTCTCACCTGCCACTGTGATGAAGGATTAGGGGAAAATGTTAGAGTGAGAGTCATGGCAGGAGAGGAATGAAAGACATTCTGTAGACCAATAAAGGAAGGAAAGTTTGGAAGGAAAAGTCAGGGAGTTGTAGAGCATCAAATAGGGCCAAAAAGTCAAGAAGTTGGCAAAAGGCCAATACTTTATAAACAGCAAAAACTTCACACTAACCCACAGTAAATCAGAGGACAGTGGTGAGCTGGGGGAAATTAGATCAGATAATAGAATTCTGTGCTAGAAATCCAAAGAAACACAAGGGCAGGTGATATGGTTTGGCTGTGTCCCCACCCAAATCTCATCTTGAATTGTAACTCCCACAGTTCCAAAACACAGTGGGAGGAACCCAGTGGGAAGTGATTGAATTATGAGGGCGCGTCTTTCCTGCGTTGTTCTGGTGATAGTGAATGAGTCTCATGAAATGTGATGGTTTTAAAAATGGAAGTTTCTCTGCACAAGTTCTCCGTTTTCCTGCCGCCATCCACGTAAGACGTGACTTTCTCCTCCTTGTCTCCCCCCATGGTTGTGAGGCCTTCCCAGCCAAGTGGAGCTGCGAGTCCAATTAAACCTCTTTCTTTTGTAAATTGCCCAGTCTCGTGTATGTGTTTATCAGCAGGAAAACGGACTAATACAGCAGGGGATCACCAGAGTAGCCAAAGTTTGCATGTGTATTTTTTCTTTTCCTCAAGTTTAGAGTTAGTTCTATATTTTATGTCCATATATGCTATCATTTGTACAAATATTTGATAACTTAGTTCATACAGACATGTAAATTTTTCATTTATTAGCCTATTTAATATTAACAAATGTTAATTTGTGGCAAGTTGAACAGTATGAATATATTGCCACATATGGAAATATGATATTTCCATGTTTGGTCATGATTGATGGGAAGGCCTGGAAGGAAAGGTCCTTATCTGTTCATTTTTGTATCTTCTACATCTAACGCCCTGTCTTATTTCTCATAGGTACACAAGGAGTATCAGTGAATGGAATAAAATCAGATTCAGGAGCTTTCTATCTGACATGGGTGTTGAATAATGATCTTTCTTGATAGAGTGCTACAAACGCTTTTTCTTAAATATTAAGCACGTCCTATATTTTCTACCTTTTGTACTGATATAAAACTCCCTTCTTTTGCAAAAAGATTGCCTATGGCATAGCAGAGCGAGAATCTTTCGAATGATTGTTTCCCTTGGTGCAAAAGACCTGCCAGTGCAAAAAGGGACAGGTTTGTGAGAACAGTAGATTTCAGAGGATTGTTTACGTTTCCTTGCAAGTGCCTTTGGTGTGGTCTTTGGTTTCTTTTTAGGGAGTCATTCAAATTCATAAACTTTCAGAGGTGAGTTCTGAGCCAATTTGCTCCCCTACCCTCTCCCACAAGAAAGGGAAATTGAGAGATTTGGAAAGTTAGAACAATAGGAAATAAAATTTTCACCTTTGTCCAATGAGACTTTGGAGAATGCTTTTTATTCTATTTCACTTTTCAGCTGTGTGATTAATGTAGTTTCCTTGAAGTTTGTGATCTTTTTATGCTAGGTACCACAACTGTTTAAGGATCTGGAATACTAATGAAATTAAACTGTTGTATTCATTTTGGATTAGTTTGGTTTAGTTACAGTCTCAGCATTTTCTAATCAGTTTTATATTTTTATTCAGACATTATTCTGCTATCACACACAGATAATTATGACAGCTCCTTAGTTATGAAAACAATGTAAAAGCATTCAACTAACACTTTGAGGAGAATATAAGACTTACACTGTAATTCTTAGGCTCAGTGGTACCGATTTCTTTGTTCTCAAATACTAGTGAGTACAACCATTACCTGTTTTTGTGGGTTTTGCTTAGTGCATATAATTACAGTACTTGCTTTGTTTTCGTGGCTGTGAAAATACCAGTGCTATCCATTAGCTATAAACTAGAACACTGAAGTGCTGTGTGTATTCATCTTGCATTGGAACTTTGGAATTAGCAGAATGTTTTAGCTATCATTTGCATTTCACAACCAGGGAACTGTTCAACTTAGATCTAACAGCAAGGTAGGAATTGCGCTATATTTATTCTCAATTTTTCTTGGAATGGCTTGATTTCTAAAAATGCAGTTAGTGTTCTTTTTAGGTAACAAGACTTGTAAAAATGCAAAAGAGCAACAGTGGCAACTCATTGAAGCACAGGGTGGCTTAAATAGGGGTGGGGAGAATGCAGATCTTTAAGTTAGATGGAGGTTTATATCAGGTATTTTATCTTCTGTCAGAAGTTACTCTAAGGAGATTTTGATTTGACGCAGTTCATATGTGTCAGACAAAATTGTATAGGAAGTCCCCTGTGTTCTCTTTCCATAATGACCCATTCGATCAACTTTTATTAAACATTTTTTTTGTAGACAAGATACATATACAACTGTACATTTGGAATATAATTTTATGTTTTTAATGGACATTGCATCCTGATAGTCATTCTACAATTCAGCTTCTAGATATTTGTGTTAACATCCTATGATGCAGTGATTTATAAAAAGTTATATCATTTTATTGGATTTGACTTTAAATCCAGGGAATATCTTTGAAATGAATGTATTTGTTAATATTAAAACTTAATGCAATAATCTGTTAATGTTGATACTTAAATTATTCTTTGCAAAATTTTAAGTTCAAAAGGGAAGAACCATTTATAAAATTTCTATCAGTTTGATCTTACAAAATATAAACCATAATTCATCTCTTCAGTGGTCAGTGATTCTTACATCCTTATATACTTCTTCAGGCAGTACAATGTATTGGTTAAGACCTTAAACTTGGCTCTTGGATAGACTGGGATCATATCTGTGCTCAGCCGTTCACTTCCTGTTTAACTTTACTGAGTCTTGGTTCTTTCACTGGTGAAACAGGGATAATAATAGTATCTACCTTATAGAGTTGTGATAATTAAATGGTCACGACTATGTGATATGCCTAATATTGGGTGCATATTAAGGGCTCAATGGGTGTTCACCTGGTTAGATATGTTGTATTCACATTTATACTTTCTTAAATGTGTCCCTCAGTGAAGTGCTAATTATTTAAATCAGTAGATAAGCTTTTGATAACCTAGCAAGATCAAAGCACTGTGCTGGGTGCCATGGGACATATAAAGCAGAATATGAAATTGTCCTTGTCTGTGAAGAATTTACATTACAATGATAGATGGGGAAATAAGACTTAAATATTTGACACGTTTGAGAATAATTTTAAGTTAAATAACAAGGGAAATGCTAAAAGAAAAGGATAGAAAAAGATTGTTAAGTAAGTGATGGGAATAATAAGAATCTTAGAAGTGAAATAAAATGTCAAGGCTCAGGATTCAGGGAGGTTTTGGTTACAACTCCAGAATTCCATATTGATAATATTCAGGATTTTTAGCATTATTATTATTATTATTTTGAGACAGAGTCTTGCTTTGTTGCCAGGCTGGAGTGCGGTGGCACGATCTCGGCTCACTGCAGCCTCCGCCCCCAAGTTCAAGCAATTCTCCTGCCTCAGCCTCCTGAAGTTTTGTACTTTTTTTTTTTTTTCTTTCTTGTTTCGCTCTGTTGCCCAGGCTGGAGTGCAGTGGCCGGATCTCAGCTCACTGCAAGCTCCGCCTCCCGGGTTTACGCCATTCTCCTGCCTCAGCCTCCTGAGTAGCTGGGACTACAGGTGCCCGCCACGTCGCCCGGCTAGTTTTTTGTATTTTTTAGTAGAGACGGGGTTTCACCGTGTTAGCCAGGATGGTCTCGATCTCCTGACCTCCTGATCCGCTCGTCTCGGCCTCCCAAAGTGCTGGGATTACATGCTTGAGCCACCACGCCCGGCCAATTTTTGTACTTTTAGTAGAGATGGGGTTTCATCATGTTGGCCAGGATGGTCTCGATCTCTTGATCTCGTGATCTATCCCCTCGGCCTCCCAAAGTGCTGGGATTACAAGTGTGAGCCACCACGCCTGGCCAGCATTATTTTTAATACTGATAATGGAAAGTATGATCCGTTCCCCTCCCCCAATATTCACATTTCAAAGTAGATGATCTGTTGGTATAGTGTAACATATGAGTCCAGTGGCAATGGTTCGCAAAAAATGAATGAAAAATATTCTCCAAACTGGAGCACATTGCACAGATATGTAGCTAAAATATAAGCTGCAACATAGTAGCTTTACTTAACTAACATATAATACACGATAATAGAAGATGAGCATCATTTGCATATACTTGTTATCGAATAGGCAGTGTGTTTGCCAGGAATACAAAGATAAAGAAGATGTAGCTCTGATCCTGAGGAGGAGATAGTTAGATGGGGGTGAGTGACAGGTAGGCATACAGATGAACACAGAAGCAAGACAAAACTATGCTAATCAGGTCAGGCGTGGTAGCTCATGCCTGTAATCCTAGCACTTTGGGAGTGGTACCAAGGCGGGCAGATCACCTGAAGTCAGGAGTTCGAGACTAGCTTGGCCAACATAGTGAATACAAAAATACAAAAATTAGCCAGGCGTGATGGTGGGGCCTACAATCCCAGCTACTCAGGAGGCTGAGGCAGGGAGAACCGCTTAAACCCGGGAGGCGGAGGTTGCAGTGAGCTGAGATGGTGCCACTGCACTCCAGCTTGGGTGACAGAGTGAGACTCTGTCTCAAAAAAAAAAAAAAAGAAAGAAAGAAAATACAGTAATTGAACATTGTGCGAATGTTCTGGGAGCCCAGAGGAATGTGCCATTTCAGTTATTAGAAGAAAAGAAATGAATAGAAACACCTAAGGGATTCTGAGTAAACAGTAATAACCTCTAATGGAGAAACTAGGGAAGACTTCATGAAAGAGAAGGTATTTGGCTGGATATTGAAGGGAGATTATCTCAGCAAATTCCCCAAATGTGTGATATTTGTCCATATCTGGCATGTGCAGGATCAAATTTGTATGAGAATCCTGGACAAAATAGTAGTATGCTACTCCATGCTGATAGCCAGCAGCTCTGTGTCCAGGCATATAGCAAAGGTTAATGAATATTTGGCTGAATAAAAAATATTTCATTTATATTGTGCACAGCAGAAGCAAGCAGGGATTACAGAAGTTCTATATAATGCTATTTTTCATTTATCTTCTTATTCTCTACAATACCTTGCACATGGTAGGGGCTGAAATATTTGTTAAACTTATGACTCCTGGGTGGGAAGAGTGTTGATAATGAGGCCTATGTTGGAAGTAAATATGCAAGAGTTTTCCCACGGCTGATGTGTCTGGCTGTATGCTAAGTTTCAAAATGTGTTTGTCATTGTGGTGCTGGCAGAAGATATCAGTCAATACAATAAATAAACAGGAACTTCTATTTATCAAGTGCTTCTAACTTTCCAGGTGCTATGATAAGCGTCTCATATGAATCATCTCTAATCTTAAAGCAGTCTGTAAGCAGATCTATCTATTTGGCAGATAATGGAATTAGACGCCAAGAAGTGAACTGACTAATTTAAGGACACAAAATCAGTAAGGCCTGAAAATGAGCTACAAACAGGAAGCCCCTAAAAAGATCTGTTACACCACATAAAACATCTTATGAAATGTGGTCTTAAAAGCAAGCTCGAAAAGAAAGATTTAGTCAATAAGTGAGACTGAAGTAAATTTTAATGGGAAAAAAGTTATATTCCTACCTCAAGCAGTATGCCAATATAAATGCCAGGTGGATTACAGAGTTAAATAAAATAAAAAGAAATAATACAAGTACTATAAAGTTAATATTTTCCTCACATTCATATGGAGAAAGACATTCTATATATAAAATCATGAAAGGAAAAACAATGAAAATAATGATAGTTTTGACTACATAAATATTTACAGCTTCCATAAAGCAAAAGAATCAAAACAGTATGCACAAAGTTAAAAAGCAAGTGGCAAACTCTGTAGGACACTTAGACAATACACATCAAAAGGTTAAGACCCATGATATAATGTTATATAATAATATAATAATATAATAATGAAGTTTTTATAAATCAATTGGAAAAATACAAATTATGTAATTAAAATAGGCAGGAGAAATGAACAAGCAATTTTCCAAGGAAGTACAATTGACAACAAGCATGTATAGCCTCACTGATAGTCAAAGAAATAAGAAATAAAGCCATAATGAGATATCTTATATTATCTATCAAACTGATATGAATTAAAAAAAAATACTTTGTCCTGGTGAGAAATTATTAAAACAACACCACCACTCTAATATACTGTTTGGGTATTTGTTGTAGTGCTATCCCCAAGAGTGAAACATTGAAAAAAATTAAATGTCTGTAATAGGGTAGTATACAAATATGGTTTGTTACTCATAATTATTGTTAGCCAAATTATTCCAGTTGCATCCAATGTAATATTATTTAACCATATTTAAATATGATATTTAATGATACAGAAAGCACCTAGTAGCATTGTTTTAAATAGACAACACTTATGCAGAGAATATCACTTTGTCAAAATTGGAATACAGATAAATAACAAGACTGGAAGCAAATACATCTAAATGCTAATCATGGTGTCTAACTCTAGTTACATTATGGAAGGTATATTTTCCAAATTCCCTACACTTTAGAAGTGATAAAATAAAAATCTTTAAAAATAATGAGAGAATGCTTTGCTACACAGATTGAAATTATATGTTAACCCTGGAGCTCATAGCCAAGAATGAGGCTGGTAAATTTCCAGGTTAAAGTTCTTTGACCTCACCGTCACAGCCCCACAAACCATTATTGGTGGGATTTGGGTGAGAAAAGCAACCAAAGTGAAGACCACCTACGGTTCAAGTTATTTTGGGACAGTCAGAATACATATTTAAAATGATTTATGTGTTGAAGATTTAGATCAATTTTAGGATTTAATGAATAAAAGACAAACATTTTATTTGGAGAGGAAAAGAATACCTCTCAGCCACCTCCACAGTCCCCCATTCCATCATGATGGCTTCTGAGTGATCTTGACCAGCGAGGAAGCTGCTTCTCCAGGGCCCACACTGGCAGCCTGGGAACAGGTGGCTGCAGAGGAGAGAGAGCAACGAACCACACGGAGGAGCCAGAGAGTTCTCATGGGAAATATTTTGGGGCTTACATAGGCTGAAATGAGGAGAACATCCTAAGCAAAGGAAAGACATTTACACAGGTTGAGATGGGTGAGATAACATGGCAAATTCTGGTAATACAAACATTTTGGTGGGAGTAGAGCCAAACGAGGTTTTGGGGAAATAGTACTAGATGAGGCAAAGAAGTGAACAAGGTCCAATTCCTGTGTTGAGCCAAGACTTCATCTTGCAAGACATGGGAACCAAAATAGGCTTGTAGGATAGGGGTGGCACACTCAGATTTGTGTTTTAGAAAGACCATCCATTATCAAGCTGGAGAGCAGATTGGCGGGAAGCCTGATTAGAGGCAGGGCAGTTAGTTAGATATTGCAGACATTCAGATGAGACATAATAAAGACATGAACAAAGGAAGTGGCAATGAGGGATGGACAGAAGATGGATCTGAAATATAAAAGGGTGGTAGGAACAACAGAACTAAATGATAGATGAATAGGGGAGTGAGTGATGTGAAGAAATCTATAATGACTTGAAGTTTCAGGGTTGAGTCACCAGGGGAATGAGGAAGCACTTGATACAAACAGGACATGAGAAGGAGAAGCAGATTAGGAAAAAGAGGAAGGTGCTATGCCTGGTATTTCTTTTCTTTTCTTTCTTTCTTTCTTTTTTTTTTTTAGACGGATTCTTTGTCTGTAGCTAGACTGGAGTGAAATGTTACGATCTTGGCTCACTGCAACCTCCGCCTCCTGGGTTCAAGCGATTCTCCTGCCTCAGCCTCCCAAGTAGCTGGGACTACAGGCACGCACCACCACGCCCAGCTAATTTTTGTAATTTTAGTAGAGATGGGGTTTTACCATGTTGTCCAGGATGGTCTTGATCTCTTGACCTTGTGATCTGCCTGCCTTCAGCCTCCCAAAGTGCTGGGATTACAGGTGTGAGCCACTGCGCCTGGCCGTGCCTGGTATTTCTAAGAGAAGTCCAGCAGAGGACTGAAACTGTCTGTGGGGCCCGGGAAGATGATCAAGATCAGAGATAAAGATTCTAAGTCAAGGGTGGGAAGGAGAACACATCCTAGGGAGAGTTTTTGTAAAGAAAAGAGGATGGGATGATATAATTCTGAGAAACATTGCCATTTGGATACCATGATCCATCTTATTCTTAATCCATTAGAACAAGATGGATTAAGAAGATTCTTGGGTAGAAATTGTCAGGCACAGTGGACAGAGAGCTAAGAGAAGAATCAAGAGTATGTGCTGTTATAAAGCTGGAAGAGAGATAATTTCCACCTGAGAGAATGTCAAAACCACAGAGCAGATCAGTGAGGAAAGTACTGAATGGTTTCTATTGGATCCTTTTCTTCCAGTACTTGGTAGGCACTCAGTAGAAACATCTGCAACTCCATTTGAAATGAAAGGGTTTTAAAGGAAATAAATTCCATTCAAACCCACATATTTCCATGTTAGAATACATGTTTGCATATACAGTATGTTATATATACATTTATATGTATAAAAACATATATAAACTTTAGGCATAGTGAGTAATCAATATTTATTGAATGAACAATTGAAGTAAGAGAAAGAAGAAAGAATGCAATATAAAGAGACCTTTGTGTGGTGTCCCTTCTTTCCACTTTTTCTCAAATCCCCTTCTTCCTCTTTTACTTTCTGTCTACTCCCAAGAGTAAAAATGGACTGCCTTTGTTTCAGGCCTGAAAACATGCCCATCAAGCACCATAGACACCTGCTCTGTGAGCACACTCTTACTTGAATTGCCTTTTTGAAGGGATGCTTTCTGTATTTCACTCTTATTATCGCATGATGTTGTTCTTTGAAGTGGATTTTGAGATAGCAGCTTCAGACTTGATAATGTTTCATCTTGCCATGAGTATTATTCATTGATTAGATAGACTATTTCTTAAGTTTGTGAGTAATAGTACCTTGAACACTTAAAATAATCTGCAAATAAAGGGAATGGGTATTAAACAGTATAAAATTTAACACACTAAAGCAAATTATTTTATCTTTAGAATGAGCAGAAAATAACTAGTACAGTTTTGGAATGAAGATATTTCAGTAAAGGTATGGTCAGAAAAGAAATTGGGGGTAGAAGAAATAGAAAACCAATGCAAATCAGTTAAGAATTTTCAAATGATTAATTTTGCAAAATACTAAGCTTGAGAATTTATAGAGGATACTGCAGCAAAACAATTTTTAGAGGAAGTCTTCACTATTCAATTTCAACAGCATTCAGGTATTCACTACATGTTTTGTTTTACTTGTCAGCTCTGTCTTGAATTTGCTTATAATAGCTACGGTTGTGAGAAAAACATATTTGATGGACATTTAAGGCTTGAATGCCTATCATGTGATAATGATTATGATTTGTGTTTTGGATCTAAGTCTATCTCTGAATTTACAAACATCATCAGTCTAGAACCTGATGACACCTAACATAATTGTCCTGTAAATACCTTTGATTACTGCTGCTATTTAGCATTTGACCTCAAAATCCGTGATAGAATTCCTTTCTTCCTATAGTTTTTGGTGAGATGATAAATAGATTGTTAGCGCTTAGGTTTCAATTCTGAATGCATTTCATGTTTGCAATTATGTTAAACACAAGCAACAAAGTGCTACATAAATTAAACTGGGCAATAGCCAAATTCCTTTCAGAAATGGCAAAGTCAAAAATGAGAGAAAGCCTTTCAATGTTCTTTTAAACCCATATGGTGAGTTTTGCTGACTTTGTTACAGTTCTTAAGTTCTCAACTAATGGCCTTTAAGAAATAGGGTATTTTGATAGTGTGTATTAAGGAGATCTATTTTAAAAGAATAAAAATTTCACCTAGGCCAGGCCTTCAGAGAGAAAATTCATTTCATTGTGATTTACTAAGTGCTAAATAAAGCAATTAAGAAATGATTTTATTCATATTATTCCTCAGCCAATTAGAATAATTGAATTCTAGAGTTTGAAAGGTTCTTAATATCATTAGTCTGACCTTTTAATTTGTATATGCAAAATATGAGGTCCAAAGAGGTATATTTACCCAAAGCCAAATATTAGCTAGGTTTGTATGATATCAACTTCAACCCAAATTTCTTAATTCATTTTTCTTTCTTTCTTTTTTTGTGACACAGTTTTGCTCTTGTTACCCAGGCTGGAGTGCAGTGGTGCGATCTCGGCTCACTGCAACTTCTGCCTCCTGGATTCAAGTGATTCTCCTGCCTCACCTCCTGGGTAGCTGGGATTACAGGCGCCTGCCACCATACCTGGCTAATTCTGTATTTTAGTAGAAACAAAGTTTTACCATGTTGGCCAGGCTGGTTTGGAACTCCTGACCTCAGGTGATATGCCCACCTTGGCCTCCCAAAGTGCTGGGATTATAGGTGTAAGCCACCACTCCCAGCCTTGATTTATGTTCTAATACTCTTTCTAAACATAGTGTGACATCTTGCTGAATAAATATGGGCTTTTTTCATTTTGTACAAAATTGACTATTTCAGAGTCAAAATGGCATATTTTATAAGAAAGGATGGAGCCTTTCTCAGAACTCTTGATATTTGAGCAAGAAATTAAACCCCCCTTCAAAAAAAAAGATCATTTAAAAATAATTCACCATGTTTTATTTTTCTTACTTAGCTCATATAGTTATATTAATTACTCGGAAATGTAGCTTTAAAAATAGGATATTTGACACATAACCGAGAAAATGCATGCTTGGACATTACTGCCTTGCAGTTATGGTTCTTTGGGGAATGGGGTGACCTGTTCAACCGTTTTGAATCTTCTCACAGTGTAACATTAATGAGAAAATTACAGTTCCTGAGGGAAGTTGTCTGGGAACATGATGTTCTGTACAGAGGGGGTGGGAATCTAGGAGGAGAGGGAGGGAGGTTGAGTCATCTTACTCCTTTGCTGGTGAAATCGCAGGAATCCGTGAGGAGCCCCAAGTCATGTTGATAAAAGAGACACAGCATAGTACAACTCTAAAGCCTCTCACAGCCCAGTGATGCGCTTCCGTTATCTTCTTGCTAAGCTATGACAATTTTCATTGCCTTTGGAAGAAAAAAAAATAAAGTGCTCTTTTTTATTTGGATTGAAGGGCACACCATTCTGAATGCTGTTTTTGCTGGTTCTGCTTAATGAAGCAGCTTAGGCACCTCATGACTGGGATAGCCAGAGATGGGGGAAATAAGACCAGCTTGCATAGCTGTCTAGATGTGCACATTGGCACGGAAGACCTTTGATTGGCTTTAGAAAATAATGGCTGATGTTTTCTGTGGATCTTGCAAGAAAATCTTACTGGCAAAAAAAGGGGGACATATTTCATTTATGCCACTTCCTTCTGTTACTGGCAGCCCTGAAAATGATCTGAAACAGGTGGCCATACCAATAAGCAAAGAATGTATTTTATAGCCTGTCATACTCCACTTATCTTATTTTGATGAAGATATATAAAGGGAGGATCATATTTGTACTTGATCTTGTGTTCGGAATCTGTAAAGCACTAACAAAATAAGAGGTACAATTTCTCTTCGGTAAGTTAGTTGACTATTAAAACTGAGAATAATTTTCTTGCAATTTCACAGAACCGTTTTTCATCGGTGGCAGTCATCATTTGGGGCAGGAAAAGGAGAAGCAGTCTATCAAAAACAGATAAAGAAAAGCCATACCACAGCCTGCTGTTTCTGCTATTTTGGATGATCGAGCTTGTGCACAAATGAAATCATGACAGATTCATTTATATGAAATGGCCATTGCTGATCTCCTTGCCAGAAACTAGATTGCTTTTTTATTTAGGAGATTTTCAGAGCAGTCCTTAGCTTTTTTAGTTAGTGGCAAAATGGCAACTGGCCAAACTGCCTCTTCTCATCCAGTTGGTATTGCCAATATCTTGGGATGCATGCATTAAAATATATTTGCAGTCAATTGAAAAAAATATTTTTCATTTTAAGTGTCTTAATTACTTGCAGACTTGGAATGGGTAATATCCCATTAGTCTAATACTGAGATTCATACCTGGAATGGTATAAATTTTGCAATCACTAAGCATAGGGTTGGGATTAAAAGCAACAACAAAAACAACCTATGGATACTTTTGTATTTAATGGCATTTGCTATTATTGATCATCTCTGGAATGCTGAAAGCATTTTTGTTTGCTGGTTGTTCAGGCTAAATTTACTGAACAACTGAACTCAGTAAATTGATTGATTGGAGAACATAAAGGTATTAGGTAGTTACAAAGAAGAATCCTTTTTAGAACTGTAAACTAGGTAAGTGTATTATTATTATTATTATTATTATTTTTTGAAAGCTCTTTCACCAATTATTTCCACTGTCCCTTCAAGGGCTTGCCTGCTTGCTTATCAGCAGAGGCATGGGGTAATTTTTTTTTTTTTTTTTGAGACAGAGTCTTGCTCTGTCGCCCAGGCTGGAGTGCAGTGGCATGATCTCGGCTCACTGCAAGCTCTGCTTCTTGGGTTCACGCCATTCTCCTGCCTTAGCCTCCTGAGTAGCTGGGACTACAGGTGCCCGCCACCACACCCGGCTAATTTTTTGTATTTTTGTTTGAGACAGGGTTTCACCATGTTAGCCAGGATGGTCTCGATCTCCAGACATCATTATCCTCCCGCCTCTGCCTCCCAAAGTGCTGGGATTACAGGTGTGAGCCCCTGTGCCCAACCAGCATGGGGTCACTTTTATGCTGCCAGCACACGTTCAGAAATTCTTAGCAAGGGACATTGGAAGAATTATTATCGGATAAGTGGACATGCTTTGGAATTTTATTTTGCGGTTTGCTTCTCTTCTTTTTTCTTGGAGGTACCAGCTGTTGGTGTGTTTAGTGAACCAATAAATTGATTCATCTACCAAATGCTATGTACAAGGTACCTGTGCAAGGAGCTGGAGGTTTAGAGCAAAACAAAGATTCCTGTCCTCATGAGCTTACGTTCTAATGCAACACTCTTCTTCCTTGCCCTACTCTTCTTCATAGCCAGCTGAGAAAGAGAGAGGAATTAAACAATGATGATAAAAACATCAAGTTTTACCACTGATTAAGCTGATTAGAGAATGTTGCTGTCAATGTAGCACCGCATAGGGGTTTGCTAATTAATCTTTTACTTCTTTACTAGACTTGGATGTCTATGAGAGGTACAGCCAGATCTGTTTTGTTTACCATTATCTATACAGGGCCCAGCATGGTGAAAAACAATAGCATATATGTGTGTGTGTGTGTATGTGTACATATATATACATGTATATATGTAAATAAATATTTAACTATATATACATATACCTATATAGTTATATATATGTATGTGTATAGCCAATTTCACACACACACACATAATAGTCTACATTATTCACGGTAACTATGTTCTGTAAAGTTGCTGTGAAAGCTGAATTTATGAGTACTAATTGCTTTTAGAGGAAATACAGGTTTAGGTTCCTACAAGCCTCCAGTCACAGTATTTTCATCAATGAATCATTATATATCCTTGTTTTATGTGTGTTTCTGCTGAATAACACACATGGACATTTCCACTTGTGTTTATTCACAAATGTATTGTTAATTCATTAACACTGCCATGACATTATAACTCATGTCTGAACAAAACTCATCTGACACATGTATTTTCTTCATAAGGCACATCCCAGCCTTCTTGTGCTTAGGACTACCAGGCAACCTGTCAGCGTGGTGCTTGAGACCACTTTAGATAGTGAGATCACCAACAAAAAGCACAGAAATGCAAAACACATGGCACTAAATAGACCATGAAAAGAACGCTTGCAGCATGAGAGCTGAAACAAGAGGGTGGAGAGTAGCCTTGTTCCACCTCTGTTGGGAACAGCTCAAATTATTTGCCACATTGAACATGCAGTATGAATGACCGCAACAGTTCTCTGAATATTGACTTTGGCATTATGAACAAATTTTAGCAAGTAGGCGATTTTACAGATACAAAATCTGCAAATTGAGGATTGAATGTATATATGATATATGTTAAATTGTGCCTTCTGTCTTGCTCAGTGAGTTCTGAGCTTTGTCTTTGGATGAGTCGCAATCCAAAGCCTGGAAATGGCATTTTTGGCTTCAAGCAGGGAAGCAAGATAAGCCCCTGTCTCCTTAAGTGGAAGCTCAGCAATCTGACCTCCTCTTTCTTCCTTTTCTGCCTGTAACCTGGTAGGTGCTATAAGAGATGCAAATGATTTAATGCTTCCATCAACCACCATGCCTTGTAACTGGTCATGTCCCAGGTGCTGCAAATAGGAGCTGGAGAGGAAATGTTGGAAGAGAGGAGGCCAGCAGTGACAGTGTGCAAAAACAAGAAAAGCTGTTTGAGCTCTACCAGGCGGTAGCAGGGCCACGCTTTCTGTTTTGTGCCAGGTTCTTGCTTCTCGGCTCTAAATCCAGGCTTCCCTGAGTCATTCCACACTTAAGAAACCTGCTGACCTTAGCTTCCTCAAGATCAAACTCTTCCCAGCCAACTGGCTGTCCTTTCAAGGCAGGAGGGATCTGACCCATGTCTGCATCTTTGGAAGTCTAAAGCTCAGCACCGGGGGCATGAAACGCCCCGATAAATGCCTTCTTGATTGATTAACTGTCTTGAGGCTTTTTACAGATTCTAAGTCAGACTTTTTTTCCCAGTGTCAATTGAATAGGCGGATGCCTAAAATGCCTTTATTGTGGAGAAAAGCCTTTCATTCTGTAATTATAGAGGCAAGGAAAAGATCATAAAAATATTCAGTTGTAACAATTTAGTGTGAATGCTTTTCAGTTAAAATGTAATTAGTCAACAAATGTAAATCACTAATTATGAGTTCCTTTTCCGTTTTAATGTGAAACCATCCTTCAAGACTCTGTCGCAGGAAGAGACCTGAATACTGGAGCTGCATAAAAGTGTAGGGGGGAAATAGAATGGCCATTTACGGAACAAAACAAAACAAAAGAGAAAATGTGACCATTTTGCATCTGACTGCGCCTAGACAGAGAAAAGATGGGTTATGATGTGTGGTATTTGCAAAGGCGTAGGCTCTGCTTAACATGATATTTTGATGATAGCCAGATAAATGGAGGTAGACAGATGGATAGATAGAGAGGTAAGCAGATAAATTTGTAGAAAAGAGTATATTTGTTTTGTTTTCTAGGGCTGCCAAAACAAAGTACCACAAACTGGGCGGCCTAAAACAACAGTTTATTATCTATAGTTCTGGAGGCTAGAAGTTCAAAGTCAAGGTGTCATAGGCCATGCTTCCTCCAAAACCTGTACTGAGAAGCTTTCCTTGACTCTTCTAGCTTCTGGTGTTTTGCTGGTAGTCTTTGGCCATCTTTGGCTGTAAGTTCATCACACCAGTCTCTGCTTCCATCATACATGGTCGTCTTCTCCTCGTGTGTCTGTGTCCACATGGCATTTCCTTCCTCCTATGAGGACACCAGTTGTATTGCTTTGGGGCCCACTCCAATGATCTCATCTTAAATTGATTGCATCTGCAAAGACTCTATTTCCAAATAAGGCCATAGTCACAAGTACTAAGGGATAGGGCTTCCACACATCTTTTGAGGGGACACAATTGAACCCCATAACGAAGAAGTTATGCTATCATTCATAAAAATCCTGTATATAAGTTTGGGGTACAACCTCATAGTCATAGCTTAGGTTTCCTTTGGTCTGCTTCCCTTCCTCCTGCAGGTTTTCCTTAAGTTTTCCAGTGAACAGCAGCAAACAACTCAGTTGGTGTCTGCCTGTGCTGACACTCTGTGCTCTAACCAGCTTCATTCTGACTGGGCAGGCGGAAAGAGTGCTGGGAGTCCCTGATGAGTACCTGGGTTTATATGAGGGGATTATGGTACATCTTTGAAGAAAAAAAAGTCAAATGTTGGTGTTTGGAAGGGCTTCTATGTTACACCTGCTTTTCTGGAGATCCTTATGCATCCTCCTCTTCTTTAGTCACCTCACTCTCCCCCCATCCTTTCTGTGGTCCTGTTTCTTTGTCAGATTCATGATATACTTGCTGAATGTACTATAACATGTCACTTCGACTTGGTGGATGAGGAATTTTTATTTGAAAAATTCATTTTGCTTATTTTGCTAGTTTGGTCAATCCTTGGGGGAATATCTAACTTTAGAGCAACAAATACACATTTTAAATATTGAAACATAGCTGATAATCGATGGTCAAATATATAATAGTGTCAGGTTTATAACTGTTTCATCATAGTGCCCATGTTTGTCCTTTTTACATCATCTTCTGTTCCATACATTGATACGATGAGCAGTTCCTCAACCTCCAGACCAGAAATGCTGTATCAATGGATATTTGGTGCATTTTACTTACAAGCATGATTTCATTTGGTTTTGAAACATTTCTGCATAGACAAGGAATAGTATAGTTATTTTTACATTGCCTGAATGGAGTGAAATAAAGAAAGTGTGAACCATTTGCTGAGTTCATGTGGTTGGTGAATGAGAATATCTTCTAAACCATGGTTTCCTTAGCTCCAGTTTGACCCTTTTTCCTACTCCATTACCACCTTTCATGCAGTTGAACCTTTGTTTTTCTTTTACTGTTATGAAAATGCAGCCACAAATAATTTACTCTCTGAGATGCTTTATTGAGAGTTCCTGACCAATATTAGACCTCAGTTATGATGCCTCCTCTGGAGGTTACTTACAGGTAGAAATCAGAGTTGCATATTAAAGCTAATAACAAATGTTAACATCAATATTAACAAATGATAAATATTCAATATTTATCATTGAATTATTAAAATGTCTTTGTTTGGGCTATTGCACAAAAAGTCTCTTTGTATGGTTCACTGTAAAAATAGGATTTCTTTAGTACCATAGTTAAAAAAGAAGAGAGATTCATAAATTATTTTGTCACCAATTCATTAATGACTTCCTCTCTTCCCGTGGAGAAATTTAGTTATTGTCAATGCCCCAAATCTTCAGGGAAGGGAAAAGATCTGCAGTCCTTTAAAATCTGCTGAAATTGCTTTGCAAATCTGATTATAATATTCACTTTCTTAGAATATTTCAATAACTTTCATTTTACTCAGTGTAAAAACCAAGCTCCTCCTGAGCATGGTACATAGGTCTTTTATGATCTGACCTCTGCAATACTCAAATGACATGTAGTCACCTGAATGTACCATTTTTCTTCTCACCTTGGCTTATGGTGTTGCTTCTGCCTAGAGGCCCTACGTGCTTGATTTGCCCAATGACCTGCATTCATCTCTGAGGTTCTATCTTAGTAATCACTAGTAAAGCTGTTCCTAACTCACCAAGAAGAATTCAATGCCTTCCGTCTCCATGTTTCCATAGTATTTTGAAAACGACTCTGGTAAAACAGTACATATATTGTTTGTTTGCATATCTATTTTCCGTGCTACACTGTGAGCTCTTTGAGGTCAAGAACACTGTCTTTTCATCTTTACATGTCCAGTTTATAAATTTAGATATTTGGCACGTAGATAAGTAAATGTTTATTGAAAGAATGCATGTTTTCATGCCTTGGCTCATTTTCTCCACAATTCAGCTTTTTCATATCTTTACATAATTTGTTTTATCATTCATGAAATAATTATCACCTCCTTCTGAATATATTGCACGTTTCATGCTTCCCTGAATAACACTGATTCATTTTAACACTATTTATCTTAGAAGTCTTTTTGTAATTAAAACAAAATTACAGCACAGTGTTAAGATATACTTTTTGTCATGCACTCTCAGCCAGTAAGAGCGATGGCAGTCTGTCCTGGCCAGACTGCTTAGCACATCGCATTGCAAACTCTCAGGCAGTGAGCCACTGAGCTATTCTGAGTTGAGTGGATTCTGCAACACGTGTAGTTTGGTCTTCGGTGGCCTCTCTCTTTGTCATATATTTTATATTTTGGTGAGCAGTTCTGAAAAACAGGAGAATCCTTTTGATGTTGTAATGTGAGTTTTATGGCAACTTCAGAGTTCTCCAAATGATGTTCTAGAAAATAGAAGACAATATTTATCAGGAAACTAGGACTTGGTAGAAGATCCTTGACGTTAGGCACGGCACATATGTTTCACTACAGACTGGGCAGGGTGTTCAACAGTTAAGGATAATGTCTAGAGGAAATATTGCAGAAGGTGTGTCAGAATTTCAAGAGATTTTGAGAAAGTTGAACGAGCAATTGCCACTATGTGATACGTCTCCATGGGCATGGGCATGATAATTTGATGACTTCATGTCATGTGAATTGCATTAGAACTAATTCTGTTAGAGCTCCTGTTTGTAGGAATGCACCCATTCACCCATCATTCCCCACTCTTCTCCTGTAAATGAGGTATGTGTATACTTGTGGAATTAAATGCAAGGTAACCAAGCACTGGATAGGAAGGAATCAAGAAACTAGCCAAAGGCAATAATAAAAAATAGATTCTCCCATTTATCTTTTACTTTTAAAATAAGTTTTCTCCTTTTGACTTGCTTTCTTGAGCATCAAGTCCTACCACCTAGCTTATGTAATACTATCAAAACATCACAAGTACTGTGCTTTTAAATATGGACATTAAAGGAAGCCTAAATATTCTATGATAAGAGTACTAAAATGAAATAAATATGTAATTTAAATTAAAATCATCAATGGGGAATAGAACACATGCAAAAGTCTTTCTTTTTTTCTTATTTTTCAGGAGCTCATATATTTCTACCAAGGTTTTCCAGGTTTTCGGAAAGTAGTCATCCAGACAAAATCCATGAAGCTACAAACTCTTTTCTCCTTAAGAATGAGGGTCCCCTCTTCATTCTAATTTGGGTATTTTACTTTAAATCAAAATGCCCATTCATTCATGAGCTTTCACTCAATTACTCAGATTCATGCACTCATTCCAAATGTATTTAGATAATTCCCATGATGTGCTTAGCACTGTTCTGGGTCTTGGGTCCTGGGTCCAAAAAAAGTTTCTTTCCTTGGTAATCTTATTTTTTAGTGGAGAAGACAGGAAATGACAAAATAAAGGTAGATGCTGTCAGGTAGTAACAAGCATGGTGAAAAATAATGAAGTGAGTAGATTGACTGGAGAGTGTGCTGGAGTCCGGTGGAGTGAAGGTGACTGAGATGGGGTGGACAGTCAAGACCTCTGAAGAGGTGACATTTGGGTACCTGGAAAAAATGAGTGCTAGCCATTTGGATTTCTTCAGGAAGAGCATTCCAAGCAGAAGGAAGAGTAGGTGCAAAGTCTCTGTGGAAGGAGCCCACCCCACAAGTTTGAGAACCAGCCAGGAGGCCAGTGTGGCTGGAGCAGAATGGAGGCTATACTTTGTTGGCCGCTGTAAGGATTTCTGTCTTATTCTGCCTGTGATGGTACACTTCAGGAGAGTAACTCCTCTAATGTAGGTTTTAGAGGGATCAGGCTGGCTACTTGTTGAAAATAGACTAGAAGGGGTGACGAACATGGAAGTAAGGTCAATTATGAGGTCACTGCCATATTCTACGTAACTACGTAACATGACCTATGCGTTTTCAACTTGTTTCATTCCCCAAACATGCCATTGTATCTTGGCAGCAACAATCCAAATTATCCACATGCATTAAATATTCTAAGCCCGTTATTCCAATTTTACACTTCATAAAGACTGGATTCAAAACTACCTAAGGGACTATTCATATTCATATTACAAGTGTATGTTTCCCATAAAGCATCATCTTTCTCTAGCTAGTTCAGTAATATGAAATCCAATTACAATGACCATATTTATTAGAGATAAGTTTTTTCCCCACAGTTGACATCACAAGACAAACGAATTCCAGAACCATGGAATATTTCCAATCAAAATGAATATGTCTTTATTCATATTCACTTTTATTTTAATGAAACTTAAGTCCAGCCAATTCCTGTTGAATCATTATACCTGTAAATGATTTCAATGAATAAGTTTCCAAACACAAAACACAATTACATAAATTTAAAAGATTATAAAGCCTGATGTCATTTGCTAGTATTTCATTTAGAAATATTATATACATTACATGGGCACACCATTTGTTTTTGACAAACATCCTTTTACATAATGATCTTACAATAAACCCTGAAGTGACATCTTAGTCCCTTTGAGTTGCTGTAACAAAATACCATCAACTGGATAGCATACAAATGATAGACATTTATTTCTCACAGTTTGGGAGGCTGGGAAGTCCAAGATGGAGGTGCTGACAGACTCAGTGTCTGCTAACAGCCCACTTCCTGGTTCATAGATGGTGACTTTTTCTGTGTCCTTATATGGCAAAAGGGGTGAGGGAGTTTTCTCCAGCCTCTTTTGTAAGGGATCTGCCCTCATGACCTAATTATCTTCAAATACCATTACACTGCACGTTAGGACTTAACATATGAATTTGGAGAGGACATAAACATTCAGTCCATTGATCACATAATAAAATAAACATAATTCATTCTGGTATATAAGATTGGTGGCCCTCATTTTTTTTCCATTGAGCAATATTCAAGATAGGTGCCACCAACCTACTATACACATCAAAATAATGTACAAATGGGATGTGTAATTCTGGAATATTATTGTGGATGAATATTGTAGTAGATTTTTGGGGGGATAAAGAGAGAGAAGTTGTGGTTGGCTGATATGATCTATCTATCAGGAGAGGGGTACGTATGAGTACTGGCCCTAGTGAGAGACTACCTACCTGGGTGAGAGCCCACGTTCTGCCTTCTATATGCATGTAACTATAGGCAAATGACTTGTCGAAGCCTCTTCGCTGTTAAATGGGAATGAGTATGGTACCAGCCTCTTAGATCATTGTGAGGATTAGATAGCTAAAATGTTTAAAGTGCTAGCACAGCAAGCATGGCAAACACTAAATAAATGTGAGCTTTTATTATTATATCCTGCAGTTTGCTGCCTAAAGCCTTGAAGAGCTCTGCTCTTTTTTTTTTTTTTGAATTAAATGTCCTAAAGAAATTTCTCTTTGGCATATATGAGAAAATCTGCCAAGTCTGTATTTGGCTTTTCAAAGATAAAATGTTAGTGCAACAAAGATGTTCATACACAGGCTTCATTACTAAAAATTTTAGACAACTAAGTATTAGTTTCATGTCATTCTTATAAATTGCTCTTATTTTCCTGAGTTTCCTTTCTTATTTGTAAAAAAAAAAATGAAAAATCAATATTTGCATCTTTAAATCATGGATATGCAAAATAGTTAATTACAAACCTTCTCTGTGTGTGTATGTATATATGTGTGTGCAAATACAGTGAGAGACCCCTAACCCTAGTCCTTCCCATAGCCCTGCACAGACACCTCAGGCAGGACAGTAAATAACCATTTTTTACTAACCCCAGACTGTCAGCTGTTGCAGGTACAATTTGGTGTCCAGGCCAATTACCAGAATGATTTTTTGAGGGGAGATACATATCACAAATGGTGGCTTCCAGGGCTTTTCAATAGGTTAAATATTAGAAAACACAGCTTTTCCCTATAAGTAGGTGAATTTCTTTCATTTATTGCATGAGCCCTTACTGAGCATGCTCTGTTATTCACACACGTCTGCTTGGTGCTGTGGATGTTTCAAAGGATAGAGAAAAACAAGTCAGTGTCCTCCGAGAACCCGAAGAGAGATGAAGGAGATCTTCATATGGAAACACAAAATAGGAAATAGCCACTTGTGTAGGTCAAATATTGGTTAGTCCGTGATTCAACCTAAATTATATTTTTAAAAAGGGTAAAATTAAAAAACAAAAAATGGCAACCTTGCTGTGAGACCCAGTAGTAAAGAGGGGAGGAAATGTGCTTCAGGCAGGGGTCTCTTCAACCTGTCACAGCTGTGTAATTATGTAAAGCTAATAAGCTTCATAACCTCATTTCAGGGTTACTATTGTTCGCACTGCCTCTATTTGTGTTTTTTGAATCCAGCTCGTAAACCCTATAATTAGGAAGAAGCATCAAAGTGCCTACTTACACACTTTTTATTTGTTTTCTATGGTTGTAATTGTCTATAAGTGCTTGCATGGCTGACAATTCAGCAAACAGAATGGTTTCCAAATACTCTCATTGCAGCTTTCTTGATGTTTCTTTCTGTTTCATTCCTCACCTTGAAGCAATTCAGTTTTTCCCAGCTTTAATTCCACTCAAAAGTAGGAAAATGTTTATTTTCAATTAGCGTCTTACATAGCTTGATGGTTTCCCTTTGCCATTTTAAAGAGACCAGAGGAAATTAAAATCCGAGACAGTAAGTCATTTGACTTTTTTTTAGTAAAATGATTGCTACTTTCTTCTCTTTATTGGAAGGTTTTGAAATTTATCTCTGGAGTCAACTGCTTCTATGTTCCTGGTGCTCTATGCAGTTAGCTGATGAGAGTTCTTCTGAAGTTGGCCCCTGTTCTCCATGTGTCTTTTAAAGAATTTCTTTTGCTTGTTTCCTTAAATAATATGTTGCACAAGTTGAATTTAATTGATTTTGATGATACATGCTTACTCCTGAATAAATGATAAATATGACTGCCTGTCTTTTGCAAAGGTTTCAGTTCTGGTCTGTATAACATTAACATTGATAAACTAGTAGAGTTGTTGTTCTCTACACATATGAAATATCTGGGGATAATGTTAAAATTCTGAGGTCCAATCAAATCCTGAAATTATTACAGCAGAATTGGGGGTAGGATTTGAGCCTCAGGAATTTTTAAAGCTTCCGAGGTGATTCCAATATTCGGCTAAGAATGAAATCCACAGTTAGAATGGATATACTTAGGTGAAAGTATAGTTGGTGGAGACATATAAATTCACACTTAACCAGGAGAACAAACATGGTGCACTGGAATTAAATGGAGCTGGGTCTGAATTCCAGTCTATCACTTGTTATGTGACCTTGGATGAATCACTGAAATATGTTTGCGCTTCTGTTTCATCAGATGTCACATTTTATAAGTGACAGTGCTATTGTGGGGATTAAATAAGATAGTACCTATCAAATACTCAGTGTCAGTAGATCTCAATGAAGGTTAGCTTCTTTCTCCCCTCCTTTTTTAATATAGAGTTTATTTCAGGGAATACTTCACAACGATGAAAATACGTGATTTTTCTCCACTGGTGGTGTTTTATTAGTTCATTTATTATTTGATTTTTGTATTATTATTCATAGTATGTATTACTTTTATAATACATTATTTATATTATGATACATTATTTTAATTTTGAAATAAATTTAGAATTACAAAAATATTGCAAAGATAGAAGTGAGATTTTTTGTATACCCTCTACTCAGCTTTCCCTAATATTTCACATCTTGCATAATTATAGGACCTTTATTAAAACTAAGAAATCTACATTGGTACAGTGCTGTTAACTAAAGTATAAACTTTGTTTAGATTTTACCAGGGCTCCATAAAGGTCCTTTGTCTGTTCCAGGATCGAATCCAGGATCCCACATTGCATTTAGTTCTTACGTTTCCTTAGACTCTTGCCATCTGTGGCAATACTTGGACTTGCCTTGCTTTCTTGACCTTGACACTTTGAGAGTACTGATCAATTGTGTTGTAGAATACGTCACAATTTGGGATTATCTCCTTGTACCTTTGAGTTTTGACACATTGAGTTTAGGCATTTTTGGCAACAATACCATAGAAGTAATGTACCCTTTTCAATATGAGGGGTACATGATGTTGGTATCTGTGGGGTTCTTTACATAATTAATGATAGGGAAATAAGACACATTTGAGGGTGCTATATTAGTTTGATAGGGCTGCCATAGGAAGTATCACAGATGTGGTGGGCAGATCACAAGTTCAGGAGATCAAACTGTCCTGGCTCACACAATGAAACCCCGTCTCTACTAAAAATACAAAAAAATAAGTCGGGCATGGTGGCACGCGCCTGTGGTCCCAGCTACTCGGGAGACTGAGGCAGAAGAATCACTTGAACCTGGGTGACAGAGCGAGACTCCGTCTCATAAAACAACAGCAAAAAAGTATCACAGACTGGGTGGTTTAATAAACAAAAACTTATTTTCTCCAAGTTCTGGAGACTGGAGGTCTGAAATCAGGGTCTCAGCAGGGTTGGTTTCTTTTGAGGTCTCTCTCCTTGTAAATGTCCATCTTCTCATGGTGTATTTCTATGGGCTTACCTTCTGTGTGTGTGTCTGTGTCCTAACCTCTTCTGGAAAGGACACCAGTCATTGGATCAGGGCCCACCCCAATGACCTCATTTAATCTAGTTACCTCTTTAAAACCCCATCTTCAAATAAAGTCAGGTACAAGGAGAGAGGACTTCAATATATGAATTTGGGGGTGGCAATTCAGCCCATTCCAGGTGCTTATCGAGTAAGAACATAGAATGAAATAGAACAGGCAAAGGAGTTGACCGGGAATGCAAGTGCTCTGCAGTGCTCCTCAGAAATAGAAGCAGCTTCTTGGCAAATTGGAGAAAACCATCACAGCAAACATAATGAAGCTCGATGAGGACAAAAATGCTCAATGGGAGAACCAAGCTGCTTAAGCAGTAAATAGAAGATGGTAGAAGAGCATGATGGGGATGGGTAGGAATGGTCCTTGTAGTTATAAATGACTATAAGAAAATCACGTGCTCGTATTGCAGCTGCAAAAGTAAACGTGCTATGGTGATGCTGCAAGATATTTAAAGGCACAGAAAATTTTTTAAAGAAACATTGAAAAGGGCTTATTCAGCCAAAAGAAGAAATTGCCGATAGGGGATTTAATTATCTTTGAGTACTGTATGTGCAGGAGCTGTTAAACCAAGGACAGTGACCAGCTGTTTCGCAACTTTACAAGAACAGATTTTAAGTAAACAGGCTTAAGTGGCAATGAATGAGATTCAGATTAGAATAGAATAACAATTTCCTGATAGAAACAGTGGTGAAATACCAGAAAGGTTACCAATAGAAGCAGCCTGATATTATACAACGAACATTGGATTAACGTTAGATATATCTGTTTTAAATGCCAACTTACTATTCTGCTACATGATCTTAGACAAAGAACTTAGCCCTCATGAAAACACTAACAGTCTCATTTTTGGGGGAGCTAACTAAGCTACTATGTGTAATTTTGGTAGATTTACTAATGTAAATTTAGAAGATTTAGAACAGAGCTTGCTGCACAATAATTGTTAGTTTGATCGGTGGCTACTTTCTTCCCTGTATAAGTTCATTCCCTAGACATGTCTAAAGAGTGCAGTATGCTTTGCTCAACCTGAGCTGGTGTATATGTGGTATTGTTTGAAGTCCAGAGAAATGATGTTTTCAGCCCTTTAGCTGTAAGACTTTACATTTCCTATCACAAAGTGGTTTTTAGGCTTAAATTCCTAACCCTCTAAGAATTCAGGTAAAGCAGATAGTCTGTAGGTTTGATACAAAATTATAGGGAATAGGAAAACTCTTTTTTTGCTGTCAGAATAATGCAGGCTCTTGTGTTTGGGAAACAGCATGAATTATTTGACAAATCATAGTTTATAAAATTCAGCTATGGTTAGCCATTGTGTTACTGGATTACACAGAAATATTTTTCTATTGTAGATTTAAACCCCTTAACAAATAATAAATGCTGACAGAAAGGCATGATAAAATATAGGGGCTCATTCATAGAATCTAAATTGACGCTGATCACTATGCTTTCACAATTTGATTTAATGTACCTGCTGTGTGTTCATCCTCTGAGACAACATTGCAGCTAGTGTCTTAGCATAGCTGTGGATGCTACAGGCTTTGAGTTCTAATTTGGGGTATTACCCTTTTTTAGTTTGAGGAAATCTCACAGTCTTTCAATTTTCTATCTATGAAATTAAAATGAACCTAATTCCTGGCTTCATTGGAGTTATTTATTTTGAGTGTAATGCCTACATCTCGTAGGTTTCACCAGCTTGGGGAATACAAATGATGTTACATTTAGCAGTCAAATTCAAAGTCGGCAGTCTTTGTCTGGCAAGCTGTAGTAGGTGAACGCCCTCCCTCCTGGATTCTTCAGGGTTACCTACATTATCTAATACCTTTCCAGGACGGTGTCTCCATGAACTTACGATGCTACCCTGGGCACTGTCTGGCCCTCTATTCCACTTCACAGTGCTGACCTGGAGCTCTCCTGGGGTGAGGCCCGCACTGTCGCCATGAGCCAAGCCTCTATCCCAAGTGTCTAAGTTGGCCCCGGGTTGCTGCTGTTGTACCACTGCCCTCTGTGCTAGTCTCAGAAGGCCCTGCTCTTTTCCACCTGGACTTCCAGCCATTCCCTACAGTCTGAGCTCCAAAGTGGCCCAGAGGAAGGGCACCCCTGAGGCCAACTTCCTACTGACCACTAGTGCGGGTTTACTCAAAGGTGAAGGTCAGTTCAGCCACTCCCTTCGGAAGCTGCTGCTCTGCTCAGCTGTGTCACGGGAGCCCCACTTGACCTCGGTCTCTTTTGCCAGCGTCCTCCTGTTTCCATGTTTCAGAGGCATATTTTCTCTCTACTCATGTCTACCTCTTGAGATAGATTCTTTGGGTCCAGGCCTAAGAAAACAACATTTAGCCTGGTGCAGTGGCTCATGTGTATAGGCCCAGCTACCCTGCGGCCAAGGTGGGGGATTCGCTAGAGGACAGGAGTCCGAGACCAGCCTGGGCAGTATAACAAGAGGCCCATCTCCAGAAAACAGTATAGCAGGGTGTGGTGGCACATGCCTGTAGCCCCAGCTACTCAGGAGGCTGAGGCAGGAGGATTACTTGAGTCTAGGATTTGGAGTTTGCAGTGAGCCCAGATTGCTTCACTGTGCTCCAGCCTGGGAGACAGAGTGAGACCTTGTCTCTAAAACAAAAAATAAAAAAACAAACAACAACCACAAATAAACCAAAATCAAAACCAACCAACCAAACAAACAAACAAAAAAAGGAAATTAAAGAAAACAACATCAAGAGAGGGAAGGGGCTTCTCTCTTTCCACTTTAGTTCCCTCCTCCAAATCTCATTGTCAGTCTCTCCAGAGTGATTGACAATGGGAATGTCCAATCCCTTCAGATCTTGCTTTCCAAGGGTGTGGTTTTAACCTTGCCCTCCCAAGGCCTGTTACTGAAGCTCTCCCTCATATCTTCTCCTTCTGAATTACACAAATAAAGGATAGGCCCTTTAACTGAGGCATTTCTTAGCATCTGTGAATTTCATTTTTACATAATGCCATGTGTTAGACTTCTGCTGGACAGTCCAGATTGGGCTCTGTCAAGCTAGTCCAGCTCCTTTTCAAAGATCTTCCACCACCTTTATGCTCTCGGGCTCTGCTTACCTGAGCAGATAGCTTGAATAAAACAAATAGTTGCTCACAAGAACAAGCAATGGTTGGCAATCGCTATTTGTCCAATTAGACGTCTGTGCTTGGTGATGCAAACCTTGCCTACTACATAGATCATCTCTTGCAGGGCAACTTAGTTCCTCAAAGCCCCAGCTCCTCAAACCCCCAGCTCCTCAAACTTTCCACTGTACAATCTGTTATTTGTTTTCTATAGTCATAACTCAGTGTTCTATACCTGTGTCTTTCCCAGAACAAAGGCATGGTCAGCACTAAAGGTACATTCTGCTTACTCCATGTCATTCCCTCATAGCTCAGTCTTTGAAATGAGTGGTCCTCTCCTGCTTTTAAGATTTCAGGTTCAGATCTCTCCAACCAGAAGTGGGTGTTATTCTGGCCCCTTCCCAGAACAAAGTATGGAAATAGAAACTTCCATTTCTATTTGCCTTTTTTCCTTTACTTTTGGAATTAAAATATTTGCCAAAGTGATGCCTTATCCCTACCTTGGACCAGCTAAGGTGCTCTCTTATGTAGAAATTAATAGTTTCAGAAAGCCCTTCAAAACTATGGCCAGTGACCCCTGTAGAAATATGCAAATTACGTCAGTGGTACAAATTACATTTACTATATATTTTACATTGCTTTCCTAATACTGAGAAACTTCATCTTATTATATTTAATGGTGTATGTCATCAGATCTTTACCAAATAATGAGAAATTTTAATTCTCTTATCCCTTTTTTCTTTTCTTTTAAATAATATCTTTTCTAGTATATTGTTAATCAAGGCAACAAACATTTTATTGAAACTTGGTTCATTGGCCAAAAGGGGTCCCATATTACTGGAGTTGTTTACTGTTTTGTGGCATTTGTATTTTTCTCTGAATTTAGAAGTTTATTTGTAATGCAGTAATATAATAACCAGACTTACTCTGAAAAAGTTAATGGAGCTAGAAAATAAAAGTTTCACAGGCCTCAATCAGGATGAAATCATCACCTTCTTATACTAAATGTTCTTTAGCAAAAGGTCAGCAAACTCATCTTCATTCTTATAAAACGTGGGCAGGAATGAGGAGAAAGTGAGAGGACAAAAATGAGAGAATCAAAATTACTTATAATTATATCTCTATGAAGTAATAATAACTTTATTATCATGTTGCATATGTGGCTTGACATTCTAAATGAGCTGCATGAAATTAGTACCAATAAAACCATAAAGACAATTACTGGCAAATGTATAAAATAAAAGGTCTTTAAGCTCTTTTTAAAATATTGAAAGTCATAAGAGAAGAGTGCATGGTAATTTTCCCTCTCGTCTTCGACTTTAAATCCTGGGCAGGCCTATTTGGCTAATAAATAGTAAGAAAAATGACGCTGGGAATACTAGCTAAAGTCACAAACCAAATTGTTCTTTTTAAAAATTGTTTTTCTCTCACTCTGTGTTCTTTGTCTTTTGTTAGAGATCTACTAATTGAATGATAATAAAATTCTCAGTTCTGATAAGAAACATTCAATAACAAGGTTGTACTTACGTGTTCTAGTCCCTCGGCTGAGCAAGGTGGCTTTTTTAGGCGGGGGAGAAGATAGAGGTAGCTCAGTTTGAATGAGGTCATTGGGGTGAGCCCTAATCCAAAAAAGACAGGTATCCCTGTAAGAAGAGGAAATTTGAATACAGGAATTGATATGGTTTGGCTGTGTCCTCACCCAAATCTCACCTTGAATTATAATAATCCCCATGTGTCAAGGGTGAGGCCAGGTGGAGATCATTGAATCCTGGGGCTGGTTTCCCCTATACCGTTCTTACGGGAGTGAATACGTTTCAGGAGATCTGATAGGTTTTATACATGAGAGTTCTCCTGCACTTTTATCTGCGACTGTGTAAGATGTGCCTTTGCTTCTCCTTCTCCTTCCACCATGATTGTGAGGCTTCCCCAGCCACGTGGAACTGTGAGTCTATTAAATCTCTTTCCTGGCTGGGTGCGGTGGCTCACACCTGCAATTCTAGCACTTTGGGATGTTGAAGCTGGAGGATCACCTGAGGTCTGGAGTTCAGCCTGGCCAACATGGTGAGACCCCCATCTCTACTAAAAATACAAAAATTAGCCAGGCCTGGTGGCAGGCACCTGTAATCCCAACTACTTGGGAGGCTGGGACAGGAGAATTGCTTGAACCCAGGAGGCGGAGGTTGCAGTAAGCCGAGGTCATGCCATTGCACTGCAGCCTGGGTGACAAGAGTGAAACTCTGTCTGAGAAACAAAAACAAAAATAAAAGCAAAACTTCTTTCCTTTATAAACTACCCAGTCTTGGGTATGTCTTTATGCAGCGTGAGAACAGACTAATACAGGGGTGTACAGAGTTAAGACCATGAGAAGAAGCAGGAAGAAGATAGTAATCTGTAAGCCATGTGGAGGGCTCAGAAGAAACCACCCTGCCTATACCGTATCTTGATCTCAGACTTCTAGCCTCCAAATTGTGAAAAATATTACAGATTGTTGTTGTTTTAGGTGTTCAGCCTTTGTTATGGAAGCCCTCACAGACTAACAGTATACCCCCAGGTTGTAATATTAGTATTGTAATATTAACTTGATGTGTATTATTCCCCTAGGACTTTTCTTCGTATCTTGCTACTATAATATTAACCTGGGGTATAACACACTCTCCAGGTTATTTTCTTCTTATTTTGCTGTTCATCAATGCTAATTATCACAATGGTGGCCCAACTCCTTTCCTTCCTTGACTGGTGGCGGCCTTGGCCCTGGGCTTTGTTATCTAGCCAGATGGCTCCCTACAGCCCCCTTGCCCTTTACCTGCACAACTGATTTGCCTCCAAATACAGTCCAGGTTCACCCAAAGTTGGAGACCAGCTCTGAAGGGCACCAAGACGTATTTCAGAGAGGTCTGTATTACAGCCCTTTCTTGGTGCTGGTGCCCTGGTTCTTCTCTTACCAGGCCTTGACCTCATGAGTTCTGCCAAGATCCAGGCTTCTCTCCCCAAGCTGCCCACCCTTCTTCCTGAGCTTTTCTGGGTGGTCTCATACCTAGATGAGATTATCTTTACCTTGATTGCTTTTATGAGAACTAAACATTCTATATCTTTTATGTTATCATCATTTTCTGATTTGTACACTAATACTTTTGTTCATTTTTATCCCCCTGCAAGATTATTAATCCCTTGCCTAATTATAAATTATAAAAAAGGCTTATTGAAAGAATTCTAGAATTAATGCCTTTTTTCTTGATCAAGTAATACCTGGTTGCACCTATAATGGAGTTGTTTGTCTTGATGGACAAAACCATTTTTGTCTGCCTAACTTTAATTTTTTTTTCCTTTCTCTCTGGGTAAATTTGCAATCCTACTCCCTACCCTTAACCCCAATCCATCTTATTTTCTCTTTTCCCAAGGGTGAAAATATTTAGTGCTAAAAAGTTCCTTGAAGCACTCTGGAAATTTTAAAAGTGAAAATTCAAGTTGCAGTTACCAATGACATTTCCTTGATGATTAAAAATCAAACAAACCTATGTTATTGGTCAAATTGTTTCCTTCTCCCAACTTCATATGTTGAAGCCCTTACCCCCAGTATCTCAAAATATGACTATATTTGGAGATAGAGTCTTTGAAGATGCAATTAAATTAGAGTAAGGCCATTAGGGTGAGTCCTAATCCAATCTGACTAGTGTCCTTTATAAGAAGAAGAAATTTCGTCATGTAAAAAGGATACAAGGTATGCACGTTCACAGAGAAAAGGCCATGTGAGGATATAGCAAGAAGGTGGCTGTCTGCAAGCGAGAAGAAGAGCCCTCACCAAGAACTGTATGGGCTGGCACCTTGTTCTTAGACTTCCAGCCTTCAAAACTGTGAGAAAATAAATTTCTGTTGTTTAAGCCACCCAGTGGTATTTTGTTATGGCAGCCCTAGCAGACTAATATAACCCCTGTAGCAAAAGTGAACATTCAAATACGTTTATTGGTAAAGTTCTAGGTGGAGGGCATTAAAAGCAGAAAAAGGGCCTCCATGTTTTTTTTTCTATTGTTCTTTTAACCCTTCTTGCTTTCCTCACAAATTCAATGGGGGAGCATATTTTAGGACAGTGTTCTAGAAGGCTGTACTAGCTACCAAATATGTTGTGAGTGTTTCTCACACAACCCAAGTCACCATGTGGTCTGTTTTCTCTTTGTTCCTGTGCTAAACTGCTCTAAGTTTTGATCTTTGAGTTCTGCATTTACCAGCTCAAGATGCCTCCCTATTTTTCATGGGCATCCAGATTAGGCCCATTCTCTAGCATGACCTTGTTAATTTTCTCTCCTTCCAGATCTCCCTGGCCACCCATTCTGCACTGATGTCTTTCTTAGTCATCCTCAGTCCCTTGCTACTCATGATATTAATTGCTGAGTATCATCAGCTACTTTGTTTCATTATTCAGGCTCTTCAATGTTCGTCTTCTTTGAGTCTTATTTGCTTTGAAGATTTTACATTTTATGAAGGCAAGGAAAATACTATCACTTCTTTCTCATTTCCAGTCTCCTTCCCACCTTTCTGCCACATTTTTCTCCCAGCAGGGCTAGTGTATCACTGAACACATGAGGATGCGTAATTATTGAATTAAATTCAGAGAATCTGATGACTCATTCTTCATGACGATATGGGGTAAAAACAAGGGATCAGAAACAGAGCTGATGTTCAGAAATGAAGGGGACATTTGAATACAAAGGTAGATTATTATTTTAGGTTGAGGCATTGCCTTTTCTTATTCAGTATCTTTCTTGCTGTAGTCAGTTCATAACATGCTAGGGAAAAGAAAACTGCTATTGACAGTTCAATATATCTGATGAAAAGGCACTGAAATTATTTTAGGGGAACTTTTGTTTTCTCAGTAACCCAACTGGGGAATACTATTCATGTTAAAAAAGTATGAGGATTGGTCTCTTTTCTAATTTTTCTTTCTTGCTTGTGTAAATTCACAATAAATTCCTTTGACAGTCAGAGGCACAGACAAATGTTATTGGAAATCTCCAACCTGTATTAGGAAGGAGTAACGCTCTTAACAGTGAACTCGCTGGGGGACACTCTGGTATGATGTCATGACTTCTTACTCTTTACAAATGTCAGCAACATTCATCTTTAAGAGTTTCACTGCTCTAAACATATATATTTCTTGCTACTTGTTCATTCATTCAATATAAACACCACTGTATCCAGGGACTGATGCCTATTTTCAGTTCAGACTGATTCTTGTGTCTTAATACACAGTATTCACTGTGTAATAATTTGATGTCCTTTCTTCTTCATGTTTGGTGTATAAAACAAGAGCATTTGAAGGTTTATTACATGCACAAATTTTAACCATATTGTGATGCAAATCTTAGATTCTGACTTAGTGCTTCATCATACTGCATACTCTTATGTGAAATTCTTATTTTACAGATAAGGTCCAGAAAAGTGCAATGACTTTTTCAAGGTCACACACAAGGTTAGGGATGGAAGCAGAAGCCATATCCGGAGCTCCTAACTTCTAGTCTGGTGTTCCGTTCTCTCTCTCTCTACTTGGCTCTTGTTTGATCCACTGTAGCTCATCACAGAATAGCTACTTTGGGCACTCCATTGTTATTCACATTTCTGAGTCAGAGGAGTTGGCTTACTGTGACTACCACTTCATTCAAAATATACTGAGTTTACTCAGAGACCTCACAATTAATTGTTCCTGACCAATAATGCCTGAAGATGACGCTAATGAAACTTCTTAAATATCTTGAGAAATTATCTATAAGCCCAGGTAGTCCAGAATTCTGAGATCTTTTCTGATTTAAAATATTATAGTTATGGCTGGGCACAGTAGCTCATGCCTGTAATCCTAGCACTGTGGGAGGCCGAGGTGAGTGGATCACTTGAGGCCAGGAGTTTGAGACCAGCCTAGCCAACATGGGGAAAACCCATCTGTACTAAAAATACAAAAAAATTAGCTGGGCATGGTGGCTGGCACCTGTAGTCCAGCTACTCAAGGGGCTGAGGCAGAAGAATTGCTGGAACTCAGGAGGCGGAGGCTACAGTGAACCAAGATTGTGCCACTGCACTCCAGCCTGGGCGATAGCGCAAGAATCAGTCTCAAAAAAAAAAAAAAAAAGACGGTTATATGTGGCCACTAGAGATCTTCAATTAGATCTTATATTTGAATGTGGGCCATATTTTTTGGTGGAAAGAACAGTGGAATAGGAAGCAGAACACTATGGTTCTAGTCCTAGCTCTATCACCAGTTGGTCCTGGTCCTCTTTATCTATTAGAAACATGTAGTAACCCCATTGAAGGCTGTTAAGATCTCCATCCAGATAATATGTGTATTTCTAAAAATATAAAAATGTAAGATAGTAATTTTAGACTGGTTGTGGTAATCTCTTAAATTATAGCAAGATGGTTCCGTTTGTCACGTAGAAATAAAATGCTAACTGTAATTCCAAGGGACATATGTTTAGCAGTTTTTTTCAAAGCAATTCAAATAAATTAATTGTAAATCACAGCGAGGAGACAGCATGTGTAGAGGGTGAGAATACAGATTCTGGAACCTGATTGTGTGTCGTTTATTTCACGGCTCTGGCACTTAGCAGCTGTGTGACCACGGGCAAGTTACTCTTCCTACCTGTGCCTCAGTTTCCTATAAACTGTGAATAATAAGAATCCTGCCTCTGTAGGGTTGTGTGAGAATTGACAGAATTAAGATATGTTAAATGTTTGGAATGATGTCTGACTCAGAATAGGTGTGAATGTGACTGTTAATGCTACAGCAGTACATGTCTAGAGGCTAGGGTTGTGTGGTTAACCAGAGTTTTAGCTGCCAAAACAAGAATAGAAGATTGTGAATAGAAGATTCTGCAAATGAGAGGATTCTAATTACGTGATAAATTCAAGTCAGGCAGGCTGGGTAATTTTGGGTAGTCACTGGTCAATTTTCTCTTTCGCTTTAGATGGGTAGACAAAACCAGACAGAAATAGAATTCTCTTCCAAGTATAGTGAATTGGCACCATTTCTAAAAGGACTGGGCTTATTTATTGATATGCTGATAGAGTGATATGCCCCATTTATACCAGTCAGTATTCTTTGGGCAGATCTTGCCTATTTGTGTGTGTGTGTATGTGGGTTGGCTGGCTGCAGTGGCTCATGCCTGTAATCCCAGCACTTTGGGAGGCCAAGGAAGGCAGATCACTTGAGGTCAGGAGTTCGAGACCAGCCTAGCCAACATGGTGAAACCACATCTCTACTAAAAATACAAAAATTAGCCAGGCATAGTGGCGCACGCCTATAGTCCCAGCTGCTTGGGTGGCTGAGGCATAAGAATCACTTGAACGCAGGAGGCAGAGATTGCAGTGAGTAGAGGTTGTGCCACTGCACTCCAGTCTGGGTGACCGAGAGAGATTCTGTCAAAAAAAAAAAAAAAAAAAAGAAAAGAAAAGAAAGAAAGAAACAAGGTTTTCTTAGTTCAAGATGGTTTGCATATGCTTTGATCTCCTCTTATTCTTGAGAATTTATTAATACCACACTGAAGAAATATAACTGGTATCATCACATAAAAGTGAAGAGAAGGGGACAATGGGATTCTAGAAATTTTTGGATGGTATAAAATGGAAGAATATGGATAATTATTCAGAGCAGCAGAGACTACAGTGGTTTGACTTAAGGAATCCCAGCAAGACTATAAGAAATAGTCTTGAGACCATAAAAAAACAAAATGGTTGACAGTGAGAAATGCAGAGGAATAATTAATCCCTTTACTCCCTACCTTTTCTCCAGCATTTATTGCTAAGTTGATTTAAAAATAGATGGAGGACTGCGATGGACTGAATGTTTCTGTCTCTTCCAATTCCTATGTTGAAACCCTAATCCCATGGGATGGTATTTGGAGGTGGGAACTTTGGAGAATGATTAGGTCATGAAGGTGGAGCCCTATTGGGATTAGTAGCCTTATGAGGCCAGAGAGAGCTAGCTGGCTCTCCCTCCACCATATGCAGATTCAACATGAAGACTGCTGTCCGTAAACCAGGAAGAGGGCCTTCACCAAGCACCTGACCATGCTGGCACCCTAGTCTTAGATTTCCAGCCTCTAGAACTGTGACAGATAAATGCTTGTTATGTCTAAGCCTCCCAGTATATGGTATTCTATTACAGTGGCCCAAACTAAGATAAAGACTTGAGAACATTTGAATATACTTGTTTTGTTTCGATAAGTGGGGGACAGGGGAGCATCAAGAAAACAAATGGCAGGGATGGTGCCACAGAGCAAAACTCTCCACCCAGCAGTACTTGAGGAGCCATTGGCACAATGATGGCTCCTCACTGGCTCACCCTAAAGTCGAATTGACCTGTTGACGAGCCTCACCCATGAACATAGAGACACAATTATTATTATGAATGAACACTGTAAAGAAGCCCAAGACAGCTGAGGAAAGTCTTCAGCATTACAGAGAAAGAGCTACAAAAACATGGAAAAAACTAATCTTAAAGGAAGCAGGTGACTCAGAGTTCAGAAAGCGCAGAAAATAAAAAAGTTATAATTGGTTTCCTAAGAGAGATGTGAGATATTACATCCATAAAACAGGAGCATGATTCTGTAAAAGTGAATAATCAGAGAATAAAGAAGAGCTTCTAAAGGTAAAAAATATTACTACTAATATACAAAATACAATAGAAGATTTGGAAGTTAAATTTTTAAGATATCTGTGAGAATGTAGCATAAAAAGACAAGAGACCAGAAACAAGAGAAAAAGATAAGACACAGAAATCAATCCATAAATGTTCAATGTTCAACTGGTAGGAATTGTAGAAATTAATAAGTGAAAAAATCAATGGGAATAAATTTGTAATCATATAAGAAAATTTTCCAGAGTTAAAAATTGTCACAGATTTTCACATTGAAAAGACAGTGGGCTGATCAGAATGATAATAGATTTTTTTTTTTTTTTTCAGAGTCTCACTCTGTCTCCCAGGCTGAAGTACAGTGGTGTGACCATGGCTCATTGCAGCCTTGACCTCCTAGGTTCAGGTGATCCTTCCACCTCAGTCTCCCAAGTAGCTGGGACTACAGCTGTGCACAACCATACCCCACTAATTTTTTGTAAAGACGGAGTTTCACCGTGTTGCCCAGGCTGGTCTCGAACTCCTGGGCTCAGGTAATCCATCCATCTTGGCTTCCCAAAGTGCTGGAATTCCAAGCATGAGCCACTGCCCCTGGATGAAAATATCATTTTGAATCTTTAGAACACAAAGGTTAAATGAAGAGAATTAAACTTATTAACTAAGAGAAAAAAAAAAAAAGATCCACTTTTTCCCTGACTGTGCATCAGCACACAGGATCCTAGAAAGCAATTGAACACTGACGTCCATCTCTGAAAGAATTCTCAGCCACGAATTCTATGTCCTGGTAAATTATCAATCAGGAAACCAGAATAAAGTCATTTTCAGTTATGCACTCTTTCTTAGGAAGTCACTTGAACATGCATAACAGAAAAAAATGAGGATGAGAATTTAAAAAATGAACTTATGAGCTTCAAATAGCAGTGCATCCAAGGGAGAAGAAAACCACAGGATGACATTTCTGTGGCACACCTAGGGAGACCAGATGGGAGAGAAGAAGAGAGGACTTCAGAAAGTAGGGTTCTGGGAAAACAGTGAGTTCAATGTGATAAAAAGTACAATTGGAAGTTAAAAAAAAAAAAAAGTCTGAGAACATGATAAAGGAATTGAACATAAGGAAATAACAAACCAAATAACCCCCTGAAATTCTAGGAATAACAAACAGCTTTACAAGAAAAATCTTGGTGCACGTATGAATATCCTAAATTACGTTAGGAGACTGGTCAACTTTAAGAAAATGGAAAAAATTTCAATCCATAGAAAGAATGAAGAAGAAATTGAGCAATATAAGGTAACAAATGGATAATTCTCCCAACAAAGACAAAGAAAGGAAAAATATACAAGAAAATATTATTTAAAAAAAAGCAGACTAAAATGTAGCCTAATTTTGTTCAATATTTAAAAAAGGAATCATAACAGAAAATTTAAAAAAGCAGACTAAAACGTAAAATCATTTAAAATGTAAGATCATTTAACAATTTACATTTTACACATGTAAAATCATTTTAATAAAGCAGACTAAAATGTAGCCTAATTTAGATCACTATTTAAAAGAAGGAATCATAACACAAATTCCTATTTAAAATGACATTATTTATTCACTTATTTATTGTCTCTTCATTACTAGAAAGTAAGCACTACGTTGGCCTTGTACACCGCTCTATTCCCAGCATGTAGAAGAGTGTCTGAGCCTGAGTAGTTACCTGGTAAATATTTGTGGCTTGAATGGAGAAGTACATGGTTTCCCTGTAGTTATGGCAAAGTAAGTACTTGTTATTCATTTTCACCTTCTGGAATCGACCTGTAGGCAAAGACTTAGTTCTAGTTATGGGGCAGATACTGTCCTAGGTCTTGATATTGTCAGTCCTGATACTGTAAAATTAATCATCACAGATTGCACTTACATAGTGTGAACCGTGATCCTGATACTGCTGTACATATTCACGTACACAAATTCACTTAACCTTCACTATGAACTACTTACATTATTATTATTCCCATATTACAGCTTTCTATTAACAGCCGAGAAAAGCTGAGAGATGGCAGGGACAAGGACCGGTGGAGAAAAGTATAGAGTGTGAAGCAGGCAACTCTTCTTTTATTGTAGATCCTTATGGGCTACTTTCTTTTAAATCATGGGCATGTGTACTTTGATAAAAATTTGAAAATAAATTCTCAAATGTGGCAGGCACATGGGGCTGTGGTGTATAAAGGCAAGTGCCATACAAAATGACACAGTAAGACCTTATGGCTTCTTGGGAATTACCAGGAGTCTATTTCACTTGGCATGTAGGTTTCAAGGCACTAAGTGGACCCTGATGTGAAAACAAAAGGGAAATTTCATTATGATGATTTCCCACTAATGCACATTACATGTTAATTAACATTTACTTAAACAGTGAGGTCTTAGTCTTGTTTCTATAAGTTGAACAAAATTTGAGTATTGCGAACAGCCTAATAATTTAATCAATCTTAATTTCTTAATGCTAGGATATTAAAATTTTTATTTTTGTATTGTAACACCAATGGGATTGTGCATAAACAATATTTTATTCTATGCTTTCTGTGTTCAATATGATACAAAATGATAGGGTTTCTTATGTAGGAATATATTTAGTAAAGAGTTCACCTTTTTATGGGCAGTAAAAGGACTTCAACATGATAAAGAATACAATTATATGGTATATAAAATAGATACTGTTACTATGCTATTTATATATGTGATTTCTCTCAGGATGGTGATGTGAAACCAAAGGATTCATCTGGTAGTTTCTTACAGACTGAATGGATGGCATTGGCTGAAACAGCACTTTTACAGCTTTCTGTTTTTTCACTTTCAAACTGCACTTGAATCTCGTAGACATACTCTTTGAGGATCAGAAGATTTAGAGCATACTATGCTCTGTCTAAATAAAAGCATAATGTAAGTGGAAGGAGAAATTGTTTTAAAAAATGGGGGTATCAAATGTAGTGAATGGCCTCAGTGTATTTAGGGGTCGATTGTAGAGCCAGAAATGAATTACCCTGCATTAGAGATGCTGGATGGTACAATAGGTTGTGGAAATTGGAAAGAAATAGGTAAAAATAATAGGTCAAACCTATTACATTGGCCTTTCTTCAGTGTAATTTTGTGCTGGAAAGCATTGAACCAGATATTACCCTGTGTTTACTGAAGAAGAAAACATTGAAGCTATTACGTTTTTTATGAAATAAAACAATCAGTTGAGCAAAAACTCTGTCAGGAGATGCTTGACATGGGTGTTTATATCCAGGGTATATGACAGCTAAATGAGTTTTGTTCATTTACATTTAATATTTCTACTTAAAAAGTAATTTGAAGTCTTATAGATAATGAATATATTGTTAAACCCAGAATGCCTCCTTTTAAATAATAACTAAAGCCTATTAGTATGGAAGCAATATTTATTAAACACTCAACATTAACCCCATGAGAGTACACTATATATTTTCTTTCATACCACTTTGGCAAAAATAATACTAATTTAAAAATTACAGTGTTATGGCTGGATGTGGTGACTCACACCTGTAATCCCAACACTTTGGGAGGCCGAGGCGGGCAGAACACTTGAGGCCAGGAGTTCGAGACCAGCTTAGCCAATATGGTGAAATCCCCGCCTCTACTAAAAATACAAAAAAATAACCAGGTGTGGTGGTACGCACCTGTAATTCCAGCAACTTGGGAGGCTGAGGCATAAGAATCACTTGGATCCAGAATCACTTGGATCCAGGGAAAAAAAAACATGCGGGGTGCAGTGGCTCACGCCTGTAGTCCCAGCACTTTGGGAGGCCAAGGCGGGCGGAGCACGAGATCAGGTGATCGAGACCATCCTGGCTAACACGATGAAACCCCGTCTCTACTAAAAATACAAAAAAATTAGCGGGGCGTGGTGGCGGGCGCCTGTAGTCCCTGCTGCTGGGGAGGCTGAGGCAGGAGAATGGCGTGAACCCAGGAGGTGGAGCTTGCAGTGAGCCGAGATGGCACGCACTCCAGCCTGGCTGACTGAGCAAGACTGTGTCTCAAAAAAAAGAAAAGAAAAAGAAAAGTTGTTTTTTAAGTAAAAAATATTTTATTTGTGGAATTTATGTAAGCTGGATATCAGTCTCAATCTCTATACTTTTATAAAAAAATGATTTCCAAAGTAAGTTAAAATTTTTTTCAGGCATTTTTTTTTTAGACCAGTAAACTGAGGCTAAATTTAATTAGCAGCATCTTACTATGCATATTGACATACCCAACAGTAACACCTTCCTATATGCATGCTATTCTCTGATCTCTCCTACTTAACGAAGAAAGAACTCTTTATATGTGACAAGACTGGTGCATGGTAACAAGTGGGAGTATTTTTCCCCTCTCACAGTGATAAGGGAAGATAATTGGTAGGGTCTCTGGCGTGACCTCCCTCTTCACAGTTATTGTTCGGCACTCCCGACAACTTTGAACTGGATGTCACTATTCTATTCTGGTGGTTTCTTTTTTTTTACTGAATTCTTATGCAACTGTGGCAGTGGAAAAGAATAAGCGTGTTGATGGGTCCAGGAGAGCAGTGCGTGAGATCCGCTGGCTAAAAGTGGAATGTGGAATGTTCTCAATGAACTTTTTATTCACAGAGACAGCCAATGCTGGTGTGGCCATCAGAGCACACTGGGACTACGCCCTTATTCTATAGCTATGTAAAGAAACTGAGTTCCAAAAAGGCAAGCAGTTCGCCCTCAAAATGTGGCCCTTCTGAATTCCTTAGGTCAGATAGTGAGTCTATTATCTACTTAATTCTCTGGCCAGAAACCAGGAAGCACACTCATTTTCACACCTCTTTTTCTCGAGGTGTGCCTTCAAGTCCTTTTTTCTTCTACCTTTTTAATCTCCAGCTTATCCATATTTTAGCTAGAGCCCTCAATTTCTGAATTATTCCAATATCACATATTACCCTGCATGCTGTCCTGTGTTCTGTTGACTGGGATTTCCGTGGCTCTTAGATGAGCACCCTCAGCAATGCACCAACTTCTATCTTCTTGTTACTCCTGCTCAACAAGTTAAGCAGCTGAACGATTTCTGGAAGCAAAGCTCACTGGCATAATAAGGTCATCCACTTTCATGCATTGTCTCCATCCATAACTGTCCAAAGTCAGTACTTCCTCACCCCCTCCTCTTCCGCTTCTCATCCCCGTTGAGACCTCATCCTGAGCTCCCAGAAGACCTGCACTTGTGTACTCCTCTCTCCAGAGCCTTGTATTTTCTTCATTTCCATCTTATTGTTATAGGAGTTACTAAGAAATTATTTTAGGCAGACAGAGAGGAAAAGGGGTCCTGCGGAAGTTTTTATTTCTTTTAAAGCAGCTCCAGAAATATTTCTTGTCTAGCAGGAAAGCCACCTTTGACATGCAAATGCTGGCTGTTAGAAACTGGGTCCACCCAAACATGGCGATTCCCGCTGCCTTCTTGCCCTTGGCACATGGCTGCCGCCACATATCCCCACAGGCATAGAACATCATGGCGCCCTGTATTTCCATATTGCAAGAGTTGGGTGGGAGGGCCAGTTTTTTCAAGGGCTCGGTGAATGACATGCCTGGTCAAACCAATCCCCTGAGCCCTATGCAAATCAGACCACCTCTTCCTATAACTGGCTGGTTTCCACCCTGCAGTAGGAGTTTCCTCTCTGGGTTTTGGAGCCCCGCCTCCCTCTGTCTCTGTACAGGGAGCTTCTTCCTTCTGTCTTCTCCCTTCTTTCTTGCCTATTAAACTTTCCTCTCCTTAAAATCATTCCATGTGTGTCTGTGTTGTTTTATCAAAACTGATGCGAAGACCAAGAAGCCTGGTGTTCCTCCACTCATCAGAGCTGTGTCATTATTACAGTCTGAGGAGATGGTGCTCTTCTTCCTAAACATAGAGCCAGCTTTTATCCTTGTGGAGGCTTCACCTAATTGTCCATGGTACAGTTATTGCAGCTGGTTGAAGCCAGAGCTATGACCTGTCTCAAATCTTCTTATCTTTAATTCTGGCCTAAAAATTTGAGCATATGCAACTTATTTTTTCTCTTGGCACAAAGTTTCTTGGTTACCTTTAAAAATCGGCCCACTAAACATACATTTTACTGTCTTAAATTCTTTGCCGCTTATATACACCTGCTTAATTGTGCCTATTCCTTAAAATTTAGTCAACCATTGTCATCATCCTTATATAGGCCACCAGAATGTCTCTCTCTCATGTATGATCATGTTTTCCCCTTGCTTAAAATTACTCTATGGTTTTTAAATTACTTACAGCTAAATACCAAACCAAATGCACCGCATGCTCATCTCAGTCTACTTCTGGCCAAACTTTCAGTCCTCATTTCTCACTGCTCTCCTGAACACAGCTTTCTTCTGGGTATTTCCAATGTTTACTACAGTGCAAGGCACCTAATAAATACTCAAAATAATGGTGATATCCGCCCTAAGCCATTTATGCTTCTAATATATCATGTTCTCTTTGCCCCTGTACATTTTTCCCTTGTCTAATACCCCTGCAATTTCTCTTCCTCCTCATCCGCTTGACTGTCTAGGCTGAACTCCAGAGGGCCTCCCCTGGGGACCCCTCCTACCTCATGTCTCTCTAACAAAGTGTCCTTCTGTATTCCCACATCTCTTCTGTAGCACTTAGTTTGTGTTGAAATTGTTTGCCTGTCTGCATTAGACCATGACAGTATTTGTTTAGTTCGTCTTTGTACGTCATGCCCTGCACATTAGCAGCCACAGAATGTGCATGTATTTTTGGATGGGGTATAGTTTTTATTTTCATTTTTTTCTCACCTTTGGTCTAAGTTGGTGTAATCTAGAAGTCTTTTCTTTAGAGACAGGGTCTCAGTTTGTGGCCCACCTGGAGTGCACTGGTGTGATCATTGCTCACTGCTGCCTCGACTTCCTGGGTTCAAGGAGTCCTCCTGCCTCAGCTTCCTGAGTAGCTGAGACTACAGGCACGTGCCACCATACCCGGCTAATTTTTTAATTTTTCATTAAGACCAGATCTCACCATCTTTCCCAAGCTGGTCTCAAACTCCTGGGCTCAAGCTATCCTCCCTTCTTGGCCTCCCAAAGTGCTGAAATTACAGGCTTAAGCCACTGTGCCTGGCATAATCTGGAAGTCTTTAGAATGACCATGCTTACTATGAACTCTTATCCAAAAAAGATCCTCTCTCCCCTTCCACCCCAGGAAGATACTGCCAAGGCGCTCCTTCCGACATCTACATGCCAGTCTGGGAGAAATAAAATTTATCCCTCTGCTACCAGCCTGAAGATTACACTTCTTGCAGAGTTCTGTAAGGGAGTATACTTCTCATGATTCAGGCCTTTGTCTATCTTAGTCTACTCCTGGACAATGGCTTCACTGTTACCAAATAAAGCTTCCAAGAGGATCTCTTTATAGGGTAGGCCCACGTTAAATCTCAAATAATCAAATAAATTTATCCTCAGGAGACCATACCTCCATATATATATTCCCATATGTATATACATGCATACATAAATGTACATATTCATATATGTGTGTATAACTCTGTATGTAATCAGTGTATATATTTAAATGTTCAGAACACTGTAACAATATAGATGTTCATTATTATAGAGAATGCAAGTAGTAGGCTATCTAGCTTTTTATTACAAGAGACTTACTCCTTGGAGACAGTTTCCAGATATATTGAGCATTGTTGGATGACTTTTGTTGCCCTTCTCCATTATGAAAATGATGGTAGAATTTAAAAGTTAGAATTTCTATGAGATGAGAGGTGTTGTGCCTTACGTTATATTGCTTGCTAAAACTCTAATTTGACTTATGAAAACTACAGATAAAACATGTACCCTGGATGTTAAAGAAAACACATCAAAGAGCAGCCTCAGGTTGGCCAGTGATTTTTATTTTGGTCCTTTCCCCATATTTATGCCTTATGTTCCAAAGACCCAACTAGTTGTTATATGTGGAACTTGCCCTGCTGACCTCAAACAAACGTTTTGCTCATTGGTAGGTCAGTGAATCTGGAAACATGCTCTCCGAGAGATGGGTAGTTCTTATAAATGAGTTGGCTTGAACAAAGTCATTTTTCGGGGGGATATACAATTGGCTTTTTATCAGTTTCATGACCCTATTTGATAGACTGTTACTTTCTTTATTCCCACTGGTATTTGCCATAGGAACTTTTATGATTTGTTTTGAGACTTATTTAAAAACATGTCTATTCATCTGAACAGAACATTGATGTTTGTGAAAAATCTCATCGTAGTTGACTTTTTATAGAATTATTGTGAGATCTGTTTATTTTTAGATAAAGATGTCTTTAAACATTTTGTGTTGAATACAAACCCCTGCTTTCCTATCTCTGTGTTTTTTTTCTAGCTGGGATTTCAATGATTATTGAATATTTTTTCCATACCCTGGAGACAGGCCATCTCTCTTTCATTCTTCAGTACAAATATTTATCAGTTTCACAAGAAGTTGAGATGATTGTCTTCAGCATATAAATTGCCTCAGAGGTTTCTGGCTAACTTGTCTATAGAAACTGTGCCTATGATTAATAAGCAATTATGTTGTAGCAATATTTTCTTTGCTGAGAAAAAGGCAGTAACTGTCCCTGCTCATTATGAAATAGATGTGGCCAAAAGTGCAGTTGTAGCCTGTCATAGAACATTTGGCATCTCTGCTAAAGAGGTGAAATTATGATACTAGAAAAACAGTCTGGGCGGGTATCAAATATGCTGGTGTTAGACACACACTCGGCTGTGGCTTGTAAAGTCCTAATGGGAGCCCTTCAAACCCCTATGTTAAGGCCTCAGGTGGAATCAGTTTTTGCCATGTCAGAAGACCAACCAATATTACAGAAGCAGATTTAGTCTCTCATGAAAGCAGCTAGACCTAAGCTAGTTTATTTCTAACTTTTTCCATGTTCCATAGAATAGTATTACCTCATTAAAAATCATGTGCAATAGTATTACACATTAAAAATGTAATGTGTAATGTAATTTAATGTGTAATAGTACTACACATTAAAAATCACCCAGTGTTAGGGGGACAAAGGATGGGTAGATGGTAGTCACATCACCTATTTTTCTACTATTGAAATAAATAAACCCAATGATGTTGATATAGATAACATAATTTTATCCTTAAGAAAAGCCAAAATATATTTTTATTTTGAATTTCCAGTATTGGCAAGACTGGTTTTGCATCTTTTTGTTTCAGTTTCACTCTAGTCTAAAGGTTAAGGCATAGTCATATTATCCAATCTTGAGTGTTCATACCAAATCTAGAAAATGTAAAATGCTTTATCTTAGCTTTCCAAGCAAGGGTATTAATTTAATTCAGGCGCTGCACTTCAGGATTTTAGCTAAATATTGAAGTTTGAATTCTCTGCTCAAGCGTCATTAGTAGTGATTAGGTAACACAAATGCCTCTCTGATTTATGCATGTCTAAAAATGATTAGGAAAAGCCGTCTTGTGCAGAGTTGATTGTTTTTATGTACAGTTTTGTCCTTCTAGGCCATCTTCTTCAAACACTGTAATCAAATTGGCCACCTTTGGGATATAGCACTGGCAGACTGCTTGTAATCTGCAAATTAACATTATAGATACGGTTCTAGAAATTGAGAAGATAGATATTTTTGTGATCATGAGAGGTTGGGATTAAATGTACAGAAAAGCAAATTTATACTAGGAGGTTTTTCCTTTTTTAAAGATACTATAAATTTCTAAATGAATTCCTGACATTTGGAAATGTTTTGATCGTCCTTCTTTTGTATAAAGCTTTATGTGTAGCAGGCTCATCGACTTGTTTTTGTTTAGTCTGGTTTTTACGTGATCGTTTTTACCTCTGTTGAATTGGCGAAAAATAACTTAACATTTTACCAAGGCTTTAGCTGGCACAAGAAAACTCTGAATCCAGCCAGGAATTTTTCTGTGTCCTAATTTTCACATTGCAATGAACATAAAATTTGCATCTTGTTTTATTTTTCACTCTCTTTACTGGTATTTGTGTAATGCAGAATTAAATGTCGTGGAGCATTAACTAACCAAGGAGAACATAACCCTCAGCACATCTATATAGTAAACCTGTTAAATTCATAGAGATTCAGAACTTGAGTGTAAATAGCTGTCTTCTGGACCAATATTGAGTTTGTGCTCCAAACAAATGACACCACTGAGCAGCAGGAACTCAAGTGTTGAAGGAGACATTTTTCTTACTCCGAGAAATTACAAAGGTCTCCTTTTTTCCCTTAAAAGATTGACAAAAATCCATTGACATGAAAATAATTTAGCTTGCTTTTAACATTTTGGAGGCAGACTGCAAATTAATATATGCAATCACAAATAGGGTTTTCAATGTCATTCAAATTTGCTTTTCAAAAATGTGAATTTTAAGAAAGTTATATTAGCTTGCTGATTTTTTTTCAATTACCAACGGTTCTATCAAGAATCACAAAAGTCTTGTGTCTTAAAGTAATATACATTTTCCTAATATACGATTAAGGGAACTGTTAGATTATTTAGGGAAATATGGCTGCTCCCAGGTCTTGGAGAATTTCTTTTATGCCTGGCTATTAATTTTCTTTTGGCACCTATTCTATGTTTTTTTATTTCCATACCCTGGAGTATGAAATTCCTCTATGTTTTCTAAGACATTCCTCTATGTTTTTTATTTCCCCCCTAGGGTGGGTTAGAGAATCCATAGGAATTTTCTACCCTACTACCTGGGAGGAATTGCATGATGAAATTTTACCCTACTTGCAAACTAACAGGTTACCCTGCCATAGTTTTATGGGCAAGAGACATGAGACCCTTGGGTCAGAGACTCAGGGCATGACAGGTGCATACAAGGATTTGTGACACAGCTAAGGACCCCTGAGTATAAAAAAAGCCAAATATTTTACTATGGACCATGTGTAAACCTGACCAACCATTGCCCCGGAGGAAAATGCTCTTTAAAAAAAAAAAAAAAAAAAAAAAAAAAGACTTAGAGAGTACGAGTACACTCTTGCTACATGGATATATTGTGCAGTGATAAAGTCTGGGCTTTTACAGTAACCACATACAAATAGGGTAAATTGTATTCAATAAGTAATTTCTTATCCCTCACCCCTTTCCAACTCTCTCACCTTTTGGAGTCTCCAATGACTATTATTCCACTTTGTATGTCCATGTGTACACATTCTTTGCTATAAAAAAGGAAGATACTATCTTTATCTTCTAAGACTGTTTGTCATACAAACACCCTTGAAAGATTAGACCAACACAAAAGCTGCTGTAAGATGTGCGGAAACACCATGGAGAATCATCTCTCAACAGCCAAGTGAAAATAACCAGGTCCTGCCTCAATATGCCTTTCCTCAGGTAGTACACCCATGGTGTCCTTTCAGTAGCATTGAAAGAAGCAGAAAACGGGTTCTAGGGTAGAATTATTATTGAATCTACAAGCCATTTTGTTAGCTACTGGTTACTTTGCTCATTCAGAAAGGCTGAAAGTCACCATATGCCTGGAAATCAAATGGACAGGAAGACTAGGATTACATCACAGCGCTGCTTAGTACATAACACCCCTTCTTTTCTCCCACTCTGAATAATCTGAAAATTTTAAATATTTCTTGGCTAACTTTTGATGGCAGTATTGAAGAGAGTCAAGTTGGATCAAAACATGGATATGGAAAAGAGTGTCTTAAGGAGAACTACACTTCCCTTTCTGGGTCTTCTCCCCTTTATCTTATCCTCCTTATCTTGCCCTGTTGGTCATCATTGGAAGGAATTGTGTAAGATTCTCGAAAGAAGTTGACGCAAAAGGGGAAGAATCTCTCCCTTCTCCCTCTACCACTCCCCCACCCCTAGCTTACTCTTGGCCTTCTGAGTCCAGGGTTTCCGCTGTCTTAATGTTGGCTCTGTGGGCAGTAGATGTTGTCAAGATTGAATATGTTGCAGTGGGCCTTTTCACGGAGCCTGTGGATTAAGGGTCTGGAATTTAGTGCATGTGTCGGGAACTGAATGTGCCTCAGCTCTGGGCCATCAGTGAAATCATAGTGGGGTCTGTGCTGATGCGGACCAGCCATGGGGGAGTAGGATTTGAAACCTTTGCTTTTTCAATGTGAGTATGAGAATGACTATGTGTAATAGCAATCGTTGATTTTGGGGATAATTTAATGAAAAATGTAGTACTATGAAAATTTGATTTTGCTGTGTAAACCTAACATTAATTGAAGTCATTTATGTGAACGACTTAGCATTTATCTCTAATTACCATGCAGCACAATGATTATTCATAATACTAACTATGTGTCAGATCAATGTTTTTAAGTTGCATTGATTATAACACTAAAATCTGCTCATGTGTGATACTGTCTTCACTTGGAGGGGCATTTGCGAAAGGAGCAGAGCTTTCTACTTACAACTTAAAACATTTAGTTTTTTTTAATGGATGGAGAGACTCATTTGCATTAGAAAAGTAAGATTTGCAGTCTGTTTGACTGTGAGTCACTGTAGACAGTAGAACCCTCAGATCATGAGGATGGTGCTTAGGAATAGGAGCACTGACATTTTAAGACTTTGAGTCTAAAAACTGATTATCTGGTTCACTTCTTGTTTTATTTTTGCCACTTCTGTTATTACCAGGGAATAATATTATGGAACCCTAAAAAAAAATATGCCTTTATACCAGCCAAGCAGAAGAGTATACAATATCTTTGATATGCTGAAATAAATTGAAGTTAAATGAATTACTGTGTCTGGGAGGGTGAGTGATGTAAATTCCTAACCTTTTCCGCATTCTGGATCAGGACTCAGCTTCTATATTTTTGTCTGTCCATCTGACTACTAATTTTACCAGTGTGTATTAACCAAGATCATTTTGCATTAGAGTTTACTGATTTGGCATGATGTTAAAATGTAGTAAAATTAAGCAAGGACTCTTAAGAGGGAAGTAGATCCCAATAAGTATTAGTTGAAGAAAATAATGTTTTCACCACTACAGGGGTTTGTTGTTGTTGTTGTTTTTAGACAGCATCTCACTCTGTCCCCTAGGCTGGAGTGCAGTGGTATGATCAAGGCTCACTGCAGCCTCCTGGGCTCAAGCCATCCTCCCACCTCAGCATCCTGAGTAACTGGGATTACAGGCATGTACCACTATGCCTGGCTACATTTTTTTTTTTTTTTTTCTATTTTTTGTGGAAACAGGGTCTCACTTTGTTTCCTAGGCTGGTCTTAAATTCCTGGGCTCAAGTGATCTGCCTGCCTTGGCCTCCCAAAGTGCTTGGATTATAGGCATGAGCCACCACACCCAGCCTACAAAGGGGTAATTGAGTATCAGTCTCTCTATCACTTATTGATTATCTACTCTGTGGTCTATATATTTGTGTCTCCAGCCTCTAACTGACAGATAAAACAAAATTAAAGGCAATTAGGCAAAAATTTAAACAATAAGGCTTGAACTTGAACAAGTGGCTACATTTAGTACTTTGAGTATAGTTTTGAAATAAAAGTTTGATGGTTAAATAATTTAGAATTTTGCCTTTGTTGTAAACCATTGTGAACTATTTATTCATATTCAGGTTGTTAGCTAAAGACTTTACAACAGTTTCAAACTGTTTGATGCCGACTCTATAGTAGAAACAGAAAGCTTATGCTTTTGTGAAATAGAAGTAGCCAGGCCAGTGGAATTACTGTGGAAAAATGACCAAATGCCTTTCAAAGGCTGATGGTTAAACCTAGGCCTCTTGAGTTGAGTACTCACAATTTCTTAAGTTGTTCCTGGTAGAGTGATGAAGCTATGCTATCCTTTGTGAAGGTCAATTTCATTGAGTGCCTTTTATTATGTGTATGTTTAGTTGGATAATGGAATTATAGAAACTCAGCTCTTCCAGGTAAATTTTTAAAAGGACAAACATATTTTTTGTCTTTTTATTTAGTTGTAGTAGAATGACTACAGTAGGTATTCCAGGAATAGAATTACTGTATAATCAGTGTTTTCACTACTTTGTTATAATTTCTGATGTGTAATACTGAAGAAAACTAGATTGATTTAGCTGTATAATCTGCATCTTGACCCTTTGTGAGAAATCATTTCTGCTGTGTAAAACTGAAGAAGAGTAGATTAATCAGAACACGCATTATCTATTTATAATCCATTTTCAGATGAGACAGAGTGGTCTCAGTTTATCTGGATTTGAATATCCAGCAGCCCTCTACCCCAATTACATGAATTACTGACATGCAAATGCATTTTCCTAAGTTGTAAGTAAATACATTTTTCTTAGGGATAAGTTATACAATATTTAACCTTATTTATACATTCTGCTAATATTTATTATGTATATCTGTTACACACGCCCTTAAAATATCAGCCCTGATGGCCTTAGATTTTAAGTTCCTAGAGGACAGTTTCACTTCTACTTTATTATGAAGTTAGTTGAGAAAGTGATCTCATATTGGGGCTTTCAGAAACATGTTTCTCCCCAGTGATGGTGGTATTTATGCTGAGGTTTTCTTGCTCTAATCTTCTTTTTCCAATAATTTAATTTATGTGGAATTTATAAAACTTTACTTACATTTACACCTAATTCGTTTAAATAAGTCATGGATTTTACTGTGTAGCCTTGATGTTAAATATTTTTTTCTTTCTCCAATTAAGTATTTGTGGCTGTCTAGAGTTCTTCTTTGGAAAATATAGTCATTATACATATTTAAAATGCATATTTATAAGATAAATTAGTCTTTCTGAACTTTTACTGTAGCAATCCTTAGCATGTGCAAATGATTTTAAATTTCTAGAATTTTAATTGTAATATTTTTATTCAGTAGTAAAATAATAGGTAAAAGTTATTGATCTATATGACTTCCAGTTCTATCAGTTTTAGGGAGGCTGATTACAATTAGCTGAATGACCCTGATTAGAATCCCTACTCTTATATTGTTTTTACTCTGAAGTATATTTCAGTGGACAAACATTTATTCTTTTATTAGAAAATTTATGTTATTTGAATGTAGCTAGATTGACATTTACCTTTAAAATACTTAAAGGAAGCAGTTTGCTTAAGTTGTAGAAATGCTTAATGTCCCAAACCTTAAGATGCCAGGATGGACTACTTTAAGATAACCCCAACCTCAAACAATATACAATTATTCATCTTAACTCTCAACTTCTGGCTTCTCAGGTGGGAGAAAGAGAAAAATTGTTATTTGCTTGGTAACAATGTGGCAGTTACATAAATGTGATGTGCAAAGTGAACACATAAATAGTATTTCAGAAACAGAAAATCATCTGAGTCCCTGTTGATTATCGTATAGGTACTAGACATTTTAATGGAATTGCTTCTTAATTACCGAACTCTCCTTGATAGCCATGAAAAAAATTGGATTGGACAGTATTGATTCCAAGCACTTCTGTTTCTCTTTAGGGAAATTCTGAGCTGGCAAAACACATACAGATGGGCAGACAAGACTGCTTAGCTTGCCCTCTGCTGAATTTGATCAATAGGAACCTATTTCTGTATCAAGGAGAAGTGGCTCTGTTAATTTGGACCTGGAAATCTCATCATTAGATACTCTTGAGTAAGAAGATTTAAAATATTTTACTTAAGATATAAATTGCATGTAGACATTTTTTTTCCCAAGAAAACTTGTTTTCCTTTTTCTTCTTTTTTTACAATCATGTCACCTGTTTCATTGAGTTTTTTTCTTTTTTCCTCAATAAGAAGGCTAAGAGTCTATACTATTGGGTTCAGTAGCTAGTGGATAAGCCTCCTATTCTACTAGATAACTTTTTTCTTGCCAGTAGTATTGCATATAGTTTTAGGAACCGAGGAGGAAATAGGATTAACAAAAAATAAGACCCAATTTGCCTACTAACGTGTAGTATCTTTTCTTCTATCGTTACCCAGGTAAACACAATTCCTGCTTTGTATTCTGTATTCTCATACTGTGGTCTTACCTTCATTCATTCCAAAAGCATTTACTGAGTCCTGTGCTCGACGGTAATGGTTAAAAACCTGGAGTCAAGACTATACTGGACATTAGGAATGCCAAATTATGTTTTTTGTGTTTTAAGCATTTATTCATGTAATTATATTGCTAGTTAAAGAAAAAAAGAGAGAGATGAAGTATATGGACTGGTTGTACTACATCTGATTTGTGATGCTTCCATCTTATTACAAAATATCCAGAGAAGTTTTTCTTAGATATTTTCTGCTCAGTTCTTTTAATGGAGCCATTTCTCTCTTTGAGTTCAGACTCACTCAAAAGGGTCAGAGGTAATGACGAAGGAACAAAGCCTTAGCAAGCAGCTGCATTTCACAGTCAAGGTGCTCTGGTTCTGATTTGACTTTCTTTTTTAACATTTGGAATAGGTTCTAAGGGACTGTCCTGCCTACTTCATCTGTTACATTTGTAAAGTTGTCAAGACAAAAAAAAAAAAGAAAAAAGAAAAAAAAAAAGAAAGAAAAGATAAGAGTGATCTTTGAATTGCAGTTTCAGATTTGAAATTCCTAGATCATATGTCCATTTTTTGCTATATGTTTTCTGAGGGAGCTGGGACATTATTAAAACCACCTGGGAACTGGAGACTGCAGGAGACGCTGATAAAAATGAAGAGGTTTGTAAGAAAGAGGTGATGTGGCTGGGCGTGGTGGCTCATGCCTATAGTCCCAGCACTTTGGGAGGCCAAGGGGGGTGGGAGGTGGATCATCTGAGGTGAGGAGTTCGAGACCAGCCTGGCGAACATGGTGAAACCCCATCTGTACTAAAAATACAAAAATTAACTGCGCATGGTGGCAGGTGCCTGTAATCCCAGCTACTTGGGAGGCTGAAGCAGGAGAATTGCTTGAACTCTGGAAGTGGAGGTTGCAGTGAGCCGAGATTGTGTCACCGCTGTCTGACCTGGGCAACAGAGCAAGACTGTCTCAAAAAAAAAAAAAAAAAAAAAAAAGAGGTGATATGAAAAACAGTGGAGCATTTACAATTTGTAATTGATCCTGGCAGGAGAGACAATGGGATGTGGTAGTAGGTACTTTCTGAGGATATAATTAATACTTATTTGATGTTTACTATTTTTATCATAAATAAGGAAGAAAAAATAAATACATATCTATAGAAGTTCTCAAGGAAAGGAAGAAAAAATGCTTTATCTTGTTCTGAACCTGAGATATCACTGACTTCATAAAAGGACTATCAGGGTCATCATGGACTTGCTTCTCATGAGATCATCTTGGTTATCATATTAGAAAAGAAAAAAAAAACTGAAAGTCACACTAATTTCAGAATAGAGTATAACACAATACGGAAAAATACTGAGTATATCCGACAATATAGGCACCCTTCTTAGTAGGTCAGTTGATATCTCTGCTATGCATGCAGTTTTGAAAAGAACATAGACTCTGATAATTCTACTGTTGCTGTGTTGCAGTATGTTAATTCCTACATATTCATTTGGATAAAAATGTGATTGTAATTTTTCTTTTACATTTCAACAGTTCTTGGTACGATCGCATACATGTTCCTTTCTCAGCTCTAGCTACACACATTAGCTATGACTCCATCCCAAGAATGATGCCCTCCAAGTTGTAAAGAGATTGATCAGTGTTCACATTTGCTTTTGTACCTTTAAAATGATAAATTGAGTAATGGGGTAATCAAGATCTACTTTAATTAGCTGGATATGGTGTGTGCATATATTTGTAGACCGCCTTTTAAAATTCAGTGTTTGAAAGTTGTAGGAGTGATGTGAAGTTTGACCTGAGAAACATTTTGAAAGGTTATTTGCTTGATTCTCCTTGTGAGTGTAATGATGATTAATGAGCAAATTGGTTTACTTCAAATACATTTGAGTAGCTAAATTTGCTATATTGCAGTCATTAAAGGCAGGCATTTTATTAGAATCTTATACTTGAAGCTCAAGATAGAGCCAAAATATACACAACATGATAGACAAAACACAATTTCCATGAAACAGTGTTATTTTTCACAGAATGAAACCATTTTTCTATGTGTTTCTAACCCCACCACTGTGCCATTATTAGTATTTGGGAGCAAAAAGTAAACCCAGAATCAGAGAGGAAAGTCTAGCTTCAGACTGTAAGATAGTACTGGGAATTTAGCAAATTAAACAAGTTTACACTGTGAAGGTAATTTATCTGCTTGAAATTCTTCTACTTATTTAAGTTGTCGATGGTTTTATATGTAGGTGAAAAATTATTTTAGTTTGGTAACTAAGCTTTATCTTGGAATTGTTTCCTTCTCAGAGTTCATATATTTTCTGTAAGAATCCGTAATGTTTGGTACATATATTTAGTTTATCTTCTTTGAGCTATCAGGTTTTGGAAGTATCATGGTGTTTTCAAAGACAGCTGGGTTAATTCAGCTGTTGGCCTGGTCTACACACCTTTTAAGACTAGATGCAGTCAGTTATGATAGATACATTTGTTTTTCTTCAGAGAAATACATGTGCATTGGTATTGATTTTTGATATTTTTATACTTAATAGTAAACTGTGGGAGGCCATTACTTCAAATAACAGTGGCTTTAAGAATTAGACAGCTCAGATGACTCTAAATTCTATTTGTAGGCAGTTTTCAGTTAAGGAGCTAGGTCTGGCAGTGTGCCCACTCGGCACAGACCTATTTGACTTCTCTCTCTTTCAATGGTGAGGTTCAGAGCATATTGTCAGGAAGTATAACTTATGTTCAAACAATGCGTGGGAGCTGGACATCTATTGCCAAAAACAAGCTGCCTGGGGGCAGAAATGAAAAAAAAGCATCATAAGTGCTATGGAACAACTGACTGTAGGCTTTTAATTATATGCGATTTACATAAGCAACTCTACAAAATGGGAGATACACCCAATTAAATGATAGTAAATTTACTTTGCTGCGGAATTCAATAATTTGCATCTTGGTTTCCCTGCGTTGCATTAATTACTGATTTGGTAGCAGATAAAAAAGCATCTGGTTGAAATTTAACCTACATATATTCAAATCAACTATAGAGATGGATTTATCTGTGTATTTATTTACTCATTTATTCAGTATTTTTATGTGCCATACGCCGGGAATGAGAAGATATATACACAGCTTCATATCCTTCAAAAACTGACAGTTAGGCAGAAGTGATTGACATTTAAGTAAAAATTATAACGTATTAGAAGAAGAAAAACAACAAAA
>NC_045455.1:16704831-16833159 GCF_002776525.5 Piliocolobus tephrosceles | reverse complement strand
TGTGTGTGTGTGTGTGTGTGTGTGTGTGTGTGTGTGTGTGTGTGTGTGTTTGTGCGCGCGCACGCATACGTATTCTAGTTTTGCTATGAGGAAGAAGTAAATTAATACCCGTACTCTACTCTGTTCTTATTTTGGAGCCATACAATTACATCATTAAGTTAATTATGCCAGCAATTTAAAATAATCTGGTTATTTGGGAATAGTTATTCAGAATGAATTGCTCCTTAATGCCTCCATGGACTGGTTTGATGGGAGAGCAAGAAGTCTGTAGGTCAGTGCAATATTTCTTTCTGCATTTTGCTGTCAGTGGCTTTCACTCTTGCCCTTGAAAGGCTCAGAAGTACTGGATAAACCACATTATACCAGTCCTTATCTTTGTTATGGGTATTAGGGACAGATATTCTCATTAACTCGCAGCTTGTGAATTATGGGCCAGCCATTTACTGTATAGAATAATAAATTGTCCAGAACTATGTGTGCATAGTTACTGGCTCTGAACATTGGCTTTCCTGCCCAATGCAGTCTAGTTATTTGTAGAAGCCAGTCTGGAGCTCCAGTGGATGAATTTATTAATTGAAAATGGATCCTGATTATGTTTTTTGCCATTTACCAATTCTCAATTTCTCTTGAGCATAATTTTAATGCTAGCATATTCTGTTTTTTTAAATGATCAGAAACTTAAACAAATATATATCAGAACCAACACTTTCTTGTTCTTCTTACATGCCTGCTTTTTGGAACCAAGAGATTCTTAATTGAATATTATATTTACTTGACATGAATAGTGGTTTTATAAGGCAAAATTTTGCTTACAGCAATATATGGTAAATTATAATGCAAAGCAAAGTGTGCTTGATTTTCTCAGTGGAGAGGAAATAGAAGGATATTGGGGAAAAAAAACTAGTAGATTCTATGGCACAGTGAGCATTCAATAAATAGGTATTGAATTAGAGATTGACTATTTGTTGGATAGTAACCACCAGAATTCAATAGAAGCATTTGAAACAGTGCTCATTTTCATCAAACTTGAGTTGGATTCTAAGATCTGTGGCCACCCTTTATGGGTCTTCTCTGCCGCTGTGCAGGTTGCCCCATCGAGGGTGGTTTTAGTGAGGCTGCACATGCATAATCAGCTATTGTCTCTGAAAGGAGGGTGTCACCGTTGTAAGGCAGTTAGTCCATTGGCACAATGGCTCTCTTGGATCAGCAAATAAGCTGATGTATGGAAAGCAAGAGCCCTCTTTTAAAAGAATACAGGGAAACCAGATGAGCATTCTAATCCTGTAATCACTCTACCGTTCACAGAAGTATAAAATAAGCCGACCAAAAATGGCTGAGGGGGTAGAGGAGGAGAAACCTAATGATTCCAGCTCAGAATGGAGAAAGCATATGTACATTTAGGAGTGTTGTAGTAAACAAATGTGCATTATTTCCTCTTTCAAGGTGCCAAGGCTTCCAAGATTTTGGCAGCTTTGTCCTGTGACACAGCAGGCATTCCATTCTCTCCCAGGCAGTTAGAGCAGATCCTGACGTGACTGCTTTTGATACTCATAATCACAACCTGACAGAAAAAACTCCTGAATACATTAGGCATCAACCTGAAGACAGACTCCTAGGAGGTACAAAGAAAGATAAAAGATGTAAAAGATAAGATATGTTTTTGCAGAGGAGGCCATCTTCCCCCTGTTTCCTTAACAAGGATGAGCAGGGATGATGAAATACTATGAAATACAAGTTGATGTGGTATAATCATGACCGAGTTTATGTTTCTGGTACTATGTTGTATTTTTGTTCTTTCATATTTGGTAAAGTCTTTATTTTTTAATTCCACAAACTTTCAGCTTTGCTAAGGGATAGCAAAGGAAGCTATCTGGGTTTGTGATGGGGCCAGGGTTTTATATGGGAAATAGAGTGCATCTGGCAGCTGAGACGTTGGTGCCGGCCCTGGAAATCAAAGTGAGACATGCAAAAAAGGGGAAGTGAAACTTGCAGAGCTATCAGAGTTGGGGCTACTTAGACCAGGTGCCTCGGGCCTCCTGCCCATTCCCAGTCTGGAGATGCATCTTCCAGAGGCAAAGGGGCTTGCCTTATTTCAATAGAGGTTTTAATATGCCTGATTCCACTGCATCCCAAGACCAGGGTTGATAGATTCCAGTGCTATTCTCTAAGCCAACTCAATTAAAGAAAAGCAAAGAGAGCAAGGTTAGATTGAGCAAAGGCAGAAGATGAGCCCCAGAATAAAAAAAGCCAAGTTTTTGTTGGGCCATGATTATCAAATACTCAGAATATTGTGATATGAATATATTTACAATAAATAGCAAGAAATCAAAGATCATGTTGGACTTATCTATTGAAAAACTTGTTCTAAAGGCAATGAATGGTATGAGGAAACAAACGGATATTTATTAAGCACCGTCTGTGAGCGATGGGGCTAGGAGCATTCTCTGAACAATGATGAAGAGATGTTAAGAAATCCACCCAAGTTATGTAGGTACATCAGTGTTTATAAGTGGGTATGTAATAAGCCTTCAATAAAAAGAACGTTTCTGCAAGCTATTGTAATATTGGCTAAAACATAGTCCTTACTCTCATGTAGTATTGATTGTCATCTTGAGAAGTTTTGAATTTCTTTTTTGGGAATGGAAGAAGTTTGAAATTTTCTCTGTTGGAAATCATGGAGTGGCTGGCAAGATAGCCGAATAGGAGTAGCTCTAGTCCACAGCTCCCAGCGAGATCAACACAGAAGGCGGGTGATTTCTGCATTTCCCACCGAGGTACCCAATTCATCTCACTGGGAATGGTTAGACAGTGGGTGCCACCCACAGAGGGTGAACTGAAGCAGGGAAGGGGGGTGTTGCCTCACCCAGGAAGTGCAAGAGGTGGGGGAACTCCCTCCCCTAGCCAAGGGAAGCCGTGAGGGACTGTGCCATGAGGAATGGTGCATCCAGGTCCAGAAACTATGCTTTTACCATGGTCTTTGCACCCCACAGACCAAGAGATTCCCTTGGGTGCTTATGCCACCAGGGCCCTGGGTTTCAAGAACAAAACCGGGTGGCTATTTGGGCGGATGCCAAGCTAGCTGCAGGGTTTTTTTCATGCCCCAGTAGCACCTGGAATGCCAGCGAGACAGAACCGTTCACTCCACTGGAAAAGGGGCTGAAGCCAGGGAGCCAAGTGGTCTGGCTCAGTTGGTCCCACCCCACTACAGAGCCCGGCAAGCTGGAATCCACTGGCTCGAAATTCTCACTGCCGGCACAGCAGTCTGAAGTCAACCTAGGACACTCGAGCTTGGTGCGGGGAGAGGTGTCTGCCGTTAGTGAGGCTTGAGTAAATGGTTTTCCCCTCACAGTGTAAACAAAGCCACTGGAAAGTTCCAACTGGGTGGGGCCCACAGCAGCACCTCAAAGCCGCTGTAGCCAGACTGCCTCTCTAGATTCCTGCTCTCTGGGCAGGGCATCTCTGAAAGAAAGGCAGCTGCCCAGTCAGGGGCTTATAGATAAAACTCCCACCTCCCTGGGACAGAGCACCTGGGGGAAGGGGCAGCTGTGGGCGCAGCTTCAGCAGACTTAAACGTTTCTGCCTGCCAGTTCTGCACAGAGCAGCAGATCTCCCAGCACAGTGTTCGAGCTCTGCTAAGGCACAAACTGCCTTCTCAAGTGGGTCCGTGACCCCTGTGTCTCCTGACTGGGAGATACCTCCCAGCAGGGGTTGACAGATATCTCATACAGGAGAGTGCCGGCTGGCATCTGGCGGATGCCCCTCTGGGATGAAGCTTCCAGAAGAAGGAACAGGCAGCAATGTTTGCTCTTCTGCAGCTTCCGCTGGTGATACCCAAGCAAACAGGGTCTAGAGTGGACCTCCAGCAAACTCCAGCCAACCTGCAGAAGAGGGGCTTGACTGCTAGAAGGAAAACTAACAAACAGAAAGGAATAGCATCAACATCATTAAAAAGCATATCCACATTAAAACCCCATTCAAAGGTCACCAACATCAAAGACCAAAGGTAGATAAATCCATGAAGATGAGGAAAAACCAGTGCAAAAAGTTTGAAAATTCCAAAAACCAAAATTCCACTTTTCCTCCAAAGGATCACAACTCCTCTCCAGCAAGAGAAGAAAACTGGACAGAGAATGAATTTGACAAATTGACAGAAGTAGGCTTCAGAAGGTGGGTAATAACAAACTCCTCCGAGCTGAAGGAGAATGTTTTAACCCAATGCAAGGAAGTTAGAACCTTGAAAAAACGTTAGAGGAATTGCTAACTAGAATAACCAGTTCAGAGAAGAACATAAATGACCTGATGGAACTGAAAAACACAGCACGAGAACTTCATGAAGCATACACAAGTATCAATAGCTGAATTGATCAGGCGGCAGGAAGGACATCAGAGATTGAAAATCAACTTAATGAAATAAAGCATGAAGACAAGATTAGAGGAAAAAAATGAAAAGGAATGAACAAAGCCTCTTAGAAATATGGGACTATGTGAAAAGACCAAACCTGCGTTTGACTGGGGTACCTGAAAGTGACAGGGAGAATGGAACCAAGTTGGAAAACACTCTTCAGGATATTATCCAGGAGAACTTCCCCAACCTAGAAAGACAGGCCGACATTCAAATTCAGGAAATACAGAGAACACTATAAAGATATTCCTCAAGAAGAGCAACCCCAAAAGATATAATTGTCAGATTCCCCAAGGTTGAAATGAAGGAAAAAAATGTTAAGGGCAGCCAGAGAGAAAGGTTGGGTTACCCACAAAGGGAAGCCCATTAGACTAACAGTGGATCTGTCTCTGCAGAAACCCTACATGCCAGAAGAGAGTGGGGGCCAATATTCAACATTCTTAAAGAAAATAATTTTCAACCCAGAATTTCAGATCCCGCCAAACTAAGCTTCACAAGCGAAGGAGAAATAAAATAGTTTACAGACAAGCAAATACCAATTTTGTCATCGCCAAGCATGCCTTATAAGAGCTCCTGAAGGAAGAACTAAATATGGAAAGGAAAAACTGGTACCAGCCACTGCAAAAACATACCAAATGGTAAAGGGCATCGACACTGTGAAGAAACTGCATCAACTAATGGGTAAAATATACGACTAGCATGATAATGACATGATTGAATTCACACATAACAATATTTACCCTAAATGTAAACAGGTTAAATGCCTCAAGTAAAAGACACAGACTGGCAAATTGGATAGTCAAGACACATTGGTGTCTATATTCAGAAGACCCATCTCACGTGCAAAGACACACATAGGCTGAAAATAAAGGGATGGAGGAAGATTTACCAGGCACGTGGAAAGAAAAAATAAATAAATAAATATAATTTAAAAAAACAGGGGTTGCAATCCTAGTCTCTGTTGAAACAGACTTTAAACCAACAAAGGTCAAAAAAGACAAAGAAGGGCATTATATAATGGTAAAGGGATCAATGCAACAAGAAAGACTATCCTAAATATATATCCACCCAATACAGGAGCACCCAGATTCGTAAAGCAAGTTCTTACATAACTACAAAAAGACTTAGACTCCCACACAATAATAGTGGGAAATCTTAACACCTCACTGTCAATATTAGACAGATCAAAGAGACATAAAATTAACAAGAATATTCAGGAGTTGAACTCAGCTCTGAACCAAGTAAACCTAATAGACATCTACAGAACTCTTCACCCCATATCAGATGAGTATACATTATTCTCAGCACCACATCGCAATTATTCTAAAATTGACCATATAATTGGAAGTAAAATACTCCTCAGCAAGTGCAAAAGAATGGAAATCATAACAGATAGTCTCTTGAACCACAGTGCAATCAAATTAGAACTCAGGATTAAGAAACTCACTCAAAACTGCGCAACTACATGGAAACTGAACTACCTGCTCCTAAATGACTACGGGGTAAATAACAAAATGAAGGCAGAAATAAATAAGTTATTTGAAACCAATGAGAACAAAGACACAACATACAAGAAGCTCTGGGATGCAGCTAAAGTAGTGTCTAGAGGGAATGTTATAGCACTAAATGCCCACAGGAGAAAGCAGAAAGATAAAAAATCAACACCCTAACATCACAATTAAAAGAACTAGAGAAACAAAGGCAAAAAAATTCAAAAGCTAGCAGAAGATAAGAAATAACAAAGATCAGAGCAGAATTGAAGGAGATAGAGACATGAAAAACCCTTCCAAAAATCAACGAATCCAGGAGCTGGTTTTTAGCAAAGATTAATAAAATACGTAGACTGCTAGCCATGCTAATAAAAAAGAAAAGAGAGAAGAATCAAAGAGACACAATAAAAAATGATAAAAGGGATATTACCCTGATCCCACAGAAATACAAACTACCATCAGAGAATACTATAAACACCTCTACACAAATCAACTACAACATCTAGAAGAAAGTGATAAATTCCTGGACACACACACCCTCGCAAGACTAAACCAGGAAGAAGTCAAATCCCTGAAAAGAGCAATAACAAGTTCTGAATTGAGGCAGTAATTAATAGACTACCAACAAAAAAAAGCCCAGGACAAGATGGATTCACAGCCAAATTCTACCAGACGTGCAAAGAGGAGCTGGTACCGTTCCTTCTGAAACTGTTCCAAATAATAGAAACAGAGGGACTCCTCCCTAACTCATTTTATGAGACCAGCATCATCCTGATACCAAAACCTGGCAGAGTCACAACAAAAAAAGAAAACTACAGGCCAATATCCCTGATGAGCATCGATGCAAAAATCCTCAATAAAATACTGGCAAACCAAATCCAGCAGCACATCAAAAAGCTTATCCACCACAATCAAGTTGGCTTCATCCCTGGGGTGCAAGGCTGATTCAAGATACACAAATCAATAAATGTAATCCATCACATAAACAGAACCAATGACAAAAACCAGATGATTATCTCAATATATGCAGAAAGGGCCCTCAGTAAAATTCAACACCCCTTCATGCTAAAAACACTCAATAAACTAGGTACTGATGGAACGTATCTCAAAACAATAAGGGTTATTTATGACAAAATCATAGCCAATAGCATACTGAATGGGCAAAAGCTGGAAGCGTTCCCTCTGAAAACCGGCACAAGACAAGGATGCCCTCTCTCACCACTCCTATTCAACATAGTTTTGGAAGCTCTGGCCAGGGCAATCAGGTAAGAGAAAGAAAGAAAGGGTATTCAAATAGGAAGAGAGGAAGTCAAATTGTCTCTGTTTCAGATGACTTGATTGTATATGTAGAAAACTGCATCCTCTCAGCCCAAAATCTCCTTAAGCTGATAGGCAACCTCAGCAAAGTCTCAGTATACAAAATCAGTGTGCAAAAATCACAAGCATTCCTATACACCAATAACAGTCAAACAGAGAGCCAAATCATGAGTGAACTCCCATTCACAATTGCTACAAAGAGAATAAAATGCCTAGGAGTACAACTTACAGGGGATGTGAAGGACCTCTTCTAGGAAAACTACAAACCACTGCTCAGGGAAATAAGAGACGACACAAACAAATGGAAAAACATTCCATGTTCATGGATAGGAATAATCAATATCATGAAAATGGCCATACTGCCCAAAGTAATTTATAGATTCAATGCTATCCCCATCAAGCTACCACTGACTTTCTTCACATTATTGGAAAAGACTACTTTAAATTTCATTTGGAACCAAAAAAAAGAGCTCATATAGCCAAGGCAGTCCTAAGCAAAAAGAACAAAGCTGGAGGCATTATGCTACCTGACTTCAAACTATACTACAAGGTTACAGTAATCAAAACAGCATGGTGCTGGGACCAAAACAGATATGTAGACCAATGGAACAGAACAGAGGCCTCAGAAATAATGCTACACATCTACAACTATATGATCTTTGACAAACCTGACCAAAACGAACAATGGGGAAAGGATTCCCTGTTTAGTATGGTGTTGGGAAAACTGGACAGCCATAGGCAGAAAACTGAAATTCGACCCCTTCCTCACACATTGTTCAAAAAGTATCTCAAGATGGATTAAAGACTTAAACGTAAGACCTAAAACCATAAAATCCCTAGAAGAAAACCTGGGCAATACCATTCAGGTCATAGGCATGGACAAAGACTTCATGACTAAAACACCAAAGGCAATGGCAACAAAAGCCAGAATTGACTAATGGATCTAATTAAACTAAAGAGCTTCTGCACAGCAAAAGAAACTATCATCAGAGTGAACAGGCAACCTACAGAATGGGAGAAAATTTTTGCAATCTATCCATCTGACAAAGGGTTAATATCTAGAATCTGCAATGAACTGAAACAAATTTACAAAAAAACAAACAACCCCATCAAAAAGTGGGTGAAGGATATGAATAGACACTTCTCAAAAGAAGACGTTTATGTGGGCAAAAAACATATGAAAAAAACTCATCATCACTGGTGATTAGAAAAATGCAAGTCAAAACCACAATGGGATACCATCACACACCAATTAGAATGGTGATCATTAAAATGTCAGGAAACAACAGATGTTGGAGAGGATGTGGAGAAATAGGAACCCTTTTACACTGTTGGTGGGAGAGTAAATTAGTTCAACCATTGTGGAAGACAGTGTGGTGATTCGTCAAGGATCTAGAACCAGAAATATCATTTGACCCAGCAATCCTAGTACTGGGTATCTACCCAAAGGATTATACATCATTCTGCTATAAAGACATAGGCACACCTATGTTTATTGCAGCACTGTTCACGATAGCAAAGACTTGAAACCAACCCAAATGCCCATCAGTGATAGACTGGATAATGAAAATGTGGCACATATACATCATGCAATACTATGCAGCCATAAAAAAGGATGAGTTCATGTCCTTTGCAGGGACATGGAGGCATCTGGAAACCATCATTTTCAGCAAACTAACAGAGAAAAAGAAAACCAAACACTGCATGTTCTCACTCATAAGTAGGAATTGAGCATGAGAACACATGGACACAGGGAAGGGAACATCACACACTGGGGCCTATTGATGGGTGGGGGGCTAGGAGAGGGATAGCATTAGGAGAAATACCTAATGTAGATGAGGGATTGATGGGTGCAGCAAACTACCATGGCACATGTATACCTATGTAACAAACCTGCACGGTCTGCACATGTATTCCAGAACTTAAAGTATCATAATAAGAAGAAGAATTCCTTCTGTGGGAATGGAAACAGAATTTACTCCATAGGAATTTCTTCTATGGGAATGGTCTGTTATTGAAATGTTTTGAGATGCTCAACAACTATGTGAGAGCTACATTGAAAAGGATCCTTGTGAATATAGTGCAAAAAATGCATTTGAGTTTGGAGGTCAAGTGGAGGGAAGACCATGAATCGAGGGATCTGGTCATTTTGTGGATGAGTAGCTAGCAGGACATATGTGCTAAGATGAATGTGATAGTTGTTGGAAATGCAGAGTCTAAAAAAAGATTCAAGGTGAAAACGTAGAGTTGAGGAGTGCTTCATGTGCTGTGCAAAAGTGAACATGAGGTCAGACCAGTGAACATGGTGAGACAACTCATAGCTCTTTGGCTTTGGGGCTTGTCCCAAGATTAAGCATATATATTTACTTAAAAAAACAAACAAACAAAAACAAAACAAAAGCAAAAACACTGTTCTTATTTATAATGCCTATATCTTTGGATGCATTCACATCTGTGTGACTACCTCACAAAGATCACATTTCAAGTTAACAGACTGGAAAGAAGTCAAGATAGGTCATAACCTATAGCCAGATTGGAATGCTGTTAGCGGAATGTACTGCTGAATGGCATGATTATTTTAAAAAGCCTTGGCTTGATCCTGTCAGCGTGAGTAGAACATAGAACTAGGACGAGGTAATTAGAAGGCAGAGTGAGCAGAGGGCATGGAGGAGATGGATCTCAGTGGCAGGCCTGGAACACAGTTCCTAAGGCGAAGCTCAGAACCAGATTTGTAAATAGAACTGGGAGAGAGGGGAAGTACCAAAGGAAAAAGTGAACAGGTATCGGAGACTCCGAAGCTGTGAGGGAAAATGGAGAGTAGAGGTGAAGGATCCATGCAGAGAGACTGATGGCACCTATAGAAAGCAGTACTAAGCCTTTTGATGTTATGCCAAGAGTCTTCCTCAGCTTAGGTTAGTCGTGGTTTTCATGTATTAATAGGAACCAGCAGCCTTAGCTGGTCAGCCCAAGTCTTATAAAAAGAGATAAATAGGAGGCAAGGAGATGGACAAGGCAGTTCTTGACATATTCACTCCAGGTAAGACCTCCATTTCCTCAGGTAGGGAAGCAGTAATTTCCCTAACATTTTCCCCATTTGCTCCCTTAGTCTAGCACTGTGGTTCTTAACCTTTGGATTGGGGGCATTTAGAGAATCAAGTGAATGCTAGAGACCCACTCTCCGTACTACTGCAAAGACTCATGTACCCTCAAGTATTTCCTATAATTATATGGGTTCACAGACTTCTCTCAGACCTCTGGCTGAGAACACTAGTACAGGATAAGAAGTCAGCTCTCTCCGGAGCACCTTCTAGCTGCTCTTGAGAGTAAGTTAAAGTCTCTGCCTCCTTCTTATATGTGTATAGCAGGCAGAAGATGCAGTGGAATTGAGCTAGTGTCCTCATCTCTCAAGTATTCCTAGCTGCGCGTGTGTCTGTGGACGAGCTGGTCTGGCAGAAGGACATTCCTACTGGGAAGTGTGAGGAAGGATAAGATTGCAGCCCAATCAAACAGCAGCAGCAGCAGCAACACCAATGACAGCTGCCAAGCATCTCAGGCCTATTAAGAGCCAGCCACTAGATTATATACCTTGCTGCATAAACATTATTACACCCAATTTACTGATGTGGAAACTGAGCCTAGAGTAGTCCATTTTAATGCATCCAGAGGCAGATAGCTATGTCTGTCTAACTATGAAGATGCTCGTTCTTCTATCTCTCCAATTCCCCCATTTTCCTTGTGGAGATAGTCTCTTCTTCCTGACCTTTACAGAGCAAAATTAATCTTCACATTTTGGCATTTTCCTATTCCATGTTAGCTGCCAAGCTAAATAGGGCTGCCACTGGCCCATAAAGTGCCTCTGTGTGAATTAGGGAAAGGCACTACATGTCTTCCAGGTGGACGCAGCCCTAAGCCAGGGCACACGGTTGGGTGAGCAGAGCATGAGCTGGCTTTCAGTCCCCTCGCACACTTTGGACAGATGCCCTTGTGAAGTGAACAACATGCCCAACTCTACATAGCAGGCTTGAGCCAAATTCTTGAAAATGCTATCACAGCTGAAGAGCCAACAACGCAGCTTTGTTCTCAGGAAAAGCTGTCGTGTATTCATGACAGTTCCTCACTGATCTTGATATTCAGTAGCTGTATCTTCTTAAACAAATTGCTCTGGAAGTTTACTCTTTTGAAAAGGCATGTACTATGAAAATGGAAAGATAAAACTCTCAACAGGAAACCAGGGCAGATCATAACTCTGCTGCAGTTCAGCAAATGAAAATATATCAATAATGAGATGAAGCCCAATTCAAAACAACTTATGTTGTCTTTGGGCCTCAAAAATAATCTCTTTCCCATTATTAAGGAAAACGTGAATCTTTTTTTCATTTCTTATAAATCCAAATCTTGTTTCCAAGAGATGATCATGTTTAGCTAAAATTGCTTCCACTTAGCTATTACAGTGGAATGACAAATACGTTATTGTTGGTGTTTATTGGCATTCTTATTAGTCGGTTGTCAAACCTTGAAGGAAAAATCAGGGGCTGAAACCCTGAAAGAGTACTCTTATTTTCATAAATATGTTCCCCCCAAAGTTTATCATGCCTGACATCCACTTAGCTTTAATATAAACTCCGAAATCTGTTAGGAAAACAAATAGAAATTCTAACGCATATTTTGTGATATATTCACATCCGAAATTATTGTGAACTTTCATGTTTGTATCAACTGCGCTGGTGTTTTCCAGAGTCTGATGATTTCCTTCAGAGAACATAATCAATTTACCAATCTAGCCCTGCGGCTGCCCCCAATTTCCTCTGTTTATATCTGTTCATCTTAAAGCCAAGAAGGCTGCTGAATTATTTAAGAAACTGAAGGAGGTAAAAATCATCCCAGAGTTAAGGATTACCAGTATTCTCCTTTTTCTCCAAAATAGTTGCCATGAACACATCAGACCAGTGCTAAGTAAGATAACTTTTCTGTGTTCCTATTCGGGTTTGGTTTGGACTCTTTCCTTGCATATGGGGGTGGCAATGTGGGCTGCTAGGTGGTCTCTTGCCCGCTCTGAGATTGTAAACATACTATTTTGGAAATTTGGAATTCGGGAGGCTTTATTAAACAAGGATTTGGACTAGAAATGGACAACTTGTGATACAGGGAAATGGAGCTGGTGGATTCAGTTGGCAAATGTGATGCTCTTTCATGATCTTAGTGCTGTCCCGTTTATTTTGCCCTTAAGTTCCCTGTGCCCAGCTTTTTCATTACTTATCCTTGCCGTGAGATAAAATTGTCCATAGTAAGATTGCAGGTTGCCTACACAAGGAAAAGTTTGATTTTACGTAGTCCTTTAACTCTACCAGTGAGCAGAAAGGACGGAGAACCTTTCTGCCCGTCCAGCATGCCTGTTTTAAGGCTCATCTGACATTCACTTAAAATCACTCATTCTAAGCAGAAAGAGAAAAAGCCTCCTCCTCCTCCCAGAAATACCTCAAGTGGGAAATGCTGGGTCTCTGTTATCATGAGAGGGAAAGAAAATGAGCAGCCATTATCTGTGGCAAGAAAGATGAACTGTGAGAGGACAGAAATTCTCATCTGTAAGAACAAGCAGAGGCACTGGACCTGAAATAATTCACAAATAAGTTGAGTAAATTATTATGAACAATGTGATTAAATGAGGGCAAAATAGAGCACATTATTTGTTCAAGGAACAAAGAGTCTTAGGAACCAAGCATCTTAGGAAGATTCATGAACATGACACAAAAATGTAAAAACAGAATTATGGAACTGGCTGAACCCTGACTGTCTCAATGCACGAAGGATGTACGTTAGGGCCATTTCTTTCTTAGGAATACAACAACTATGACTAATCTTTGAGCTCCTGAACTGGGCTGATTTGTCCCCATATTGCGTTATGACTGCTTTTCTTACTTCTCAATCTATCAGGGCATTTGACAGCCTACAAACTAAACATCAAGAGGCTGGGTGAATTTTTTCATTTTTATCCAGTGTTTTAGTGTTTCATAACTGCAGAAATCTCGGCTACTTTCTTACCTTGTCTTAATTTTTGTGATCGCTTTAAGTTTCATATTCAAAACAGTTTTTGTTTTTCTCTTAAGAAATTGTGAATCCTGCAACTGATTAGTACGGTCCTCTCCTCTCCTCAACTATGGGGCATTAGAAAAATAAAGCTTTTTTTTTTTTTTTTTCTGTCTTATGTAAGGAGGAAAATGTCTTCCAGGGGCTTGGTCATTGACACCCTCATTTATGGACAGGATGGAGCCACTGCAGGTTTGTCAGGCAATCTGAGACAATGTAAACCATTTCCTTTTACTGTGGGCTGAGCAATGCAATTTTCAACCATGAGAACTCTTGAATAGGAAGATAAGATGTGATTCAGCAGAGCCTGGAAGTGATGTGATCTTGCCTCGTAAGATCACATGAAAGCTGTTATTGATTAGCTTGAAAAGAGAGTGCCTTAAAACCATTATATTTGGTGTGTCATTGATCTTCAGAAACTCTCACTGTGCTGCACCCTAGCACTTCTCAATGAGTTTAATAACAATACCCTGAAGAAAGAAATATTCAGTAGAAAGAGCAGAGAGGACGTGAGGTCCTGGAGGCCTCTCTTGATCTTCATATTTTTGAGCTCTCCCAGCTGTAGCTCTTTGATTCATCACTATTGGGAGATTGGAGGTTGAGGCTGAAATTCACTTCTTGCTGAGAAAAAAAAAAGAAACTTTGATATAAATAAATAAGTTGCGTGTTTATTTGTATCAGTATCTGATTTATCTCCTTATGAGAATCTGGGAAGAGATTAATGAGAGTAACAAAACCCCTTGAGAAATAAATATGACCTAGCTGACTGACCTATCTGGCTGAAAGACTGTGCCTCCAGAAGTGGGGGGGGGCAGATGTAGCAATGAAGGGAGGAAGGAGAAAGAATTGCAACCTGCTCATCAGGAATTGAGTTCTTGAGCTTTATAACTTGTTTTATTTTTGTATTTTTATTTTTCTTAGCTGAGAGGTAGAGAGCTGGATAAAGTAACATATGCTAATATATATTATTATACACAAGCACACACACATATGATGTTGTGGGACAATTTTAGAATAGTGTTAAACAAGAGCATGATAATGTCATCATTATTGTTTGTGAACAGATAAAATGAGTTGGATTTGCTTAGAAATCAGTGGAGAATAGATTTCTATTTCAAACAACTAATTAGCTGAAAATATTGTTCAAAATACATTTTATGGTTCTTATATATTATCCTCAAGGAACTATAAATTAGATGCCTCAAATTGAACATGCAAACAAGACCATGTAAACTCACTGGATTACTTAGACTTGACTCTCTAATTCTTTTGTACCTTCTGTCAAGCCCTTCCTCAATGAAGTAATAGAAACAATGTTCCACAAAATGAAACCCTAAAATGTTCCTCAAAAAAATATATATATAACAGGGATTAAATGCTTTTAATGTAAAATTCACTATTCAAAAAAGTTTCTCAGGCTGGGCATGGTGGCTCACTCCTGCGATCCCAGCACTTTGGAAGGCCAAGGCGAGCAGATCACTTGAGGTTAGGAGTTCAAGACCAGCCTGGCCAACAGGGTGAAACCCTGTCTCTATAAAAAATACAAAAAGTTAGCTGGGCATGGTGGCATGCACTATAATCCCAGCTACTAGAGAGACTGAGGTGGGAGAATCCCTTGAACCTGGGAAGCAGAGGTTGTAGTGAGCTGAGATCACACCCCTGCACTCCAAACTGGGCGACAGAGTGAGACCCTGTCTCAAAAAAAAAAAAAATAATAATAATAAGTAAGTTTCTCTTTTCAATTTTGATGATGTGACTCCAAAAAGAGCCTCCTGGCAATCTGTTAGTGACAGAAGCAGTGTGCTAGAGAGATGGATGCTCACCTATGTTGGTGAGAAAGGGTGTGCCTTTGACGAACATGGCTTTATTAGAATCACAGAATGTAGAGCGGTAATGGGTCTCAAAAATAATGAAATCTTTGGCAAATGAAGAAATAACTCAGATCAGTCAAAATCACACTTGAGAGTGCTACAAAACTGAGCTACATGAAATTGGTTCAACCTGATTCTACTGGTCGTGATCTCCCAAAACAGCCATTTCACGTGGTTCAACCAAATAGAATCTGAGCTGCCTATCATCTGGTCCACTGTCACAAGTGGGCAAAAGATAGCAGAAGCCAGAGACTTTGATTGTGCCTTGTTCTTGAGTACCTGCCAAGATTCTCCTTCCAAGGTCAGACAGATAAGCACAGCATGGACTGGAACAAAAAAAAAAAAAAAACACCAAAATGAGGGACTCATGCAAACAGGAAAGCAACAAGAGACATGCATATACACACAAAAAGAGGCAAAGAGATACAATAAAGAAAGGAAGCCCATATTTTATTGAGTACCTACTATGGAACCTGCATAATTCTGGATATACACATATACATAAAATTCTCACAGAAATATTGCACTGTAAGTAGTGTCTTCAACTTGGCATATGCAGAACCTGAAATTCAGAGTTAAAAGCACTTTCTAAAGATTGATAATATAAACCAGATCGTGGCTGCTCCTTTGCTTAAAGAAATAAACAATGATAACAACAAAAACCTATGGCTTTCCATTGCCCTTAAAATCAACTAAACTTTGTGCTGTAGCCTAGGAAGCTCTGCAGGGTGTGACTACTTCACCTCTCTCCTTTCCGCCCCTTACAGAGCTGCAGCCACATTGCCTCTTCTTTTGTTCCTGGAACACACTGGACCCTTTCTTACCTCCATCCCCTTCCACTTGCTGCTCCCTGCAACAGAACACTCTTTCGCCAGCCCTTTGTGTGTTTGGTATCCTTCAGGTCTCAAATGTCCCATTCTTCTCAGACCCTCTAACTAAAGCAGCACCTACCCCATTCTGCTCCAGCTCCATGTTCATCTCCCTGTTCATTTTCTTGGTAGCACTTACCATGGTCTATAATTACCTTTATTTATCTACTCTAGTGCTATCTGCTTAGTGTCTGTTTCCCTCATGAGATTTAAATTCCTTCATGTCAAACCACCTGTTTTATTTATCTTTCTGTCCCCAGATCCTGGCACATACCTGGCACATAGTAGGTGTACAGTAAATATTAACTAATAAATTTATATGTCTTGGGGCAAAAATTTAAATTCAAGCTTACCCCTAAATCATGTATTTCTTCCACTAAATTATAAGGATCTCCTATTGTTGGTTACACAGATCAACAGTTACATGCAGAGGCAAAACACATTTGCTCAAATAAAAGTTACATACTTGCATGGGAAGGCATTATAAATTTAGGATAATTACACATATGATTGAAAAAGAATTTTTAAATTATTTTAAAATTTACATATAGTCAAATTGACCTTTTGTGGTGTACAATTCTATGGGTTTTAGCACATGTATATATGGATTCTTCCAACAACTTCCACCATCGAGACACAGAACAGTTCCATAACTCCCAAAATTTCCCTCATGCTACCCTTTTTTAATCAAACCTTTCCATCATGCCAATTCTTGGTAACCACTGATCTGTTCTCCATTACTATAGTTTGTCTTTTCAGAATGTCCTAAATTTGGAATCACATAATATGAATCCATTTGAGATGACCTTTTTTTACATAGCATATTTCCCTTGAAATATCTGATACACAGTTGTCTGTGTATCTTAATTGTTCTGTGTTATTAATGAGCAACATTCCATTGCATGGATGTCCCACAGTTTGTATATCTGCTCACCTGTTGGGGGAGATTTGGATTGTTTCCAGTTTTTAACAATTATGGGCTGAGTAGCTATAAACATTGTGAACAAGTTTCAGTGTGAACGTAAGTTTTTATTTCTCTGGGGTGGATACCTAGGTGTAGGATGACTGGGTTATGTCATTCCTACCACAGGAGTGGTAAATATATGTTTAGCTTATTAAGAAAATGCCAAAGTATTTTTCAGAGTGGAAGTTTTTATTCCTATCAGCAATATATGAAAATTATAGTTGTTTCCCATCCTTCCCAGCATTTGTCATTATCTTTTATGCATGCATGCATGTTTATAAATGTATGTATATATATATTTACTTTAGCCATTCTAATAGATGTATGGTAGTATATTATGGTGGTTTCAATTTGCATTTCCTTAATGGGTAGTAATGTTGAGAATATGTTATATGCTTGTTTTCATCTGTATATCTTCTTTACTGAAATGTCTGTTCAAATATTTTGCACATTTCTAATTAAGTTGTCATTGCATTTTAAGAGTTCTGTATGTATTTTGTAATCACCTCTTTGAATGATATGTGATTTGCAAATATTTTCTCCCAGACTGTAGCTTGTCAGTTCTTCCTCTTGACAGTGTTATTCTCAGAGCAAAATGTTCCATTTTGATAAGGTCCAATGTATCGATATTTTTCTTATGATTTTCTTATGTTTTTGGTGCCACATATAAGGACTTTCAGCCTAACTCAAAGTCAGGAAGGTTTTCACTTGTTTCCTTCTGTAAATTTCTAGTTTTACATTTTATATTTAGTTTGATGATCCATTTTTTTTAGTTAATTTTTGTATAAGGAGTCAGGTTTAGGTCAAGGTTTATTTTTTGATCCGTGAATGTCCAATTACTTCCAACATCATTTGTTGAAGACACTATCATTCCTCCATTTAATTGATTTTTCACCTTTGTCAAAAATCAGTTGAACATACTTGTGCAAATCTATTTCTGGGTTCTATGTTATGTTCCATTTCTATCCCTTTGCCAAAACCACATAGTCTTGGTTACTGTAGCTTACAGTAAGCCTTAAAATCGGATAATGTGAGTCTTTCAACATAAATATCTTTCCAAATTGTTTTTGCTATGCATTTTTGCCTCTCTAGTTAAATTTTAGTGGCAACTTACCTGTATCTACGAGACGTCCTCCTGAGATTTTGATTGGTATTTCACTAAATTCGTACATCAACTTGGGAAGAATTGGTGTATTCACTACATTGAATTGGTATCTCAATTTATGGGTATCTTAACTATATCTTAACTGTATCTTACCTACAGTGATATATATTGATATATCATGGTCATCTATCTATGAACATGATCTATCAGACCAGTTATTAATTCTTTGATTGCTTTCATCAGCCTGGAGTTTTTAGTATGCAGTTTTGCCACTCTTTATGGAGTGTTCTACAAATGGGAATTAGATCCATTGGTTGATGGTGTTTTCAGTTCTACATCCCTGCTTATTTTCTGTTTACTTGTTACAGTCATAAATGAGGGAAACATATTGAATTGTGACTTGCCTGTTTTTTCTTTCAGTTATATCCATTTCTGCTTCATGGTTTTTGAAGTTCTATTGTTAGGTGCATACACATTTAGGATTATTATGAGTCCTTGGTGAATTGATCCTCTTATTATCATGTAATTTCCTTTTTTATCCACAATAATTTTCTTGGTCTAGAAGTCTACTTTGCCTGAAATTAATATAACAACTCCAGCTTTCTTTTGATTAGTATTTGCATGAGTAACATTTTTTATCCTTTTACTTTTAAATTACTTATGCCATTATATTTAAAGTAGTTTTTTTATAGGTAGCATATAATCGGATCTTGTATTCTGTCAATCTTTCTCTTCTAATTGGTGTGTAGACTGTTTCCATTTCATTATTGGTATGCTTGGTTTTAGGCCTACCATTTTATGTGGTTTTTTCCTTGCTTGTTCCCTTTGTTATTAATTCTTTTCTTTATCTGCTCTCTGCTAGATTACTTGAATATTTTTTGTTATTCCATTTAAGTTTCTCTCTCAATTTTTAAATATTTCTCTTTGTGTTGAGTTTCAGTGTTTGTCTAGGGATTATAATATACGTACTTAACTTTTTATAGTCTACTTAGACTTAATATTTTATTACTTCAAGTGAAATATGGGAATTTTATCATTATAGAGGTCCTTTGGTCCTTTCCCCTTTATTTTGTAGTCTTCATATGTATTACATCTACACACATTGAAACCCCAGTCCAACAATGTTACAATTTTTGCTTTCAGTTATCATTGAAATGGATATTAGATCCATTGGTTGATGGCTCAACCAATCATTCATATTTAAAGAATAACATGAGAAAAATAGTCCATCATATTAAACAGGTATCTACCATTTCTGTTGCTCTTCCTTCATTCCTGAATTTCCAAGTTTCCCACTCATATCATTTTGTTTTTATTTAAATAACTTTTTTATTTTATAGCAGGTTTGCCAATAATGTATTCTCCTAGGTTCCTTTCTTCTGAGAATGTCTTTATTTTACCTTTATTCCTGACATTTATTTTTTATGATGTAGACTTCTAAATTGAGGGTTCTTTTCTTTCAACATTTAAAAAATGTTGTTGCATTGCCTCCTGGCCTCTGTGGTTTATGATTTAAAAAAAAAAAAAAACACAGCCATTTGAATCATTCTTCTTTATGTCTGTAATACAATACTTTCATCAGGTTGATTTTAAGATTTTTTTCTTTGCTCTTAGTTTTTTTATAATGTTTGTATAGTTTGATTATAATGTGTCTGGGTTGGAATTTTTTTTTCGTTTATCTTGCTTGGGATTTATGAGATTCTTAAATCTGTAAGTTTGTTTCCTATCAAATTCAAGATGCTTTGAATCATTATTTCTTCAAGTAATTTTTCTGCACCATGGTTTTTCCTTTCATTTTTGGATTCTAATAACTCAAATACTTGTTGGTATTTTCCTGTGAGTCCATAAGGCACTGTTTTTCTCAGTCTCTCCATTTTTTCTTACATTGCATACTTAACTATTGATCTACACATAAGTTTACTAACTTCATTTTGCCATCTGCACTCTGCTCTTGAGTCTATCAGGTGAGTTTTTTTTTCTTAGGTTCTTATGTTTTTCAGTTTTAAACTTTTTTTCTCCCAATCTGCGGCTAAAACACACACCTGAACACACACACAATCCTCTTATATACTATAAGCAGCACTTACAGTCATTGTTGGAAATGATAAAAAACTTATAATTATGAAGTCCCAAGAACTCACTCAATGGGGATAACACATAAAATTAGGAAGTCATAAAAACTAACTCAAGTTTCAAATATTTATTGAGTCCCTACTGCATGTTAAGTAACATGCTATATGAAATATATAGACTGTTGAAAATTAGAGAAAAACTGAACATTAGAAGTCCAAAAGTATTCTAACTTAAGATTCAGATTCAACCAATTTTTTTAAGCTTCTACTGCATGTTGAGTATTATGCCAAGTATTCACACAAATATGATTTTCCATTTATTTATTTATTTCAAAATCTTTTCTGTCCAAATAGAACTTCTGAAGACATTCTGTTAAACTTTGGTGGTTTTCAATAACTATCTATGCATAAGAATTTTTTGAGGCCATCATGAAATACACATTCTCGGATCCTGTGCAGGAAAGTTTGCATAATATGTCTTGATAGCAGTCACCTTCACAGGTGATTCTAACATTCAAATGCCCAGCCTTGATTCATAGTGACTTCGGCTGCCTCATGAATTAATTCCCTCACAAAATTCTGATAAATGTTTACCTAAACATTTAAACATTTCCCTTGGATGTACCACCTCCTATATGTGTAATAAAATCTCTTTAGTGTTACAAGAGAACATATGCGCTTTGATTTTCTAAGTTGTTAGTCCTGAATTAGTGTTTCTAGAGATCTTTTTCTCCCTGCGACCCGCACTGATATTAGATACAGTCTGGGGGAATCTTCTTTTTCCTTTAGCCCTTAGTGACTATTTCTAGGACCACATCCTCAAGTTTTGCAACATGAAATATATTCTAGTGAGGTTGAGAAATGACTCCCTCATACAGCAGCGCTAATTTTTTCAAATTATTGATTCTTAACGAACCTCTGTTACATTGGGAAGAATATTTCCTGTGCTAATTTTCACCATCCTCTAAGTTCTGACCATCAGATCTTTTAGTGTTTGCATGGTAATTTTCTATTCTTCATGGTCCATATTAAACAATTAATGTAAGTACCTATCAGGTACAGGATGAGACATGGAAAGTACAAGTTGTGTGACCTCCACCTTCCTGTCTGTGGCCACAGCAGATATTATTTGTTGACTGTCCCTGGTCCCTCCGAGCCCAGATGTAGCCTCAGAATCCTCCTAGACACAGGGGGCCAGGCACCCACAAAAAAACGTCAAACCTGACACATGGAATGAAGTTTATTTACCATAAATATACCAGGCTATAAAAAGTAATAATGTGTGTTATTTGGGAAAATAACACCCTTTGTCATTCTCATGTGAGAAACCCTATGGCCAGGTATTATAGAACAAGACAGGATACCTTTACCTTGAAAATACAACACTGGTCACCTCTTCCTTTGTCTGCCCTTCTTATTTATCTGCTTGGATTTCAGTTTGTGCTGTCCCACAGTAATGCCGTGTGTTTTAGATCTTTAACATTCTGTCCCTGATAACTGTTTTCAATTAATCATGACTTCCTGTAAGTCTTTGTTAAGAGTTTGCCCATCTACTTTTGATTAATAGTTTTATGAGGCAAACTAATATAGTTATTATTTACTGGTGTCTGTACGTATTTTGTATATAAATAGTATACACACAAAGATACCATACCATATATATGGTAACATATACATTGCATTATATATGAATGTGTTCATACATATATACATATACTTTTATATACATATACGTGAGTGTATATATTAAACACATGCACACATATTACTCTAGGTCTAAAATGAAAAATGATTGTCATTTCACTACAAGTTTAAAGAAATGGAAAAATTAAAAATCATCTATTGTGGACAAGGAGATTGTTTACTGAGCACTTTGTGGTCTTTGTGAAAAGAGGTTGCCCGTGGTTTCACAGCAAGATTGAAACTAATGTTCAGTGGTAGAGTTACACACATGAGCTGAAGAATGGAAATATACTTTGATTCTGAATTGGAAATGACGGTTCTGATGGCTTCTTGGGAGCTCACAGCCCTAGCACGTCTTGACATTTTGAAAGAAACGAAATTTTGAGTTGACAGTGTGACGCCCCCTCTGGTGCTTCTCAGAACACTTCCTATTTTTGTCACCGTAGTCTTCAACTTCTCTGTGGTTGCCCTTGGAAATTGCTGGTCTCACTAGCTCCCTGGCCATCTATTGCTTATAAGAGCCTGTAAAATAGTCTTTCACTTGGCTTCAGGCATTAACCTAAAGGCCAGGACGTTGCCTTTAGTCCATATGGGCACAGATTGCCAGTTGGGTGGACATTTTAGAGCCTGTGTTTTGGCCTGGACAGAGAGGTCTCTGGTCTATGTTCACTTTTCCAGAAAGAAGGAGGACTATTGACCTTGAGGATAAAATATCTCAGGGGCAGTAGGGGAAGCTTTTCCTATCTAATTGAGCACAGAGCTTTGTTTATCTCGAGAGATTTTGCAAAGTGGCATCCTTGCAGTTTGACTCGAAAATTTTGATTCTGCATTATCATGCCTCCTGTAATGAGAAACTTGTGGTGGCATATGTTTATTAATCTTAGTTAAAAGATACCTGCCCAGATGGTTCATACCTGGGAAACATTCACAGTCATCAATCTTTCTCTAATCAGCAAGTTTTGCCTTCCCTCTCGGCACCACACCAATTTGTTGAGATGACTAACAGTTGCTTCTCTTTGGTCATGTGTGGTCCATGCTTTGTAAGTTAGAAGGATGGGGGAAAATGAAACAAATTGCTTAGCCGTGAGGAGTGAGTGACCTTGCGTCTCGCCAGCATACCCTCGTAGCCCTTGACCTTTTAGTTGAGAGGATTCATTTCACGTTATTCTTTCCCTTATAGTCTCAAAGTCCTGGTAATGAGGTGCCCTCTCTGTATCCTCTCACTCCGACAGGCTGTACTGAGAAGAGCAGCTGCACACAGCAGGATTCTAATCACCACTTTGCAAGGGCTAGGACTGACAAGGCAATAGAAGTGGGTGCTGTTTTTTGATTGGAGAGGTTCTCCTCACCATTCAAGCATCCATTACCATTGCTTTCTGGAAACCCCCGGGTACCTTTTGCTTGCCACAGAGGCTAGATGTCTGTAAACAGAAACATTATTCTGGAGTGAAATTAGCCAAGATATTAAATTGATAAATGTGATGGCAAGCAGATCTGGTAGGTGGGAGGCAGAGAATAAGCAGAAATCATCTGTGAAATACAAAACAGCCCAGCCTGTTAGAGAAGGAGGGTTGGGGAGTGGTGGGTCTGCCCATGGTAACACGTTATTTCTCTGCATCCCATTATGTCAAAAGGAGATTTACTGTATTTTTACCTCAATGTTTCCTGCCAGCTTTCAGGTCGGAGGACTGCAGTGTGTAACCTGATAATTTAAACAACCGTCATTAGACAATGCACATTTGATGTCTAATTAAATCTCTTATACCACAGGATCACAACCACATATTGTCATCCTGGGATCTTTAGAGTCTGCTCCATCCTGGAAAACAAAAATGTGTACAATCAATTCTCAGAAGGCTACAGGGCTTGGGATTCATTTCCGCTCCAATGCTCTGAGACCTATATGCTAGTTTTAAGTAATCCCTCAGGAGGAAATCAGGGTATGATTCTAAGAATTAGCTCCCTTACAAAATAATGTTTAAAGATAATAATGCATTTTATTTTAGTTTTGTCATCATCACCCAAATACGTTCTTATCGATTGACTACTGTGACAGGCTAAGGAGAAATGAAATCATGGAGCAAGATTTTGGCATGTATATACCTGACTACTTTTGTTTCTACTGATTTTCCATTTATGAGACCTTTTGTATTCTCAGTCAAATGCCAAGTTTTCTTTTTCTGAAAAATCCAGACACTTTAGTGTCATCCTTCATGTGTCAATTCATTTTTCAATTCCTGATCACAGATTAAACAGTAAAACTTTAAGACACTCACCTTCTATGTGAAAATCTAAAACTCTGAACTTATAAGTATATGCAAAACACATCTGATAAATATTCCTCTGTGCAGGTTAGAATTTTAGGAAACTATGTAATAAAAGACAGGATCTGACTTGAGAAATTTGCAGTCTTTAAAAAATAGACATGTGTTAACAATGAAGATTCTTTTCAATATTTAGATTTCCTAAATATCTGTAGCCAAGTTTTTAAAACATGGATCTTAAAATGTCTCTACATAATTTCTGTGCTCTAGAAACAAAAGTAAATCTGCTATTTGATGAATTACTTTACCTGCAAATAAGATATTTGGCCAAGTGTGTATTTTTTTCTCCCTCAATTTTTGGGCTGATAATTGGACTTATATTCTTGAGTTCTAGTGTTGACTTCTGACATGAACTTGAAAGATGAAGAAAGGAAACAGGTTACATTGTGTCAGGTTTGGAACACTATACCATCCTCTGAAAAAAATGAACCAGGATAAAGCATGTTGTTTCAGCCCACAATTCTTGATTTGATGTATAAGGTCATCAGATGAAACATGAAGTAGAGATGGGCTTTCTAACCAGCTGTGTATTTCCGTTCCAGCTGACTGACAGCACAAAGAAAATGTGTCAGTCATGAATATTAAGTTTCTTTCTAGCATTTTTCTTCCAGATGGAAGCAACATGCACATTGTAGCAATGCTTCTTCCAGCTGATGAGTTTTCTTATTTATATTTTTGGCAAAGCATATTGATTTTCATCTGTGACTTCTACCTTAGTGCCCTACTGTCTGGTTTAAAAATATGTTCAGCTTAGTTTAAAAAAAATAGCTCACTTCCTAAAAAATTTACTTATATCAAAGTCATTCCAGCACAGCCTTTTCAATATTTCAAACCTTTCACTCTTTTTTTAAAATCTTCTTTACTGTCTTTCAAAGTACACATTTATAAACATACCTTTATAAGTGACTGGTAACATTATTACCCAGACTTATTATCACAATACTATAATAATCATTAATCAATTTCAATATTAGAATCTTCTATTTTTAATCTTGTCGTTGTGCCAGGTGCTTGAAATATGCTTGATATTTATTACTACTATTAATTTCTCTGACAAGTCTCTGAGTTAAACATGATTATTTTCATCATATGGATGAGAGGACTAAAGACAAAAGAGGTTATGTAACTTTCCCAAGGCTATGTAGTTCATCAGTGACAGGAGCAGGATTTGGAAGCCAGTCCTTTTGAATCTCAACCTCATTCTCTTAAATGCTAAGCTATCAACATTCTATTACATTGGTGATTCTATTAGTCATTAATAGCTGCCTTACATTTTTCAAACAAAAATGCAACAGGAATATAACTGTAAAATTATGTTGAAAGATTGTACTCTTACTCATTCCAATCTCCAACTTTTTGCAAATTATTTCCAGGCTGACCCCCAGAGGACCCAAAGAGAATCCTATCTAAAGTGATGGGTGTTGTGCTGGGAGACCAGTTTCCATTGAAGAGCTTCCTTCCCTTCTTTTATCCCCATAGCGACAAGCATCTATCTGATTTCTCCTTTGCAATTTCTGCCAAGTGGCAAGGAACTGAACTTCGTAGAGAGGCTGCTGCTGGTTTGAGATGAAGCCGAGTGGCCCAGCACAATGACGATCACTGTGAATGTCCAGTGTGGCCTTGGTTTCCTGATATATCTGTTGACAGGAAACAGATTTTTGGAGATCTTTGGAAGGAATAAGGCAATGAAAGCCCAAACTACCATCATCATAGTCCTTGATGTCACCATTAGCATTGATAGAAGATCTGTTTCCAATATGTCTGTTACCTTTCAGAAGCATTATGATTCACGGGTTTTAAGCAGCATCTAATTTATGCAGCATTTATGCAGGCTTTGGTTTGTCTAAATCAATCACTGAAAATGAAATCTTGCCTTTTGATGTGTTGCTGGCCCTTATTTGAAAGGGGAAAGGGAAACTTCACATTTGAACATTTCAAGCCTCATCATATTTTCCTTTTCCACATGACAGCAATAAACAGATCTTGGGAAAACCTGACACAAAGGAAATTTTTAAAATGAACCATACTGTCATTTCTTCTGAATGATATGGCAAATAAACCAGTAATTCAAAGGATCACTGAACATGTAGACTTCTAAAGCAAGAGAGCAGCTCAGACTAGTGGTAGGAGGAAGCACTGTTCAACTAAATGAATTTTCAAAGGTTAACTTTTTAAAGAAAACTCATATTTTTGGAATGTTGGTGATGATTGGCTGAGAGAAAATTTAATAGAGTGAAAAGACATGGGCTTTGGTGATGGAGAAATAATCTCAGACACTTTATAATTATGAGACCTTGGACACATTATTTAAATTCACCAAGTTTTGGTTTCCTTAATAATCATACAGAAGTAAAAACTAGCAGCTTGCAGGTTTATTGTCAAAAATAGGATTAGGCTATGTGAAAATACCAAGAAATGCCGTGTTATATAACAGTTATTCAAGAAGCTGGCTACTACTGTTTTACGCTCATTGTATTTCCTAATAAGTCATGGTGTTATTACTTGTCTATGAGGAGAGTTGATAGAGTGGATGAGCATTTATTTGGTAGGGGACTATCGATCAGGCAATAATACAGTGAATATCATCTGTGAATCCTCTGCATATGAGGGTGTGTCTTTATGAATCTGAGGACACTGACTACCACTTGCCAGTACACAAATCAATAGGCTGAGGACATCTGCCACCTTTCAAAGCCCTCATGTTTTAAAAAATCCATTTATGAGATGGAGCGGGTTGGCCCTCCAAGGGAAGACACTCAGAGAAAGAGATCCAGTTGGATGATCCTTTTAATTATATTTATTGACCCTTCAACTGGAAGTCACCCAGTTCCCAGACAAGGATACACAAGGGAGATTTTAGGCTGCACTTTTAATGGAAGTGAAATGCTGCAGGGTAAAGCAGAGAGCACAGATGTTTGCAAAGCCACGAGATCTGGAGCTACACTGATACAGGCACCATCTGATGGCCAGACTGTCCCAGTAAACGGGGTCCTGCGCAGAGTTCTGATCTAAGCACTTCATTGCAAAACTGGCAAGCTGTAAACCCCTGGAGTAACTCCAGCTGAGATGAAAACAAAGGCAGAAAGAATAAACAATTTGGTTAATTGAGTTTGAATGATAGAATTGCAATAAGGGACCAATAAAAGGTACAATAAGAAGGATGTTTAAAAATTCTAATAAACCTTGAAGAAATAGTGATCTTGGAGCTCTGCAAACAACGACAGTGGCAAAGCTATGAAACCACAGCACATTAACTGCAAATCTGTTTGAGAATCAGGTTATGGGAAACAGAGAAATTAATGGTTCTTTTTTTAAAAATCTGTTTCTATGACTTCAATTATTTTACAGTTACCTTTAAAGGGGATTATGTAGAAAAAACAAAGTTTTCCTCCACTCTCACCCCACAGCAATCAACACAGAAGACTTTTGTGCCCTCTAGTCACCAAGCAGTATGTGGGGATTCTCCCCACCCACAAGAAAGCCCTCAATTCTGCAGTGGACACTAGCTGAGTGTCCTTCAATTCAATTCACTCCTGACACCATCTACCTGAAGATAGCATCAGATCCCACGGGATGAGGGCTGAGTCCCCACGACTGCCCACTACACCACACTTCTGATGCAATTTACAAGCCCCTATACCACACTTATGATGCAATTCACAAGCCCACAGGTTGGTTTACCTGTGCTTCTGACCAACTATGAATAAGAGTTCCCATAACCCCTTCTTTGGGTTCAATTAATTTGTTAGAGCAGCTCACAGACCTCAGAGAAACATTTACCTTCACTGGCTTTTGATGATGGATATAAACAAAAGGATACAGGTGAAGAGATGTAAGGCATATGGGAAGGGGCATGGAGTTACCATCCCTTCCCCAGGTGTGCCACCCTCCAGGAACCTCCTTGTCTTCAGCTATCCCGAAGCTCCCCAAACACTGTCTTTTGGGGGTTTTATGGAAGCTTCATTACGTGGGCCCAATTGATGAAACCAATCAACTCAACCTCTTTTCTCCTTGGAGACTGGGGAATGGGCTGAAAGTCCCAACCCTCTGATCCTACCTTTGTCTTTTGGGTGACCAGCTCCCATCCTGAAGCTTCCTAAGGGCTTCCAGCCAACAGTCAAATCATTAGTGTTCAGAAAGACACTTACCACTTTGAAGAGTCCAGGGATTTTAGGAGTTGTGCGGTAGGAGACTGGGATGAAGACCAAATAGATATTTCACAACATCATAGGGATCCTATAGTTACTATGCACTTCGTCACCATTTAGCTGTCATATGTGACTTTGAGGAAGGTCACTTAATTTTTCTGTGCTTCAGTGTCCTCATCTATAAAATGAGGATAATAATGCCTACCTTGTAGAGTTAGGGTAAGGATAAAAGATTATACACACGTCTGTGTGTGTGTTTGTTTGTCTGTATGTGTGTGTAATCTGCTAGGGTTGCCATAACAAAATACCACAGACTGTATGAGCTAAACAACAGAAATTTATTTTCTTACCATTCTGGAGGCTAGAATTCTGAGATCAAGGTCTCAGAAGGTTTGTATTCTTCTGAGACCTCTCTTCTTTGCTTGCAAATGGCCACTTTCTCACTGTGTCTTCATGTGGTCTTTTTCTGTGCATACGTACCTCAGTGTCTCTGTGTCCAGATTGCCTTCTAATAAGAATACAAGTCAGATTAGATGAGGGCCCACCCTAACATCCTTATTTTAGCTTAATCGCCTCTGTGAAGGCCCTGTCTCCATATCTAAATACAGTCACATTCTGAATTACTGGGTATTAGGACTTCGACTTACGAATTTTTTAAAACTGTGTTTGAACACATTATGGGCTGAATTGTGGTTTTCATCCTAGTTATGAGCTGGTTTTGGTCTTTATCCCAGTCTCCTAGTATACAATACAACTCCCAAAATCCTGGACTCTTCAAAGTGGTATATTTTTGTATACATATATATATGGAAGAAGAGAGAGAGAGAGAGATAGTTCAGAATTACAGCCCCCTGGTAAAGATCCACAAGCAATAGCCCTTGTTACTCTTGGACGTTACAACTATTGTTGTTGTCATATAATTTGATTTTCACATCAAATATATAAGATGCAAAATATTATTACAATAATTTTATTTGTAGGTAGGGAGGATGAAATGCAGAGAAAGCAAAATGCTTGCTTGATACTATGTGGCATGTGTCATTTATAAAGCTGGACTTTCACCTCATTTCTTCTGACCCCCATTTTTTTTTTTTTTGAGCATATTGTGCTGCCACCAAGTATTCATACAATGATTAGAGAATTGATTTACCTGTTAAATTCATGACTGTCCTGTCCCAGAGCATTTATACTACATCTGTTCCAAAGAAGTTGTTCATTGGAGCAGTGCAGTGTCTAAACAATTAGAATATCAGAGACAAATTCCACTCTCCTTTCTCAGAATTCTGTGCTTTTATCCCAAGGTCAAACTTTGAAATCTGGGTCAAGGTAAAAAAATGTGTAAGACTTTTCCATTTCTGGGAAATTCTTTATCTTTTGAGATATATATATATTCAGGATGGAAACCCATTAGTACAAATCTACTTATCTTCCCATCACCAAATCCACCCACGTACCTGCATCTGTCTCCACCCTCCTTACTGGTTATCTTGTTATAATGAATAAAGTCCCCCAGATCCTACAGATGCCAGGTATCTCACCACTAGCTCCCCTTCTCAAGAACTTCACTCCAACATCACTTCCCTTCTCTCTGCTCCATCAATTTCTCCCTCTTTTGTGCATCATTGACATTAGTATATAGACACGTTTCATCGTCTCATATCTTAAAAGAAGAAAAACACCTTTGGTGGCCCTCTAGTTACTGCCCTATTTCTATTTATCCTGTCCTAGTAAAACATAAAAAGTGCCATTGTCCCCAATTTCTCAGCCCTCCTTTAATTCTCAACCCAATCCAATCATGTTTTCATCTCATGGCTCCCTAGAAATCCTTAGATTCTCTTCCTTGTTCTTATGTCATTTCGTCTTTTAGCAGCATCTGACGCAGTTGTCCACTCCCTCCATCCTTCGTGAGTGCTTCTGTTCTTGGTTTCTCGGTCAGCACATTCAGTGTGTTCTTCTCCCACTTACATCAAGGCTGCTCCATCTCTGTGTCCTTGTTTGACTCTCCTCTGACAATCTCTGGCAATCCCAAGGATGCAAAACATTGAGTTCCTTTTGGATTCGAGGTTCTGAAAGTATCTTCCCTCAGATTCCATGTTCCTAAGAGATCAGATAAAAATACTCTTATTTTTGCTCTTAATTCTGGATTAGGTGTTTAAAAATGGCTTTAAGTCCTATACATAGATGCTGTCCAATATACCATATGTCTTTCTAGGTTTATTTATCCTGCTGCTTGAATGGTGTTAATTTTCTCACTTGATTTGTTTTCCTATTGAAAACAGCTGTCAGGGTTGCCTTTATGTATATAAAGGTGTGTGTGTGTTTGTATTTTAGATGTTATCACTGAGAGTCTACACTTTGAAAACGTTCTGTTACATAATCTCATGAACTGCCCTAATGAGATAGTGGCTGTTGTCCCTTGAGGGATAGCAACTTGAGGCTTAAAGAGTTGAAGTGTCTTATTCAAGCTCAGGCAGTCCCCAACAGAGTCAGGATCCAAATCCACTCCTGTCCCTCTTGGTGGTGCTCTACATAAACGTGCAATCTTACATTTCACATTTCTGGAGCAAACTGGGACTGGGGAAGGACATGGCCATTTCTTTGGGATTTGTGAGAATGTCTTGGCAGCAAACAACAGAGAACTCAGTTCAACTGGAATAAATCATAATGGGATTTATCATCTCACATGAACAGAACTCCAGAGGGATGTCACAGCAAGATCAGTAGCTCAAGAATGTAAGGATTCAGGTTCTATTTTGCTGTCCTGTGTGTTGGCTTCCTCTAACGGCTGTTTCTCCCCATCATTGCCCAATGGTTGAAGTAGTTACGGAAGTACTCCAAAATACATTATCCAGCAATGGAAGAGGAAGGAGTTCTGACTTAAGAAAATTCTCACGGAGGAAAATTCACAGAAGCCCCCCAGTTAACATTCTCTTACATCTCACTGACAAAACTGGCTACCTACACACCTGTAAACCAGCCCTTTACAGCAATGGACCCATTGTTAATGGCCTAGACCTATCAGGATTTACCTGAGTCATGGAAAGCTGGAAACCAGAAGAAAATCAGGGCTGGGTCAGAATGAAAGAAAGCAAAGTGACTATTAAACCAAGAGGGTCTACTCCATCTCTCAAGGAATAATTCAGGCATGATATCTGTGTCTGCAAATTTGTGTTTGTGCATGCTTCATTTTAAAGCTTTTTTCTCTTTTAACAAAAACTCACTTTGTGAGGAAAAGCTTTTCAGCTGTTCTTCGTACATACTCTTTTTCCAACAGTCTTATTAGCTACTATGTTGGCAAAAGCCTTAAATTAAACATGCATCCTGTGGTACCAGGAATGCTTAATTATCCATCATTTGGTCTGTGACTGCTCTGTGTAAAACATCCAATTCTTCAAGATGTACTGGAATGCTCAGGGATTAAACACATTCCCAAACCATTCAGGAACTTGGGCAATTATAAAGTTTTCTCTTTAGAAACAAGTTGCCCAAGCTTTATAATCTCTGATCATAACCAACAAGTTGAACGTCTTTCAGTAAATTCCCCTTGGATTCCCCGTGACCCAGATGCCCTGTGCTGGTCTCACTTTACTCTTATTTGTGGATTCACATTTTCAAATACTTTTCCCATGCTCCTTCCTATGGCTCTAAAATAAACCATATTTTCAAGTGACATTTTAAAGTCTTACCGTAAAAGTACCTTACCAATCTGCATATTCAGTTATGCTGCAGATCACATCTTGTCCAAGTTCACACATCAGTACATAACCTCCCTCATCTCCAATAACGAGGAAATAGATAATTATTCTACCCTGACTCTTCATTTTACTTTATGACAATCACTCTCACAACCAAAAGACTTTCAAATGATGAATTCCAATCTTTTCCCAACTGCTCTGGTTGTCGGAGTTACCCATGGGATACAATTAATAGCACCATTACCTCATTCCCCCAGTGGAGGCTGCACAAGTGTTTGTTGATGCCAGTATTGCATGTCAAAATTGTCCAGCCTATTTCAAGTCCTCTTAGCATCTACCACCTATAGTTGTTAATTTTTGAGAATTTAATAAAGTGCAAAATAACAACACTTCTCATCTTTGCAGAGTTGACAATTAACTAATTAGCCCATTAACTCATTTAGCCAGATTTGTACCAGTAAGTTAAGGGCTTTGGGAGGTATATTAATCCTTTAAGGCCACTAGAGCAACATTTGCAGCTAATGGGCCCATATTCCTAACTTACTACCAGGAAGGGACTAGGGTATTGTTAGGAAATAGAAACCATTAATCCTCACTGTACCCAGAGGGGCAGGTGAGAATGACTTTGCACAAATTGTTGAGAAAATGTGTTTTGTTTTGTTTTTCTCTTTTAAGACCAAAAAGAGACTCTGAGTTAAAGCCACATTAGAACTCAGTATGTCCTGGCAAACAGCCCTATATTCAAATTTGAAATCTTGCCAGAATTTGTTTACCTGTTGATAGTTTTAGATCCAATGCTGAGAGTGGGGAGACAAGAGGTTTTGTCTTGGGGCGTGGGTAATTCTAGCATCTGGAGTCTTTGACAGCAGGAAAGGAAAGTTGTGATTTTGCTTCTGTTCCATCATGTACTTAAATAAACACTTAGTAATGTGGAATATACATCTAGATGGGTGTGTGTTGGGGAGGGGAGGGATTATGCAAAAAAGATATTTCTAACACAGTTTGTGCTCCGCAGAACCAGACAGATGTGGAATTAAGGTGGGTCCTGCCCTCAACAGCCTGCAGCTTATCTGAAGGAAACGTCTTTAGGACCCATCTCTCCTTCTGACTCTGGTTGGACTTGGGCAGGGATCTGCGGGTAGCATCTAAAACATGAGCTTATAAACCTGTACACCAGGGCAGTGGAGCAGTCACTTGTGTTAGCATTCTACATGGGATTTTCAGCTCTGTTTTGCCAAAATAGTTTAAAAAATAAAAATATAAAGAGGCATGGAGTCAAGTTACCAAATCCTGTAAGTCCAGAAATGGGAACAGCTAGTGGTAATGATGGAAGGGTGTGCAGCTAAACTTGTTGGAACAGAGAAAAGCCAATCTCTATAGAGAAATGTGGTATAGATGGCATTCCCAAATGTCCTTTATGTGGCTTCTGAGGCCACGTGGTATAAAGAGGAGGAGAGAGGTGCCTGGAATGGTTAAGGGCGTGGCCGGGAGCTTACCAACACATTTATAAAGTTTTCTGATTACACATGCTGAGCCATAAATCCTTAAGGGCTCTGTGTCTGGCTGCTCCCTTTTCTTACCTGACGGATTAATCACAGTTACTATTGGGAATAAAGAGAAATTGACTTTTTGTTTCCTTAAAAGTAATATGAAAATTCCTGCTTATATAGGTTCACCATGTAATACTTAGGTTACCTACAAAACTTGCAAAGAATCATTTTTTTTCAGCTATTGTGACGTGTTCCCAGGGTCCTTCTTTCCTTTAAGGCAGTTTCTGTGCCAAATCAGAAGAAATGCTTTCATTTCAGCAATAAGTAGCATGGAATATGGGAGAAACCACATCAAACTCTTCAATGGGACTATGTAAAAATTCAGTAAAAGAGAAGCTTCAGTGGACTTCTAGACAAAAAAGGCTGAGAGCTATGATTTAGAACACAGGAATTGTTCCTGCTTTGCTACTTTCAGTATAAGTCATTTCAAATCTCTGTGATCTATCTTTCTCCTTTGAAAATGAACATACATATGTATTTATTTATTAATAACTCACCTTGTTTCACAAAGGTTGTAAACCTATATCTGAAAGTGTGACAAAAATGACCTCAGAAATATGTAAATGAGAAAATTGGTCAAAAAATAAAATGAAACTAAGGTTATTTTGGACATACATAAAGTAATTTCACTTGGTAGAGATGGCCATGAATGTGCTTTGGAGCTTTCCAGTGATAGCTGCCAAGAGGGTAATATGATTTGGCTCTATGTCCCCGCCCAAATCTCATCTTGAATTGCAATCCCCACATGTCGGGGGAAGGGCCTGGTGGGAGGTGATTGAGTCACGGAGATGGACTTCCTCCTTGCTGTTCTTGTGATAATGAGTTGCCACAAGATCTGGTTGTTTGAAAGTGTGTGGCACTTCCCCCTTCACTCATTCTCTCTGTCTCCTTCCATCATGTAAGATGTACCCTGCTTCTCCTTACCCTTCCACCATGGTTGTAAGTTTCCTGAGGTCTCCCCAGCCATGTGGAACTGTGAGTCAATTAAACCTCTTTTCTTTATAAATCACCCAGTCTCAGGTAGTTCTTGATAATGGACTAACACAGTGATTACAATGATGATGACAACAACGACAGTCATGATGAGACAAATAACCAATGCTTATTGTTTACTATGTGCCAAGCACTGTGCTAAGTAAGCATATTGTTGGTGTTAATGGACGATATCCCATCTTAAACCCTATGAGCTAGGTACTTTATTGTTTCCGTCTTTCAAGTAAAGAAACCAAGACTTGGCCATGTAATTAACATAAACAGATTTTTCAAAGGAAATAGAATGTAGAGCTTGATATTTCTCCATGGATCACCAGCAGAGGTCACAATGCAATTTAGTGACCAATATCCCCCAAAATATTTGTATGGTGAAACTAACTGAGTTAGACAGCATTAGAAATGCATAAAGTTGTTACTTTACATTGATATCCAAGTGAAGTTCAGTCACCAAAAAAACTGTTAGAAACTACCCTGCTTTGTTTCATGAATGCAGGACTCTAATACTCTGGCTTAACCCAAAGATGTATTTTAGGGTATCTGGAGTCATGGATAGTGCTATTCTCCAATCAATCTTCCTCATATTCTATTTCAGGGTTTTCATTAAGTATTTATGCACCCTAACAAATCCTGGAATTGCAGGTGTCAATATCACTTGTCAAGCATAGCACATAGCTAGAGGTGGGATTGATTCTATCCTATTAATGTGGTGTAAACTAGGACAAATAAGCAAACAGGTCATTGTAACTTCACCCAGAGAATATCCTTGGGCAGGTGCAAAACATTCCTAAATGGTTTCCAAGCCCCAGAATAATGTATAATCAAAGATCAATTAATGCATATATTCGTGCTCTCATAGAAATTTTATTGGGTATGTGCCAGGTATTGGAGGGATAATGGACCCAGCCCTTGTCATCTCTGAACATATGACCTAGTAATAGATACTGATAATTAAATACGTGATTAAAATAAAGCACAGTAGAACCATGATAGGATAGCTTTTTGGCTGCTGGGAACATGTGGAAGTGTGTCTTCTTCCTTGTGGGGACAGGTGAGAAAAGGCTTTCCTATGAAAATGTCATTTAAGTACAAGTTAGAAGTAATAATATTAGGATCTCGTCAAGTTATTGTCACAATAATCTGCTTAGGAGAAAAGCATATTAATGCAAATACTACAAAATATTTACCTGGATCGCTAATAAAAATAATCAAATCAGCACCAGTAAAGCACCCACTGACTCTTCAATATTTCTGGTAGTTGCTTTGTAAAGTGAAGCCTTAGTTAACTGAAAGGGTTGATGCACATATAGAGCAAATTATGAATCAGTTTAATGTTGACTATTCAATTGCAGGTGAGATTCATACATTCTCAGATTTTGACAGATTCTGGAATGTCCAAGCTGTTTGTAAGCTGATATATGCCAAGTCTGTATCTTCACCTGGGACAACCGCCTATTAGATCCCCTCTTTTATGGCCTTCCTCCTGGGAAGACATGTCATAGAAGATAAGAGCAAGGCTTCTGGATCAGAAATATTCTGGGTTCAAAGTCTTCCTCTCCTCCTAATTAGCTGTGAGACTTTGGCCAAGTGACTTAAATTCTCTATGGCTTAATTTCTAAGCCTCTGGAAAGTGGAAGTGACAATTTTAATCACCTGGTGAGAATCACTTCTGAAGAATAAGGGAGCCGAAGCCCTGAAGCAATGAACACCATGCCTGTGCAAACGCCCAGAAAGTTGGTGTTTGCTGTTGTGACAATTACATCACAAACCAAACTCTGTCTTCCCCATCTTTCCTCCTGAATGCCTAATTGAGTCACTGTCCTCCTGTTGCGGGTTCAATACTGTCCCCTAAAAATTCATATCTTGAATTTCTAACCTCCTCAAAATAAGTACCTCAAAATGTGGTCTTATTTGGAAATATAATTGTTGCAGGTAATAAGTTAAGGTTATACCAGAGTAGGGTGTGCCCCCTACTCCAGTATAACTGGTGCCTTTATGAAAAGGGGAAATGTGGACCCAGACATGCACACAGGGAGAATGCCATGTGAAATAAAGGCAGAGATTGAGAAGATGCAACTACAAGCCAAGAAACACCAACAATTGCCAGCAAAATGCCAAAAGTTAGGAGGGAGGCCTTTATAAAACAAACAACTAAGGAAAGAGTATTTGGGATGATTGTCATAAGAATTTAACTGAATAAACAAGGAGATGAAAGCTATAGTGTGCAGTGAGCATCTTAATACAGATGGCACAGAATGAAAGTGTAGCGTTATAGATGTGAGACTTTAACTGTAATTTTAAAAGGTAAGCAATGCCTAGATATGCTATTAAACACCTATTACACACTCTTAACTGTGGTAGATCAGGTGAGTGACTTCCAAAAAGATACAATTTCTTGTCTCAGGGGACATCAGACATACATATGTAAAATAATAACTTGGAATTTGTTTTGACTGGACAATGCCAAAAATAATGGAAGAGAAAGCGAGTCCTAAGACAAAGAAAAAAGAAACCACTGCCATAGAGAGGAGCCTTGGTCGGAAAAGCAATAGAGAATGAATTTGAGCCCAACCTTTAGTATGGGTAAGATATGAAAAAGTATTTTTGTCAGTCATGAGTGCTGTTCACCAATATTTTTTGTCTCTTTCCAGCCACTAGTAGAATTGCACATCCTGACCCAATTGTGGCTGGGTGGGACCATGTGATTAGTTTCAGGAGCATGAAAGCGGTAGGTGTCACTTCCAGATCAAAGCATTTAATGGCCAATGTGAATCTCTCCACAGTTCTCTTTATCCTCTGGCATGGCAGCCAGCAATGTTCGAATTGGCTGTTTTCATTGCTTAACTCTGTAGCATGGTTCAAATTGGCTGTTTTATTGTTTAACTCTGTAACATGGAAGACGAGGCTAGCCCCATGCTTCCTTTGGATAGACACATGACTTGAACGTAAAATAAGTCTTTGTTGTTTTTTGTCACGGAGAGTTAGGGACCGTTTAGTTACTGAAGATAACCCAGCCTCTTCTGACAGATCCAGCACTTGTAGAAAATGCGGAAGTGAAAGCATGGATTTGGGAATGTAGAAGTCCCAAGTAGGTAAATTCTTTGGAAAGCATAATTTCAAAAAAAGAAGAAGATTCTGAAAAAGAGATGGGGGGAGCCCAGATTGCAGAGAATTTCACATGTCAGATTAAGAAGCGGGAACTTTTTTACAGGAGGCTATTACTGGTTTTGAGGAGGGTAGATGAGAGAAATTAATTTGATGCTTAATAGGAAGGAAATGGTCCTTGGGAATTAAAGAGGAGGACTGGGATGAAAAGAGCCCAGCCAGGCTACACCAGGATGCAGATGGAAAGTAAAGAGACAAGAAGTTTTCCTGAAATGATGGCATTACCCTCCATCAAACCACCAAACAGCAAAACAAAATGCATGCCACTCTGGGGGAGGATTTATAGATTCACTCCTAAGCATTTGAGCGATTGGCTTAATATTTTAGATTCAAGGAAAAAGCTCTGGGTCCTTGGATTTCACGTTCATCATGTTTGAGTTATGGTTCTTGTTAGCCCTGTAATAATGTATTCTTTTTTTTAAAGTGAAGCCTAGTAATAAAATCTTTATTGTAATCCAATGCTAACATGACTCTCCCTAACTAAGAATTATGTTGGTGGATTTAAGCAACCCCAGAAAAGATTCAGGCTAGGGATTTAGAAAGACAAGTTTGGTGAAAAGAACATCCTTATGGATCAATGTTATAGGGGGATTTCCTAAAAATATGTGATTTTGTATCCTGTCTTATCTTTTACTTGTAGATTTGGAACTAATGGTTTTCAATGTTTATTTATTTAAGAATTTATTTAAGAATGGTCAGGCGACATATTACCAAACGCAGAGCCCTCAGGTCCACTGCAGAGGGATTCTGATTCAGCAAGGCTGGTGGACGAGGACCAGGAGCTTTCACATGAAGAAGGAGCTCAGGCGATGCTGTACAGAGGAGCAGCAGAGCAGCAGACCACACCTAGAGGGTCATTGCAATGACTCTGAGCTCCCAGACTCCGCCATGAGCTCTGGGCAGGCAGAGGTGTGTTTTATTTATCTTGGTATCACAGGCACTTAATTCCTCTGCATAGGAGGCAGAACTGTATATGGCTGCTTTGCAGTCAACCAGACAGACCTGGATTTCCTCGCTGGCTGTAACTTACTAGCTCTGTGACAAGAACTTTAACCTCTTTGGTTCCTTGAAAGGTGAAGATAATGACACCTTCCTCCCTGAGGCTTATGGGGCTCACATGAAGTTATGTTTCCATAGAGCTTGGCACAGGGCCTGGGGCCTAGGATTTGGAGTGAATTACTGGTACTGGTATGATGGTGAGATAGCTGGTACACAAGAATGCTAACACCAGGGTACAGGACTAAGGAAAAAAGTGCCAAATAGGAATCAAAGTTCTGCTGGATTAAGGGCTGAAACAGTATCCAGTACCCTCTGATGCTAAAGCCAGGTAAAGAGTGATCTAGAGAATGTGGTTTAGACCGGGAGGCCACCGTGAGGCACCCCAGCCTCCCGGGCAGCCTGAGAGAAGTAAGTACAGGGTAGTCCCACTGTGACGACTTGTTTTGAAGGGTTAGTGACCTTTCCTATCAGGAAACCTTGCTCCATTTTGTCCTGAACTTTAACCAACATTATTAGAAGTTTCTTCTCTTTCCTGCAGAAAGGGAGGGAGATGAAGGGGTAGAAGAGAGAAGAAGGAAGCAGACCTTCCCCACCATCTGGAGAACCTGCCCCCGATGGTTAACCTAGGTTCTTTTCTATTTCCCTATGCATCTCAGCTGGTTTGAGAAATGAAAGAGTACAAGAGAGAAAAATTTTAAAGCTGGGTGTACGGGGGAGACATCACACATTGGCAGGTTCCGCGATGCTCCCCGAGCCGTAAAACCAGCAAGTTTTTATTAGCGATTTTCAAAAGGGGAGGGAGTGCACGAATAGAGTGTGGGTCACAGAGATCACATACTTCACAAGGTAATAAAATATGACAAAGCAAATGGAGGCAGGGCGAGATCACAGGAGCACAGGATGGGACAAAATTAAAATTGCTAATGAAGTTTCGGGCATGCATTGTCATTGATAACATCTTACCAGGATACAGGGTTTGAGAGCAGACAACCTGACCAAAATTTATTAGGCAGGAATTTCCTGTCCTAATAAGCCTGGGAGCTCCACAGGAGACCGGGCTTATTTCATCCCTTTGGCTTCGACCGTAAAAGACGGCCGCCTCAAGGGGGTCATTCATAGACCTACCCTCAGGGCACGTTCTCTTTCTCAGGGATGTTCCTTGCTGAGAAAAAGAATTCAGCGATATTCTCCTATTTGCTTTTGAAAGAAGAGAAATATGGCTCTGTTCCGTCTGGCTCACCAGCAGTCAGACTCCAAGTCTTATCTCCCTTGTTCCCTGAACATTGCTGTTATCCTGTTCGTTTTTCAAGGTGCCCAGATTTCATATTGTTCAAACACACATGCTCTACAAACAATTTGTGCAGTTAATGCAATCATCACAGGGTCCTGAGGCGACATTCATCCTCCTCAGCTTACAAAGATGATGGGATTAAGAGATTAAAGTAAAGACAGGCATAGGAAAACACAAGGGTATTGATTGGGGAAGTGATAAGTGTCCATGAAATCTTCACAACTTATGTTCAGAGATAGAAGTAAAGACAGGCATAAGAAATTATTAAAGTATTAATTTGGGGAACTAATAAATGTCCGTGAAATCTTCACAATTTATGTTCTTCTGCCGGGGCTTTAGCCGGTCCCTCCATTCAGGGTCCCTGACTTCCCACAACACCCCACCCCAAACCAGGCACATCAGAAGTGTTCCATAAATGGCGTCTGTTGGGCTGTGATTATGTACTATTAGACCATAAACTCTGTGAATGTTGAGAACCGCTGACCTTTGCTTAATGCTTACTCTATGATAGGCTCTGTGCAAATTCTCCATATTGTGTCTCAGTGAATCCTCACAGGAAAACCCTGGAGGTTGGTACTATTTTTAGCACCATTTAGACATGAAGGAAGTAAAGTTCCAGAAAGGTTAAATAATTTGTTCAAGTAAGTGGTGTCAAAGCTTGGCTTCTGTCTAATGAGCAAGTATTAAAAATGGATTTCTAGTTAAGTAGAAAATAGAGGGAAAGTATGATTTGCCCTGAGTTTGGGGTCTTTGCTGCCAACTGAGAGCTTGCACGTGTGTTAAGGGGTGAGGGGATCTGCTTTGCCTTTGCAGAATGGCAGACTATCCACGAAACACAAGACGAACAACACAAATGAAGCCCAAGACCTTAGGCAATTTTTCTTTTACTTGTGTTAGTCAAAAATAAGAAATTACAATTCAAGTTTTCCTGTAGTCTTAATTGTAGGCCTCTGAGCTGTGAACAATACACCAAGTACTAATAATAGAAACCATCCAAAAACAAATTCTCTAGAGATCCTCCCCCAACTCCAATGGATCTGATAAGGAAACGATGTTCCATATGAAGCAGCAGCAAGCCCCTAGACAGTTGAATCTTTTTCTTGTTAATGAAGTAAAATGAACGTTTTTACTGTTGTAAAACCAACATCAGAAATGAAAAGCCATTCTTGTTACTTACCTCAGGGCTGCAAAGGAAATATCCACTTCGCATGTTGGCTAAGAAGTGATAAGACACTATTAGGAGCCCGTGCCACCTCGCCTTGGCAGAGAGGACCAGGAAGAAATGGTCCTATTTTTAAAGGGCTTTTCAACTTCTAATATGATTTGGGCCCTGTTCCTAAATCATCTTTGAATCAGAATAGCAATTCTTTTTCACCCACTTGGCTGGAATGTTAAAGAATCTTTGGAGAATGTTCAGTGAATGTCTTGAGCTTTATGTAAATAGGGAAAGTGCACTTATTTGAGAAAAGAATATCAAAGAAGAACTTAATATTCCATTTTGCTATAATGGGAAGCAAATGCATTTATTACAAAGTGTAAAAAGGCAGAATTATTTCATAGAATAGAGCATCCAGTGGCTGCAACATAGTAGTATTTAAGTATCTGTTGAATGAATTAATGAATAAAAAACATATAAATAGGAGACCTCATTAAATACAAATTAGAAAGTTGAGCACATATAATAAATAATCATTTGTACCTACTATTGTAATTTAGTCCTCTACCACCAAAAGAAAGCATTGTTTAATATGTGAAGAACATTAAGGCTAAAATTCAAAGATGAAAGCATGAGAGAATTAGCAGTATCTGGGTCTCAAGCCCAAGTCTCGGCTAAGCTACCAAACTCAATTTCTATTAGATTGGGAAGAATATGCTTAGAACAGACTTAGGCAATGGGGAGATCTTGGCCAAAGAATGGATGTGCTTAGGGTGTGAGGCTGGGGTGGTAACGTTAGAATCAGAGCCTGAGGGATGTCGGGGGTTTGGGGTGAGATATATTCTTCACTACACTTTCTATGAACTGTGAGGACTTCATTCCTATTCAAGGTCACCTTTGACTCTGACATCCTAAGTAGAGTGGCATCACAACCTTGCCGTAGCTAAAGAACTCAGCCCTTTTTCCTCCATTGCCCCAATCTGCCACCCACACAAGATGTTTATTTCTATAGAAAACTTTACTGATGTCTTGGACTGGCAGAATCACACAGAAATCGATTTAAAAAATTAATACTAGTCATCCCTGTTCTTCAAATGTTCAACAACTCCACCACCAAAAGCTTCTTGCTGTCCAGTATTTCCCCATATGCCTTTGCCTTTCTCTTTCTTGAAGCCTTTCTTTCCTTTATACTGCCTCTTATTCCAAATTCAAGTTAGCTTCTTCTAGAAAATATTTGAGCCCTTGCTTTAATCCAACTCCAGCCCCTCCATGCTAAGAATGGAGCATCTTCTATATAAAAACACACCAATGTAGACATGTTACTGAGCAAAACCAGTCCTCTTGAAAAGAGCTCTAAAGTTGATTCTTAAAATAACCTTCCAACATTTTTTTCCTCCTCACTAGCACAAAAAGACAATGATGATCTACACAGAACAGCAGTTTGCCTAACAATTATTAGCTTGCTAGCAGTTACATTTTCTTCTTCAAGCTTTGAGATCTTTGTTACTCCACCTCTTAAGTGAAACTGTTCCCATTATAAAGTTGTCTACCCATTATGGCATCTTTTCCCCTTTTGGATATGAGGAATTATTTTTCTATTTAAAAATGAACACACACACACCTTAGGCTTTGGTGTTGGGCCTATCTTTGGGAACTGGGAACACATCTTTGATACCCAACTTAGGATTTGCTGAAAAGCTCCATGTTTTCAGTGACTCTTGGTTGTTTGAACCTAGGGGAGTCTGGTGTAGGGTTATCAGCTTCCTATCATGAGAGCATCTGAGGACGGAGACTCAGGATGGCAGGGCCTACTTCCTGCTGTGCTCTCCTCTGATCACAGTACCTGTGGGATCAGCACTGTCTGCCCTCTAATCCTATCTCTCATCTGGCAGAGGAACTGTATTTAAAGTGCTTGCTTTTGAGACAGTTGGGTATCAAGATCAATTTTGCAGTTTACTTTCAGAAGGATAGCAGCCTGAGTACAGGTTTACCAAGCCCACAGCTATCTTAGAATCTGACAAAAAGGAGTAAAAGCAAAAATAGGACAGAAAATGTTAAAAACACAGAAAAATAGTCTGGTATAAAGTCTGTATTCAATTTTAGGAGAATCTGTCCCCACAAAATGTTACTTGGACTGAATGGAAGGGTATCAAAGGGCCTCAACATGCAGCTCTTCTTCCTGTGGATACAATCCATCTGCATACCCCACCACTAACATTGTCACTAAAGAACAAGGAATGAGACCCTCGACCACAGCCTCCCCAGTGAGATTCTGCTCTACTCCTGCTTCTGATATGTAGGAGCCCAACATGTATTTGTTACTTAGTGAATAAAAGCTTTATGTCTTTCTCTATCACACAGCAATATATTGACTCTCCACTATGGAAAATGAGGAAATTCTTGCATCTTTACTTCCCTTGACAACCTCTCAGCTTACTCTATGCCCAGCGTCTACGGGTCTTATCCTCACTCTGTAAGGCTTTTGAACATTCACATCTGGCCTTCAATGTAGCATAGACTTTGGACTTGTTCTCTAGGATGAATCTAAAAATAAAAAAACCAATAAACAACATACATAATGTGACCCTATAAATACTCACAAATGATGTGATTGAACTCACAAACAAAGGAGTGGACACAGGTTCCTCTAACCCATGCCAAGGTCAAACGAATTCTGCGTTCTTACATTTCTAGACCTTAAAATAATGCCACGTTTTAGTTTGCATCACAGATGGCTGTAACTTTCTCTTTCAGCTTTTTGTTTCCTCTGAGAGTTGCTAATTGCCTTTTATCTTATAGAGAGAATTCTATGACTCTTTCATTATTATTATTATTTAAAATATTCAATTCGTGAATTCTGGTATCTGTTAAAAGGGAAACAATTTCCTCTTGTGTATGTTTCCTTAAAAATATCTGAATTGTCATCCTTGTAAATCTTTTCCTTGCAGACTGTGTTAAGTCCAGGGAGAATTTTAGGAGAATCTGTCCCCACAAAATGTTACTTGGACTGAATGGAAGATCCCATTAGATCTCATTGCTTTTTTATGAATTCATTCTTATTTACATTGGGATGCTTTTTCAAATACAGTCCTTTTTAGCACAGAGTGCAAAGAAAGCAAATATTCTGATTGTATTACTATTTTTTATTTTACTTATACATGTAATTGATAATTTGGCTAAGTATAAAATTCAATGTTTAAAATCATTTTCCCTCAAAAGTTTGAAGCTTCTGATTCATTATTTCTAGTCTTCAGGGTTCTGATGAGAAAATTGTGGTGAACTGATTTTTATTCCATGTATCTAATCTCTTTTCAGGTTCTTCCTCTCTGAAAGCATTTGGATCTTCTCTTTATCTTTGGGGTTCTAACATTTCATTCAGAGCCCTTAAATTCATTCAGGCCTTTTCAATTTCAATGCACAATTTTTCAGGCTTAGGAAGTAGTCTAATTTTACTTTTATTATTTTTTCTCTTTTGGTTCTTTGTTTCTCTTTGCTCTCTATTGGGGATTTTTTTCAAGATGGATATTGGACATACAGATTCCATCTCCTTGTCTTTTACATTAATTTTTCATAGTTTGCATGTCTTTCCCCTACCCTTTCATATCTGACAAGTTACTTGGTCCATACCATTTGTCTTACCTATTAGTTTATTTTCAGGCTCATCATATATGAGTATAAATTAGTTTCTAAGAACTTCTTGTTCTTTTTTCTCCTGTTCTGTTGTGGTTTAATAGATGACATAATGGATAGTCATCAGGATAATCATAATAATATTTTTAAAGTTGTCTTGTGTTTCGCAAATATTTAGTATTCTTGACAGTCCATTGATATTTATTGAAAAAGACTCGGTTTATTAATGTGTGCAGCTAGTGCAGGTCTCTTCTTTTATTACGTTCATCTGTCTCTCCATTAAAGATACACCTTGTTTTCGTTTCCTGTGGCCACGGTGACAAAAGTACCACTAACTGGATGGCTTCAACAGCAGTTTATTCTCTCATAGTTCTGTAATCTGGAAGTCCAAGATCAAGGTGTCAGCAGGGTTGATTTCCTCTGAGGGTAGGAGACACTGTGCCAGGCCTCTCCTTTATCTTCTGGAAGCCCCAGCTATTTTTTGCCTTGTAGATGGTGTTCTCTGTGACTTCATGTTGTCTTCACTTTACATGTATCTGTCTCTTAGTCCACATTTCACCTCTTTATGAGCACAGCAGTCATACTGGATCAGGGTGTACTCTAATGACCTCATCTTAACCTGATTATCGCAAAGACCCTATTTCCAAGAAAGGTCATATTCCCAAATATGGGGCGGTGGGGTAGTGGTTAGGACTTCTACATCTTTTCTTGGGAAGGGGCACAATTCAACCCGTAACATCTCTCAATGGGAGATCAATGATTGATTTTGTGTTGATTAGTAAAAATCAGCAGTTGCGCTGGTCAGTTCTTCACTGAGAAAGACTTGTCTTCTGAAGCCTCACCCCTAAGTAACCCCACCCATCATAGCAGATCATTAATCATTTAATTTCTTTAGAGAGCAGTTCTCATATTTTTTAGTAGAGACAGGGTTTCACCGTATTAGCCAGGATGGTCTCGATCTCCTGACCTCATGATCCGCCCATCTCGGCCTCCCAAAGTGCTGGGATTAGAGGCTTAAGCCACCGCGCGCTGAGATCCGGCCACTGCACTCCAGCCCGGGCGACAGAGTGAGACTCTGTCTCAAAAAAAAAAAAAAAGAGCAGTTCTCTGGTAAAATACTATTGTGATCAGATGCACTACAAAAGGGGAAGGATGGTACAGGAAGGGTCCACTTATTTTCTTTAAAACATCAACCTTTGCCTTCTGCTTAAAGGAGAGGAATTCCTTCTCTTTATAATTTTAAGTTATTTAAGATTTTAAGGTCAAAATGTATTTTAAAGAAATGTACTTAAACTTGACTAGATATGCTCTGTCTAAAGCCGCAATCCCCCATGAGCTGCTAAGAATCTGGAGGTTTCTACCTACCTGTGAAATGCCTGCCCATCTCCTTCAGGGGTCTGCCTAAATCCTAGCTGCCCTTAGGAGAGGGAGGGCTCTGAATGGGGATTGAGCAGAGGGTCCTTGTCTGTACATACAAGCCCTAGACTAAATTTAAATCCCCAGGTCGTGGCTGCAGTGCTCTAAAAAGGAAGGCCCCACATATCCCGATGGTGCTTGAATGACAGCAATGCTCTAGATAGATGCTGGAAAGCACAAAGGTGACTTGCAAAGTGATTAAGAGGAAGGTTTTCAATGGAAGGGTTTAATGGAAGACCAGACCTGAAAACAACAAAACAGGGCTCTTCCTAAAATTCTAGAAGTCACCTTTTGAAATTCTAAAGAGAAATGACTGAGTCTAATTAAGAGGGGCTACTGCTCTTTAAACTGGGAATGAAATTTGAGGGTACCAGTGACTCTAAAAGTCCTAAGCCGACAGTCTATGCAGTTTACATCAAGGTTTGGTTCATGTTGTACTGGGGGCATTTGCCAAGCAATGTAGGATTTCACAACAGAGGAATTTGCTGTCCCAGAATATGTCTCTTGGGAGCCTGAGTGAGAACACTGGCCTTCCTGACCCAGGGATTTGTTTAACAACAATGATTTCTAATTTCAACAACCAAAATGAATGTGGAAGCATGATGCGTGAAGACCCTGATTATGAGGGACAATTGTGCTGCTCCCTGACCCCTCTTCAGAAGAGCCAGCTGTCCAGGGGAAAGGTATCACATCCCCCACATGCCACAAAAGTGCTCCTGCCCAATGGCAGACCTATGCTCACCTTTCTTTGGGATGATTTTCTCATTAGCTTAGAGAAAAGGCAGTTGTCAAAAAACCATTTCACATCAGCGCCCCAAGGGGCTTTCTGAGTTTGTGCAAAGATTATCTGGGTATTTTAACTACTCTGATAGAATGTTTTTGGGGCATTTCTGTTCCTCCATTTTCCCTTTGGTAAGGGTGCTAGGTGGTATTCTCCCTTCTGCTGGAGATGAGATTCCCATCTGTCCTTATTCTCTGCCCAAGTGTGGTATGAGATTCTGCCCCTATCTACTGGCTTGAACAGAAAATTAAAATGCCCTCTTGAATTCCAAGTGCCTTTTGTGGTGCAGGCTGTAAACACCATCAGCACCATCAGGCTCTCAGCATGAGTTGAATACCTCCAGAACTAATGGCTGTCGCAACTTCCCGCCACCCCTAGAAAGGGTCATTGCATTTTAACTGCTGTGTCACCCTACATGGCTGTTTGGGGGGTGCACGATGTAGGAGGAGGAGGCAGACAGCCTTTAAAATCCATCGGAGGTCAATGTATTCCATTATATACACAGTGCTTCACATTCAGTTTTAACCTTTGATGAAATTTGCAGTGTTGGGATTTTTTATGCTAGAGCGGACGCAGGAAATCACAGGTGCAACTAATTTCAGCTTTGACTTACAATCACTGTGGGCCCCTTGAATTTTTATATGAAATTCTCTCTTTAACTTGAATGTAAAGTGTCAGAAGTCTGTAGCTTGTCTCTGTAAGGTACATTAATAGGTAATATTGATTTGTGGAAATTAATTACTAGAAAAACAGCTCTCAGCACTTAACTAGTGTTTGGGAAGATTCGAGAGCCCCCTTGTGGCTGTAATCTTCCTTAACTGAAAATCGATCAAAAGCTTTTAGCTGGTTTGTTTTTTTTTTGTTGATGGGTCTTCCCCTCCCCCCTTTTTCTTTTGGTTACAGTTATTTGGTAGCTTTATGTATATGCTTCGAATTGTTTTTCATTTAGATTAGCATCAGTATAGCACGTCATTTCAAGAAAAGACACAGAGATAGTAGCAGATGTCAGGAACAGGTGACCTTTTTTTCAAATGCTTATCACCAAGAGAAATAATCAACACAAAGGGGCATATTTAGGGAAGTTCCCTAAGGGAACTTACAGTTGTATCATTCTGTTGCTTAAGGGATGCACCCCCTCCCAACACACCATTTTAATCGTGTATTGATTGCACAAATGAAAAAGCCACCTCTCGTAGCCCTAAGCTACATTTACTTTGAAAGTCTTAAAGACTATTTTCTCAGATTTACATATAGCAGCGAAAAGTGGGATAGTGTCCTCATTTGAGTGTTTTAAAATCTCTAAGAGATGAATGTTGAAAGCTATTACCTCTCGAAGCTTCAATCATGCCTGAAGAAAAATATTTGCAACTTAAGGTCAATGCTCCACACTTGATTTGATGAAGGGAACACCCAAGGCAAAGTTTAGACAGAACGAATTGATTTTTTTCTGGGAGACTTAAATTATCATGCATATATTTTTCTAAATGTCTGTCATTGCTTTATTAATTAGGCAGAATCACAGCTTCAGAGTCACTGCAGCTGAAAGACCCCATTGAATGTCCATGTGCTAAGCTGGGCTTCTGGAAGAAACTCGTGCTAATTATCGTGAATAAGTGGATTTTGAAGAGAACCTGATCAGGGCTCTGCATTATTTCCAACATAATTTGGTTTTCCCTAGATTAGTTTGTGCAGTGACACTGGCATCTAGTCACAAATGAGTTACTAGCCCTGCCTGTTGTTCCTAGCATGGAGAAAAATATCGTGGATGGGAGCTGAAGAAGAAAAAGAGAAGCAAAAATGAAAGAGAAAAGCCCTGGTGTCTGGGCCTGGATGAAATATATGAGAGTTAGAGATGGTATCTGTTTCCTATTTTGTCTTCAATGCGCAGGTGCAATTAGCAAAAATCTTAGTTGCACCACTTGGTTGGGAGTGAGAGAGGAGACTAGTGCACAGGTAATGCTAGCCAAGGTGAAGTGTTGAGCAGCAATCGCTTTGCTCTTTAGGAGCTGTGGAAAATTCCAAGCTCCCACACTCTCCTTCTTGGTCTTTTTTTGATATAGAGCTTTTACAGTGTGCAAGTTCCTTTCAGAATTTTAATAAAAGTCTACAAGGGTTATATCAAAAGAACTCCGAATCCATATTGAATAAACTCCCACTAGCCAAACATTGGATAAATTGAGGATCAGTAAGGATCATGACTACAGTGTATTGAAACTTCTTAAGTATATTTAGATTCATGAGCTTATGGGATACTAAAACACACAAACAGCAATAAAAATCCCCTTTGGGGGAGACTGTAAGAAAGCAAGCCACTATTTTGAAAACTGGTAAGTAAAATGTATCAAACGTTCATTTGCCTTTCCTGTGTGAACTCTACCTCAGGATGCCAAATAGTTGATAAGGGAAAGTTTCTTTTTATAGAGGCATTCCAGCTAATAAAATGAAAAAAGAAATGACAGAATAAGACTTTCACCATTTTACAACCGCTTTCTGGATGAACATCAGTGGCCACTGCCATCAGATAAAGAGAGACCCCCAGACTTTATGTACCTCCAGACTGAAGTCTGGAACGCTCCCTACTTAGAAATGAGTGTATTATTTAAGAATAATTCTTCCACAGTCAAAAAACATACCAGAGGGCATATCCATATTCTGGCATTTCTGGCTCATTCTCCTGGGTCTTCTTTTTCACTTGATTTCAAAGAAAAAAAAATGAGCTAATATCAGTGAAACCTCCCAACTTGTAGAATAAAGCATGAATTTTGTGTTTTCTTTCTAATTCTTAACTATGAGCAAAATAAGACAGTGTTGGGTAGTCAATTGATGACTCAGGACCTTAAGATCGGGCCACGCAGTGTACCATGATATCCTAAGCACCTCGCATAGTGTTTCTCATGAGATACAGAACCAACACATGTATTTAAACAAACGAAATGAGCACAAGAGTTGAAGAAAGAAAAAAGAGAAGTCCCAGTTCTACTGCTTTTTACTTGTTGACCTTAAGAAAATCCTTGGATATGGCCGGGCACAGTGGTTCACATCTGTAATCCCAGCACTTTGGGAGGCTGAGGCCGGTGGATCACCTGAGATCAGGAGTTCAAGACCAGCCTATCCAACATGGTGAAACCCCATCTCTACTAAAAATACAAAAATTAGCCAGGCATGGTGGCAGACGCCTGTAATCCCAGGTACTTGGGAGGCTGAGACAGGTGAATCACTTGAACCTGGAAGACAAATGTTGCAGTGAGCTGAGATCATGCCACTGCACTCCAGCCTGGGCAATAGAGTGAGACTCTGTTTCAAAAAAAGAAAAATCCTTGGATATCTCTGAGCATCAGTTTTCTCATCTGTAAAAGTGGACGAAGAATCTTTCCTTTGCTGTCTTTGATACAATACAATACTTTGAAAGTAGTTTGAAAACTTAAAAAATGTTAGGCAAATAAAAATTTGCTTTAGGTTGTTTTCTTAAATATTCATTAACACATCTTGTTTAATATTTGAAATTTCACTCTGGACAGTTTACGAGGCTCTAATAATCATGGAGAAGCGAGAAAGTTGAAGTGCGGAGTGTGTATGTAAAGTGTGTGTAAATGGTGTGGATCTGCTAGGTATCAGCTACTGCTGGGCCCTTTGTATTCATTATCTTATTCAACAATTCCCACAACCCTATGAAGTCAGTACTGATGCTTTAGCTGTTTAGATGAGGAAACTAAGGCTCCCAGAGGTCCTGTAAGCTAACCAAGTCACACTGAAATTGAGGTGGGTTTAACGTTGGAACTCGAATCTGTCTGACTTCAAACCTATTTTCTTTTCACTCTGTATAAAGTGAAGTTCCCAACATTCTTGAAATTATGCACTAATGCTTTGTCCAAAGGAGTACAGTTGGACTCGTACTTTTCTTAAATCTTTTCCTGAATACAGGCTTTGGGACAGCCAACTTCAGGATTCAGCCACCTTCTCTGAACGCTTTTCGGAGTCTTTATAGCATTGTATTCAAGAAAGATCCATTTTAAGGCCAGAAAGAGCATTATGGCATGGAATGAGCTTTGGCTTTATTTTGATTCTCTTGCATAGCTATTTTCAACCTTTATTGTTCTGAGATTACTACAGCTTTTGGCTTCTAGATTCTTTAGGTGTGTTAAAAATGAATGCAACTGCAGTAATTCCCCCTTGTCTCTAATGCCCCTTCCTCAAATGTAAATCTATTAAAGCTTTGTGGGTGTGCTGGGCTCAGGAAAATTGTTTCTATAGCTTCTTCTAAGCTGTACGTATTCAGACCATCCTCTGAATCCATGCACTCCTGTGCTAAAGTAGAACGGAAGCCCTCTGTTCCTCCTGCTTCCTGTCCATCCCTGGCCTTGCAAGATGCTGCTTCTCTCTCATCTCCTGCTGCCTCCCTGCAGGTAGACACAAATCCCTCACCTTGTGATGTTCATTTTGCATCCAAACCTTTGAGTTCCACAAAGCCTAGGCCACTGCATCATTAAGTCATAAACTGAACCTCCAAGGCAGCCTGATTTTTGCAAGATGATGGAAGAAACTGCCAAAACTATTATCACTCTGTGAATTACAGACATCATCTAAATGTAGTACATGACTCAAAAGTTTGTTTTGGTGACTAAGTTGGTGAACACAGGCACAGCACTTAGAAATGTACTTGGACATAGTATGGATTCAATAAATACTGGCCACTATTATTGTTACTCATATCAATTTTTCATTGCATGTGGAACATTCCATATTTTGAGTTAACATTCCTCTTAATCATTATCAAGGAGATGACCTTGGAGACGATCTTTGTTTGAGACTTGGGAAGGAATGGAAACAAATTGGAATCTCACAAGTATTTTTGTTTAATACGCCAAAATGATTACCCAGTCCTGATAGCAGAGTGAACAAAAAATTCTAAAACAGAAGAATCCTTCATATAACAGAATGGCAAAATCTAGACAGAGGGGATTTAAAAAAAAATTACTGTGATGTTTTTGGAAAATATGCATCAGAGCTATCAAATATAGATTCTAAATATTGGCACACATGCCTTGCTCTTAAATATTCTGATTTACTTCTTTTCCTGTCCAAATTGGCTGGCACTAAGCAATTACAACGGAGACACCTCATGGCTTCTACCTGTGTAATTCTCACGTTCCCTAAAAGCAGTGCCTGAGAAATTAGCTAAGACGAGAGCATGGCTGAGCACGGAGGACCTGATAACACAATCTGAGTGTACAATCTGGTGTTCTGCTTTGCCCGGCTGGGATTAGAGCTGCAAGTGAGACTGAATTGGGCCTTATCTCACTCCAGGGCGGCTCCAGGCTTCAGGTGGATACCCGCATGCATAAACCACAGCTTTGCAGAGCGCCCTGAGACATCCTCATGCCCAAATCCCAGTGATGCAGCGCAAAGCAGGGCGCCTCTGAACCAAATAATCACGGAAGTGCCTGAATAATGCATGAGAGCAGGACCCTCCCTGGCACATTTGAACCTGTACTGGGAGGAACTGTACTCAACAAGATAGCAAAAACAAGCCCCTGGAACATGCATTCCCTGAAATTTATTCTTGCAGCAGCCACTTGGGGGAAAGTGAAAGCAAATGTGACAACCACCCGAAAATCGTGGCATTTTAGTGAGTTCGATGCTCACAGGTTTCCTGTCAATATAACGCAGCGACGTGACAAGATTTGAAATTTCCTCCTATTGATAAATACCATCTCTCCCTCTGGGGAAGCAGGGGGTTGACTGATCATCATTAAGAAATGACCTGTATCATCAAGAAGCCTCTTCTTTGACGCTTTTGTTTGGTTGGTTTTGTATAATACGTGGCTTCCCATAATTAAAGTTAGCTGACACCCAGCCATTGCATGCAAACTACATATCCAGAGGTCGTTTCTTCGAGGACTGGTACCGGATATAATCGGGTGAGGGACCTCCATCTTTCTGATCCAGATGTTGGCTTTAATATTGCTGCAGTGCTGATGAGTGGGATTTGATTCCACAAATGTTTAGTCTAATTTGACATTCCAGCTGTTCATTAAGTGGAAAATAAACAATCTCTTTGGAAAGTTGTTTCCCCAACATCATGTCACAAACTCTAACCAGATTGTCCTGGAATGGCAGTCTCAGACCAAGGTTTCACTCAGAGCACCTTCCTGTTCAGCACCCTCTTGGCTCCCAGGCAGCCAGCTCCCTGTGCCCCATGATGTCAGGCCTCATGGAATAGTCAAGTCCTCTCTGGCTTTGACTGTACCTGCATACTATTGGCAAAAACCATATTAAGGCATTTTGACAGTGAAACAGGAGGAATTCTCTTGACTCAGGAATTCTACTCCTAGGAACTTATTCTCTGCACAAATATTCATGGCTTAGAATGTTCATCAGATTCTTGTTTAAAATAAACCCTCAAAATAGAATGTCCCTAGTTGTCCCAAACTGGAGATTGGCCATACAAATTATGACACATCTATAAATGGAATATTATGCTCTTCTGGAAGGACATTGTATTCTTATGAAAGCATATTAAATAAAATGGAAAAGCATTCACCCTGTCTTTTTAAGTTAAAAATATATTATAAATATGTTGTGCAGTATGAATTCAAAATGTAAACATATTTATAACTTTAAATAATAATCAAATAGATATATATATTTAACTGTGCCTATGTATGAGTAAAGTGATTATAGGTAATTTTTATTTTCTTCTTCTTCTTTTTTTTTTTTTTTTTTTTGAGATGGAGTCTCACTCTGTCGTCCAGGCTGGAGTGCAGTGGTGTGATCTCGGCTCACTGCAACCTCCGCCTCCCATATTCAAGCAATTCTCCTACCTCAGCCTCCCAAGTGGGTGGGATTACAGTTGCATGCCACCATGCCAGGCTAATTTTTGTATTTTTAATAGAGATAGGGTTTCACCATGTTGGCCAGACTGGTTTTGAACTGACCTCAAGTGATCCTGCCACCTCAGTCTCCCAAAGTGCTGGGATTACAGGTGCAAGTCACAGCGCCCGGTCTATTTTCTTCCTTTTTACTGTTCTACAGTTCCCACACTTTCCATAATGGTAACACATTATTGCATATCTAAGTGAGGGAAATAATAATTAAAAAAAAAAAAAAAAAAACAAGAACAGCTAAATCTAAACTATTCTTGCTTTAAAGTTATCAGGTGTGTGAGGAAAGACATCCGAGCCTCTCCCCTCCTGAGGGAAGCCCTGTGGGCACTCCCATCCCCTTGGCTTACCTATTGAAGACAGTCAAGATCCATGGGTAGTAAGCAAATTAAAAATGCCTGAGCCCAAAGGGTCTGGCTGCCTTCTAAGTCAGCATGAGGGAGAAGGTAATGGCATCTTGGAGGGAGCAGCACCTGTCTCCAGCACCCTCTTGGCTCCCAAGCAGCCATGCTCCCTGTGCCCCAAGATGTCAGGCCTCATGGAAGAGTCAAGTCCTCTCCGGCTTTGACTGTGCCTGGATACTATTGGCAAAAACCATATTGAGGCATTTTGACAGGGAAAGAGGAGGGATTCTCTTGACTCAGGAGTTTTACTCCTAGGAATTTATTCTCTGCACAAAGAAAAAAAGCACGCGGCGCATGACTTCTTTGTGAGGTAAGATAACCACATGCATGCATCTCCATTTCCTCCTCCTCACATTGAGGACACCCTCGGAACCAATCGCTCTGACATACACCACTGTCAGCTTCCTAAAGCTCTTTATTATGATACTTCACAATTCTAGTCTCCAACTTCCCATTGGCTTAGAACATCATTCTTAAATTCCTTAATTTGTTCTCAAGGCTTGAATCGAAGGCCTTTTCATAGCTGTGTCAAAGGGCAGTCTGATTGCTAAGCCTTAACTGCCGCAATACCCCTATCAAATACTGTGCAGGGCAGACAGTACTCTAGTGAGATAATGAAGAATGAGTGGCTCGTGATGAGTGTGCAGCAACAAAGAGAGCCCAGAAATTAATTCCATTCTGAATATTTGGAAACTGACTCCTGCACATAGCACAGCAGGGCAGAGGGAGCTAAGCTTCATTTTTTTTTAAATGCACACATCAGCTTATGTTTAAGATGTGCTGGTCACCTGTGCACACTCCATGGAGAGGATCAAGATCCTCACAAGATCTAGGAATCTGGGGCTGATAAATGTTATATATTTATTCACTCCACAAACATTGAACAACTGAACACCCAGGATGTATAAGGTCATGCATTATACGTCCTGGGGAATCAAAGGTGAGTCAGGCAAAGTTCCCTCTCTCAAGTTGTATAAAGCCTGTACAAGTCACGCTGGTCGCCAGAATAAAGATTATACATGAGGAGATCTCTGGTTTCGCAGGGCAATGGGGGAGAAATCCCTTCTATGGAGGACGTGAGAGCAGGCTGGGTGGAGGAGTTCCTACCTGATCTGGTTTTTATGAATGCATAAAACTGTGGAGTGTGGAGCTATTAATTTTGCTGCTTTGTTTTATGAGGGTTAAGCTGGTGGTGGAAGGAATCTATTTACTAAACTGTTGTGAGCCTAGCATTTTGAAGTTCTTTCAAGTGTGTTCTCATTGGACAGGCAAGTCATAGCCTCATAAACATGAGTTTCTTTTAATCACCACCAGCAAAGTGATTCCAGGGACTTTTACTCCTCATTCTACCATATGGATGAAGATACTAGCTCTGCCTCTTATCTACTGCAGTATTGAAAAGGAAGGATTTTCTAGAAGGAAAGAAAGAAACAGAGAAGAGGAAAAAGTAGTATAGAGAAAGCTGACAACAGAAAGCAGGGGAGAGCAGTAGCAGGCGGGTGCACGGCACTTCCTCAATCTGTCCTGGATTCTTTCTCTTCAACACTCACAGTTCTGGGGTTGTCCCTGCCGGTCTCTTACCATGGCTGCTGAATGTTTCCTGTTTCTCTACTTTAGGTAGAGATCTTTAATACTGTTTAATACTTTAATACTATTGCTGAATGAGTCTTTCTAAATTAACACTTTCAATTTCAGCCATTCACAATCCCATTCAGAGCCTATGGCAATTGGGTCTCAACATCCTGCTCCAGTCTATGCCCTCCTTCCATTCATTCATTAATTCATTCATTCATTAAATAAACGTTCAGTGAAATGCACAACATGAGCTTCCTGGTCAAGTCAGAGTACTCTGCTCTAGGTACATTCATGAAGAGCTCTCTTAAATATTCTTTAAATCCTGACCTCTGTAACTTGCTAATGAATGCATTTTTCTACTCTACCACACCTGTGCAGTAAGACTTGAGGGCATTTTCTTCTTTTCTTTTTTTTTATGTTCTCAACATTTCCTGAAGCAGCTCCTTACACATAGCAAACCCTCAATAAGCATGTGTTAATTAAATGACTTGCTAATTAAAGAAGGGAACAAATTATACAATAAACTGCTCAGTGAAACATAGATTCTTGAAACAGTAAGGAAGAAAACCAGTAAGTTTAATTTTAAAAATAAATAAATAAATTTCATTGTTACTAATTACTTGTCATATAAAATATTCTCCTTTTTGCAGTGAGTCTGTGTTGACTGTTTGATTCCATATCACTGACCATCACAATCAAATGACAAGTGCATTAGAAGATTATATATCTTTTTACTCCTTGCACACATTTTAGGCATTTTAAAAAGTATCAGTTTAGTTTTAGGAGAGGAAAGAAAGGCATATTTATCAAAGGCAATATTAGACTTGGTTATTAAAATATACTTATTTCATATAAAGATAATGTTCTTTTACATAGCAATTGTTTATTGAATATCTGCTGTGAGTAGGGTTTTGTGGTAGGTGCTAGGACTTTTGCTAGGGATCTGAGGCCTAAAGTAGGGTTATCAAAAAGGACTTTAGAGGGTAGACGTGACCAAGACTGTTACATTTAAGTTAAAAGTGCCGTAAGTGATGCAGTAAACTCTATAGGCTGGAAAGACAAGGAAGATGGATGTGAGCCTTGAACTGGTCCAGGGAAGATAAGCAGGATACGAAAAAGCAAAGAAAGGGAAAGGCTTTCAGAGTGAAAGGAGGCAGTCATACCTTTGTGTTGTATTTAGGATTTTTTAACGTGATCACCTTACAGCAGAACAAGATACTAAAAGTGGTTTGAAACTAGTTATGGAAATGTGTGTGTTCCATTTGGTGGAACTTCAGTAAGCCTTGATGGCCCATATTATAGTTATCAATTAAAATGATTATTGACTTAACTTCATTCCCTAATCTTTCTCAGCATACAAGTATTTGCCATCATAACCCTCATGGCCACAGAAGAGCAGTTCTAAAGAGCTCCAATTGCTTTACAGACATTCTTAAATGAATTCACCGAAGCCTCAATGAAGTAGGTGACAAACAGAAGATCTGCTGACAGGATGCTGTCACCATGGCAGACAAAGCCATCTGTCTGAGGGACTGTTCTGGCCCAGGGAGATTGGTGTAACATTCTCTTAAGTTGGTAGTTAGCATTTCTTTCACTTTACCAGAATCAGTGGGTGCCCAAGATCTCCTTGGGGACATGGAATATTAGCCTTTGAGTCCCTAGTGCCTAGTTCCAATGTTTGGCAAATAGATGGGGCTTAACTAAAGTTTGGAGAATTAAAGAATGAATGAACAGATAGATTGAAGGTGGGGGCATAGAGTTTGCTTATTTATTGTTTCATTATGTGGGAAGAGCTTAGGTTAACTATAAGGGAAAATATACAAACAAATGATACTGTCTATGCATAGGAGATTGAATTAAATGGAACAGAAGGTTCTCTGCATTGTGGCCACGCAGCTCTCAGGTGCTACCCGTTCTTCCTCTCTAGTCTTCATTTTACCCACTTAAAAATGATTTGGAGTTCTACCAACCAAGGGGGTCAACTTGAAACTAACTACGCTCTGACATCAAAACATAGAAACGTCCTAGTGGAACGCTTTTATTGATGAAGTATAAAGTCATCCTATCTTATGGATCTGAATCTGAGTGGCTAAAAGTCACAGGATTAATAATGACATGCCGTATGATATTCAACTACGGTAATGTAGTTGACATCGAACTCCATTGTGCTGTTGAACAAGTAAGACCTAAAAAATAAAGTTGGAGATTTCAGTAGTACTGGATCCTTTAAGTACTTTCATTAGAGACTGAACTGGGAGTTATGCGAGCAGGGGAAAATGAGTTGGGAGAAGATTCATGAAATCAAAGCAAAGCTTGTCAACAATGAAAGTTAGGCGTGTGGCCTGGAGACAGACATCATTTCATCAATGACTTGTGTAGTTTTCTATCTGAAAGTATATAAGCCAGCAAAAAGAGAGAAAAAATTGATATGAGAAAAATGATTTCATTAATCACATTTTCAGTTTTTTTCTTCAGTAATTGAGTGTTCTTTAACCCTATTGGTTTCAACCCTATTGGTTTATCATTTATTATTGAGTTCTTCAACCCTATTCATTTATTATTACTTCTACCTTTCTGTTTAGTCTGCTCTGCAGGATGGAAACAAACAAAATGTACATGAGAATATGTCTGTCTAAAGTGATTTCCAGATGCTTTTAGCCACTCAGATTCAGAACCATAAGATAGGATGACTTTATACTTCATCAATAAATATGTTCCACTAGGAAATTTCTATGTTTTGATGTCAGAGCAGAGGTAGTTTCAAGTTGACCCTCTTGGCTGATAGAACTCCAAGACATTTAGGACTTATTTTACTCATGTAAATATCATGCTACAATTCGGCTAGTCAATGTTTGATGCAATGTTAAACTGAATAAAGTTAAATTTGGAACCAAATCCATTTTAAGCCTAAACCAGTTTCAGTCAGATTTAAGATTATGTGGAATAAAGATTTCCAGTGGAGTGATGGTACTGGAAGCTCTGTGGCCAATTTTCTTAACTGAGACAAAAGCCTGAAACATGAACAAGTACCAACATAGGACTAAAGTAGGATTAATAATGACATGCCATATGATATTCAACTATAGTAATATCCACTCTGAGCACAACTTTATCATCAGTATTTCCTCTTGGAGCCCAGAAGCTGTGTCAGTCACTTTCTGCTTGCCATACTGACCTTTTGGGAAAATTGTCATTCTGTCACAGTGAAAGACAACAGAGTCATGGAAAATGGTGACTGGCAAAAGCAAGAGCTCAGACTGGCCTGCCCTTGGAAGTTTCAATAAATTTCACCTCCTGATTTAAAGGAAAGTGAATGTTACTTAAAGATTTTGAAGTTTCTTTAGCACATTTCAAAACTTCCTGGCTTCCCCTAGTGGTAAGGCTAGACAGTCAAGATAACAGAATATAGAAAATGTAGTTTTAAATATTGTAGCTTATCAATTCATTTTAAAAAGCAGAATAACGTTGTACCATTACATTTCTCATTTTTTAAAAAGTTGCTTTTAGTTGGTGTGTATTTTTTAAAAATTCATTTTACCTTGGGCAAGTAAAACATACTAGGTTGAGTTTTTTCCTACACAATAGGAGGTTTTCCTTCTTATAATATAGTGACGACTTTTTTAGTATATCAGACCAGATTAATCCAAGTTCTATAACTTACTACGAATATAACCTTGGGCAGCTTATTTTATCTCCCCAAATCCTTAGTTTATTCAACATTAAGTGAGATAAAAATAAATCATAATATGCACACATCTCATAGGATTCTGGAATGGTTTAGACTGTTACTTAGCGCCATGTCTGGCACTTCACAAGTTTGCTACATCAAGGGTCTTGGGTACCAGACTATAGGTAAAGCATTTGACATCCAAGTGTTTCAGTGAGTTTATCTAAATAAAAAATTTGCTATTACAATTGAAAACAAAATTAGAAAACTTTTGCCCCAAGATCTTGAAAAAAGTGTTTTTTTCTAAATGGTATAGGAATTGATCAGTTAGTCTTGAATCAAGTATCTCATTTAAATCTAAGTCTTCAACAATTTATTCTTTGCCTCTGTAATTATTAGTCATCTCTAGAGACTGAGTTCCCTTTCTTGGGAATTAGGAATGTGTTCTTTTCCATTGATTTGGCTTCTCTATTGAGCTTCTTATTCTCTTTGTTGACTCTTAGTTCCCACACACACTCAAAATATTGCATGATTTTCTTTTTCCTTTTCTTTCTTAACCATTCTTTTGAAATCAATGCCAAAATTTTCTTACCAAAGCCAATTTTCAGAGTGTGGTGGCAAAGCAGTTCTGCTTCGAACCTGTCTTGATGTGATAACATCAACTTTTAACTAAGAAGTGGAAGTGAATGTTTTGAGGAGAAGGGGGGAAGAGCAAATTCCCAACTGCTGCAACTTTTTTTTCAATTTTTCTTTTTTTTTTTTTTAACTTTTAAGTGCAGCAGTACATGTGTAGGTTTGTTACATAGGTAAATTTGTATCATGGCTGTTTGTTGTACAGATTATTTCATCACCCAGGTATTAAGCCTAGTACCCATTAGTTATTTTTCCTGATCCTCTCCCTCCTCCCACCTTCCACCTTCTGATAGGCCCCAGCGTCTATTGTTCCCCTCTATGTGTCCATGTGTTCTCATCATTTAGCTCTCACTTATAAGTGAGAACATGCAGTATTTGGTTTTCTGTTCTTGTGTTAGTTTGCTAAGGATAATGTCCTCCAACTCTATCCATGTCCCTGTAAAGGACATGATCTCATTCTTTTTTATGGATGCATAGTATTCCATGGTGTATATATACCACATTTTCTTTATCCAGTTGATCATTGATGAGCATTTAGGTTGATTCCATGTCTTTGCTATCACGAAGAGTGTTGCAGAGAACATGCATGTGCATGTGTCTTTATAATAGAACAATTTATATTCCTTTGGCTTTATACCCAGTAATGAGATTGCTGGATCAAATGATAGTTTTGTCTTTAGGTCTTTGAGGAATCAGACATCCTTTGATTTAAATATACAGAAAGTCTCTGATTTATGAGGGCTTGGCTTACTATTTTTAAACTTTACAATAATGGGAATGCCATAGGCATTCAGTAGAAACCATACTTTGAGTACCCATACAACCATTCTGTTTTTTTCACTTTCATGAAGATATTTAATAAACCTATGAAATATTCAACACTTTTTTATAAAACGGGCTTTATGTTAGATAAATATGCCCAATTGTTGGCTAATGCAAGTGTTCCAAGCACGTTTAAGTTTGGCTAGGCTAAGCTATGATATTTGGTAGGTTAGGTGTACTCAATGCACTTTCAACTTAGGGCGTTTTTGAATAACAATAGGTTTATTGAAATGTAACCCCATCATAACTCAAGGAGTATATATAGTCAGGCACACCACCATTTATCTTTAAGTACAAATGCATGCCCTAACAACATACAGGAGTGATACAGGGGAGGAATATCTACAACTGCTGCCTTTGCTAACACAGATATTTGGAAAACTATGACAATGCAGTGGTAATCAAAAGTCGTTCCTCAACAGACTCCTACTGTCGATCTATCTATCTTATATATCTATGTATCTATATATGTGTATTTATTTTATCATCAAGTTTCTTTGAAGAGCAGACACTGAGTTGAATCAAGAAAAATGACCTAGTTTTGTTCAGCCCTCTGGACACCAGGTTGAGGACAGGCATGCTGGGTAATACTGCTTTCCACTGAGTACATGCTAGGTCACATTGAGGCCTACCTGGCAGCACCAGCCTTGGTTTCTGGGCTCTCTATTGCACCAAGACATTTGTACAGGTGTCAGCGCAGGCCTGGTGTTCTTTTCGGAATATTGCAGGGCTAATTTTTTCTCCCTGGGGGAGCTCTGAGTTACTATGATCTACCCCATATTTCTGGAGCTCTCTCCCCTCAAGGAGCCAAGGACTAAACTAAAATTGAATTGGAATCAGACTGGCTTGTGCTAAAGGGCAAAAGGCTGCACTGGGATGTGAGAATTGGAAGACAGCTTGGGGACCTGCTTCGTAATGGGGTCCTTTCTATGACTTCCCTGACAAATGGACTTCCAGACTCTGCTGGAAAGATGGGGTTGGGGTGGGCAGCTAATTCCATTGGTAGGCTTCTCAAATAATGGAAATCATGGTCCTTATTTTAAACCAGTATTTACTTTCCTCTAATGCCTGCTGTTTCTCTTTCATTTCTCAACTTCTCCGTCTCTCTTCCTGCCTCTTAGCACTTCCCTTGTCCTTTTAAACCACAGATATCCTGATCTCTATGTGATTCTTCTAAAGAGAACCATTTAATAATGGGTTTCTTTTCAGTAATCCATTAGGTGGAATTAGATAAGATCTGTGATTGTAGTAACCACAGAACCTCAACACTAATAGGCGGTAAACACGTAGAAATTACAGTTTAAATACCAATATGATGTACAGGAAAGCATGGGAGCTTTGAAATCAAATAGGCCTAACTTAGACTTGCTCCAGTTTCACTTTTCTGAAACTCTGTGGCTTCAGCTTTTATTTTAAAAAGTAACGATAAAACCCATTTTACAAAATTGTCTTGAGGATCATCTGTGCAAGCATCCATAAAGCATGTAGCACAGTTCCTAACACATTGTAGGTGCCCAGTAAATACTAGTCTCCACACCCAACCCATCCTCCCTCAACCCACTTACCTCATAATCCCAAGTAGCAGTATAAAGAGATTAAGGAGGCCAGCAGGCATGCTGGCTCACGCCTGCAATCCCAGCACTTTGGGAGGCCAAGGCGGGTGGATCACTTGAGGTCAGGAGTTCAAGACTAGCCCGGCCAATATGATGAAACCCCATCTCTATTAAAAATACAAAAATGAGCTGGGTGTGGTGTCAGGTGCCTGTAATCCCAGCTATTCAGGAGGCTGAGGCAGGAGAATCGCTTGAACCCGGGAGGCAGAGGTTGTGGTGAGCCAAGATTGTGCCACTGCACTCCAGCCTGGGTGAAGGAGCGAGACTCCCTCTCAGAAAAAAAGAAAAAAAAAATGAGATTAAGGAGAATACAGGTTCAGCCTTGTTCTTTCTAATCCCAAGTCCTTGGATAAATCACTTCACCTCCTTCATGTAACCCTATCATATGGAACTGCATCTACTACGAAGGTTTGCTGTAAGAATCAAATGAAACAGCAGATGGGTAATAACTTAAAAACCATGGTATTTTCTCTAAATGTAAGGTATTGTTATCGCCAGTAGTAATTTATCAGTGAATAATTGCTGAACGAATGAATGAATGAACTATCTTTTCTTTCCACCTCATGCATCCCCACGCTGAAACAAGGAGGAAAAGCCCAACAAACTCAGCATTGAAAACTGGTACATACATCTTTATAGAAACATATGCACACGCATCAATAGGCATAAATGCAGGCAGGTACTCTCACGTAAACATCTGGCAAAAGAGTCCCTTGACTCAATGCTGATGTAAAATTGTAGAAATTTAGATCCCTCCTGTTAGAGTTGTCAACTACTGACGCTCTTCCTCTAATTTCTTCTAGGAATTTCTATTACATCACAATGTTACGGGATCCAGTGTCACGTTACCTGAGCGAGTGGAAACACGTCCAGAGAGGGGCCACGTGGAAAACCTCTCTTCATATGTGTGATGGAAGAAGCCCCACCCCAGATGAGCTGCCTACCTGCTACCCTGGGGATGACTGGTCTGGGGTCAGCTTGCGGGAGTTTATGGATTGCAGCTACAACCTGGCTAACAATCGCCAGGTGCGCATGCTGGCCGACCTCAGCCTGGTGGGCTGCTACAACTTGACTTTCATGAACGAGAGTGAAAGAAACACCATCCTACTGCAGAGTGCAAAGAACAACCTGAAGAACATGGCCTTCTTTGGGCTCACTGAGTTCCAGAGGAAGACACAGTTTCTCTTTGAGAGAACATTCAACCTCAAGTTCATCTCCCCCTTCACACAGTTCAACATCACGCGGGCTTCTAACGTGGAGATCAATGAGGGCGCCCGCCAACGCATTGAGGAGCTAAACTTCCTGGACATGCAGCTTTACGAGTATGCAAAAGATCTCTTCCAGCAGCGCTACCACCACACCAAGCAGCTAGAGCACCAGAGGGACCGCCAGAAGCGGCGGGAGGAGCGGAGGCTGCAACGGGAGCACAGGGACCACCAGTGGCCCAAAGAGGATGGGGCTGCAGAGGGGACTGTCACCGAGGACTACAACAGCCAAGTGGTGAGATGGTGACCCCCTGCCCTCTCCTCTCTCAGGATGGGGAGGATGAGCAGGCACATTGACCTTCTGTTGAGTTACCTTGGAGAAGCTGGGCCATGAGGACATCTGGCTGTGTGTGCTTGATTTGGACATCTGCTTCCTTCTTTGTCTTCATTTTTATCCAGCTGGAGATTATCTGTCTTGTTCTTTTTTTCTTTTCTTGACATTTTGCAATTAGTGATATTAAGTAGGGTAGGAGTGCATCCCATATAGACTGTTTTAGAAGGCCAAGGAGAGCCACACTGAAAAAGGAGACAGTTCCTGTGATCTCCTTTGCAGGAGCATAGAATAGTTTGGGTACCAGGAACCCACCAGAGGCACACATGAAAAGCCAAATTATGGCTTGGATGTTCTGCTGAAACTGGTCTATGTCATACTGTCTCCCATTATGAGAATATCAGTCGGTATAAAGAGAGAGAAAGAGAAAAACATTTCAGCCCTTAGATGAGGTCTTACACCAACCCCCACTTGGCTGTTAGCTGTCATCTTTGAACTCTATTTGAATGTGACTTAAATCACAAGTAACGTGTTTTGTTGTTGCAGTTGTTTTGAAACAAAATTATCATATTATTGACCATTGCTAGAGAGCCACATCCTACAAAATCCTGACACCACAACCTTAAGCCATGCCTTTCCTTCCATCTTTTAGGGACTGCGGAGTGGATCCAGAATAGAGGAGGTAGTAGCCCCTGAGAAATCAACATTGGTAGGAGCATTTAAGAGAAAACTTGCTTATTTGCTAATGCCTAAAGGGATCTCACTTTACCAACTGTACTTTCAATTTGAGGAACAAATGATAAATTAAGAGAAAAAAATATCAGGAAGATCAATATACGCCTAACATTTCTAAACTGGTCACATAACCTTAGATTTTAAAAGAATATTTCAGGGTTTAACCTTTTTGGAGAAGTTATGTTTTTTAATGGGGTACTACCAGTCTTAAAATTTTGCCACCACAGAAAGATGTTTTTAAAAGCTTGGCCCAAAGAACAGGAACTTAGCTAGCATGTATACAAAATATATTTGAGGTTACTAAGTGAATAAAAACTCTGAATTAGGCCAGGAGACATGAAACACCATTCATGGGATGGTTATCACAGGAGTTTAGACAGACTCTGCCTCCCAGCATCTTGAATATCTGCAGCCTGATCACTGTTTTCTTCCCACACAATCTTTACCTGTTGTTAGACTGTGGCCACAGCCAGTAAATCAGGCCAGAGTGTCTAAAACTGGACAAGAAATGTGCTGCAGTGCCGAGTTCTTATTTGCACCTTTTCCTAATCCCAACTACAGTAACAAGAAGTTTATAGAATAATAAGGGGATATGTATGAAAGAAGGAAGAGAAAGCCTTTGTCTAGCATTTATTAGAAGGATCAGAGTGAGTGGGAAGTTTTACAACGGATTGATCTGATCAATCCCGTCAAGGAGCTGAAGGCAAAATGTGTGAAACCCCTAAATCAGATTGAAAAGCCTATTTCATTGATATCCAACATGTTTGATGTTTAAGCTAGCTTTCCCTAAGCCACTGGTCAGCCTCCAGAATACTCTCTCTGGGGTTGTGAGTCAATCAGCCCACAAGCATTCATGGAGTGCTTACGTGCACAGAGGGAAGCCCAGCAGCTCCACCAGACAGAGAGCTGGAGATGCTTCTCCCACTGTGCGTGGCTTCATCTGGGGTGCAAGGGAAGGCATTATCGGGTGGCTCCCTTGCTCCAGGAACTGAGGGAGACCCTTTTCATACCTTAAATATATTCTGCACGACGAATGGATATTGTTAGTCTCCATTTCATAGATGAGAAAAGTGAAGCCCACAGAAAATAAGTAGCTCCTCCACGGGTTGTAAGCTAGGTCTAGCTGACTAAAAAGGTCAAGTTCTCTTTACTCCATCACCATATCCATATGGAATAAGGGCTTGTCCTACCTAAAGCTTCCTGCCAATAATGCAAGAAGCCAGCTGCAATTTCCCAGAAGCATTTGTCTCTAACCCATGTGGGTAGCCCGACCATGACAGCACCATGCTAACATTGACCCAAAGCCATGCTGCCTTGGGTCAGTCCAGCCCCCTCCACATCACTGAGGCATCAATGAGCTGACAGATCACCGACTTTTTAGGCAGCTGTATTTTTTAAGCCATATACAAGGGTGAGTTAAAAGGGGCCAAGTAAATATTGCTTGTTAGTTGGTAGAGATTAGGCTCACAAAATATTTCTCCATTTCCAATGATTTGTTCCTAAGGTAAGAAGGGAAGGAGGATTGCAGCTGGGATTAATGAGCAGCTCTCTCTCTAGCTTCTCATCTCATTGTTAGGATCTAATTTTCTGCCTAGAATAGCAGGACTGCGAATTATCCTTCTGCCTGCCTCTGTGACACACACACACACACACACACACACACACACACAATCCAGTGTTTTGTCATGTGGAAAATCAAAACAAGTTAGAAAGCATTCGGATTGTTTCTTTTAAACTCACTTTAAAATTTTGGCAAGGAATTCATGCATAACTGAGACTTGGAGGCAGCCCCTGCTCACTTCACGCTGTTCCTTAGGCACCTCGGGATTGGTATCAAAGGCTTCCACTGCCTTCTGCTGAAGGCATGATGTATGGGGCTCCACTTGAGACCAGGTATCAGGATGTTCAGAGGGAGCCTGCTCTTTATGTTGGCCCCAGGCCAGTGCTGAGCAAATTAAAAAGACCAACATGGGCTTCCTCCCTCATTTCATTTCATTCTAAAGCAGAAAACTTGTCATACCCATGGGGTCCTATGCTGATAGAAATGGAGAGGTAGGGATGCAGTTTATTCTCCAAAAATTGACTGCCCGCGTCTATGCTGAGTGATGCTCAGGGAAGTGATGCCAGCAGAATGCATCTGGGCCTAAGGATCCATGGAAGTCAGGAGCATTAAACCCCAAACCAAATCAACTCCAGATATATCAGTGTCAAAAGCCCAAGAAAAGACAAAAAAGAAAAAAACAATCCCCAGGGGTTCTGTAACCCAATTGACTCCTACACTTCTTTCCCTTCTCTTGGCAGCTCCAGTACCCAGATTGGAGATTAGGATGAGACGTCTTTGTGTATATGTGTGTGTGTGTGTGTGTGTGTGTGTGTGTCTGTGTGTTGTTAAGGACTAAGATACACATTTATTCTGTCTCCTTCTAACTTTCAGGCAGCCTGCTCTTGGAAACTGGAGGGAACTGCCCTGATAATTACTAGAATACTCATAAATAATTGGCAACATTAACAATCAGTGTTAGACAACAGTGAGGCATGTCATGTGTTTTTATTAAAAATGATAAAGACGTGTTTCTTCTCATCTAAAGGAGGTAACTTTGTCATAATTAGTTTGATTAAAAGTTCGAAGTATGAGGGTTCTTTGTTATGCCTTTAAGGTAAGTTTTTTAAAAATCTGAGTAGAGAAAGTACTAATATTGGCAAGAAAGTCCCCAAGATAGACCTAGCAAGGAGATAAGAATAGATCATTAAAAAATAAATATAAATGGACTGGATAGAATTCCCATTCGGCTGATTTAACACAGAAATTCAAAATAGTGACTAAACATGGAAGCTATTTCTCTCTTACTTAAAGGCAAACTGGTTTGACAGTTCTGGTGTGTGACGTTACCAGACACCTAGGCTCTCTCCTGTTGCTCTGTCATCCTAATGTGCTGCATCCACCTCATGGACCAAGATGGCTGCCATGGCTCCTGCCATCACGTTTACGTTTAAGGTAGTAGAGAGGAAGTGGAGGGAAGTTGCACATATTGTTTCCAGTCACATCTCATGGGTTAAAACCTAGACACTTGCCACATCTAGCTGCAAAGAAAGCTAGGGAATGTCTTTATTATTGATTGTCATGTGCCTTGATAAGCATGGGGTTTCTGTTACTAAAGAAAAAATGTGAAACAATGTGGAAATTAACACTGATAAAGACGATCAGTATCTGATACAAAAGGGAACCAAACAATATTTCAAGTGCTTTTTAATGTCACTTATTTCATCATATGTTTTGTGAAATATAAGACTAAAATTCATCACTTTGTGTAGCATTTAATGGTTTTCAAAACATTTTTGCATGTGCTGTCTCATTTGGTCCTCATTACATTCTTGTGTGCTAAATAGGACCTCTATTCATTATGCCACTTGCTAGTTTGGGATGGAGAGTAGGAGATGTTGAAAGATTTCCCAAAGACTCTATTTATAAGCAAGAAAGTTGCTTAGAGCCCAGCCTTTTGACTCCATAGCCTTTCCTACTATTTTATGCAGCTCAGCATCAGTATTGGGATTGGGAACTGCAGGAAAATGAAATCTAAATCTTTATTGATTTATATCCTTCCTTACCTTTTTTGACATGGAAAATGCCAAAGACGCTGGTCAAGTTTACTCTCAGCTCCCTACCTCCAGTGAGGGGACCTCTTACTAGGAATGAAATATCCAAGAGATGGGCGGTGTTGCAGGGGAGACCAAAACTCAGAGGAGGCATTCAAAGACTTCTAGCTGGGTGTCTACTCCATCCAACTCAAAACCTATTCAATATGAAGGCCAAGGGAATGTGCTCACAACTCCTTACTAAGGGAAATCAATATAAACCCTCCTCAAAACAACAACAACAACAAAAACTCCCTTTTTTTTTTTTTTGAGACGGAGTCTCGCTCTATCGCCCAGGCTGGAGTGCAGTGGCCGGATCTCAGCTCACTGCAAGCTCTGCCTCCCGGGCTCCCGCCATTCTCCTGCCTCAGCCTCCCAAGTAGCTGGGACTACAGGCGCCCGCCACCTCGCCCGGCTAGTTTTTTGTATTTTTAGTAGAGAAGGGGTTTCACGGTGTTAGCCAGGATGGTCTCGATCTCCTGACCTCGTGATCCACCCGTCTCGGCCTCCCAAAGTGCTGGGATTACAAAAACTCCCTTTTTTAAGTCTTCTTCCCCAGGCTCTTGGTAGTTTTTCAGCAGCATACTGCTTTCATTCTTAAAGGTTTCATTGGCTGTTAAATGAGTCCCTTTGCATACTCACTGGAGAGAGGAAATGCTTTAAGTTGTCCTAGCATAAAATCTGCAAACAGAGAGTTTATCTGATTCCTTATCAAGCATGATCTGTATCTGAGGTCCTGTATAATGGGATCATTTAGAGATGGGGGTTAGGGAGAGTAGGAGTAACTCTAGAGGAAATTGTGGCTTCTAAAAGGAGGCACGTCTTTCCAAGGTGGAAAGTTGATGAATTAAATATATGCCATGCAATACTGAAAAATAGAAAAATGACTAAGATACAGTTTCTGTCCTCTAGAACTAGGGCATCCTGGAAACATATAGACTATAATTCTTTTAGCCATTTGAAAGAAGTGAGTAAAGAGGATCTTGAGACAGGACCAGAGCTTTGAAATGGTTGTAGGGACTGAAAGCTGAGTTGGAAGGATCAGATCAAAGAGAAAGCTGGGTTGGACTTACACAAGAATACCCTGATCTGATCGCAGCTGTGACTGCAAGGTTTTCCTTTCCCATAGTTGCTGTGACTCCACTGGTCACCAGTGCAACTGCGCATCTTCAGGCTAGGTATTAGGGCTGGCTGGGTATGATGTGTCTACCCATTTTGTGCCATCTGAGGAGCATGCGAGGGTTCTTTCCCCAAGGCACGTTCTCCTGCCTTCCTCTCCCCTTCTACCATCTCCACTGGATATAAGCCAATGCCTGTTCTCTTCTCACCACATTCACCTGGACACACATCTGAACTAATTCCTTGAGACTTCAAATTAGCCCTTCTGAGCAAGTGGGCAGGTTGTGAAACCTGTGTGTTTTGTAGCCTAATGAATTGATGGAGCACACATGAACCCATCTTCATAGCATGTAAAAGAACCAACCTGCCTGGCAGAGGTGCAGAGATTTCCAGAGGACTGGCCTAGCTATAAACACCAGCAACATCTGCAACACAAAAGCCTTTGAACTTCTAGGCAAGGACTCACGCTAACCTAGCAGTATTCCAGATCGAGAACGCAGATGGACAGGTGTCTCTGGAGCCTGTGTTCCAAGATGTCTGTGGAAAGGATTGCAGCTGTCAACCTTTGGCACACTTAGTGGAACCTCTGTGAGCTACACGTTCTGCTGCATTACGGGAACTCATCAAAGGGCCAGATTGACATCTTGCCAGAAAAACCGGTGTTTTGAGGAGCAAAAGTTTTGTGTAATTCAGTAATTGTCACATTTGTCTTCCACCTCCTTGACATTTATTTGTTAATCATATTATCATTTTTTTTCAGTTTCCTTTGTTTCTTTCTCAGAAGTGCTTCTGGGGCTGTGATTGCATTATTTCTCTTTTAATGTATCATTTCAGTGTTGGAAAGAAAAATCTGGATCTTTATGTGGTGACCCATTTTAGATGTAAAGATAGTTATTCAATAGATAGTAAATTATTTCTCTTAAGAGATATTTCCTTTTATTTCTGTACAATAATATGTATGAACTCAGTTACTAGGGGACTGTATTGTGACATTATCAACCTTTATTGCTATTTAAAAATGATAGTTTGTAGAACTGAGGATTTCCATTGATGTGAAGCACAATTTAATGAATAAGTTAAAATATTAAACTGTTGTGATGTCAAGAGCAATTGTTTTCCCCTGTGTTTTTGTCAGAGACTTTTGCAAAATGAGCAAAGTCGCTAAAACACTTTAAGGGATTTATGGAAATGGATCCATAGGATCAGCTTTGTCAAACTCGGGAAATCCATGCTTTGGATGCAAATGTGGTTATTGGATGTGAAACATGAAAAGCCATAAAAGACAAAGAAGATATGGATTGAAACAATGTAGAGCCTCTGAGGCCAGAGAGGATTTTATAAACTCTCAAAAACATAAGCTTTTAAAACGATGGTTCTCAGTAACTCTCCCCCTCGCTGCCCACCCTAGCACATTGAAATCCACTGTGAAATGTGAAAAAGCCTCCTGGAGATGAAGTGATGAGGTACAGATTTAAGAAACAGTAGTGGGAGAGAACGAGGGATTGGAGCAAAGGATCTGGGAATTCAGTCTAAAAGAAAGAAAGAGATAAGGAAGGAAAAGGGGAGGGGGGAGGGGAAGAGAGAAAACAGCAGAAGAAAATCAGGAGCACTAACATGGGCCTCTCCACAGTGTTAAAGTGTATTTCTCCAATGTGAGATTTTATTTTTAAATAACCGGTTCCTGTAATATAAACAAAGAAGGAGAAATTTCTAGTAGAGGAAAAAGCTCATTCGTTCAAAAATTTCTTGAACAATGCAACTTACTTGATATGGTTTGGCTGTGTCCCCACCTAAATCTCATCTTGAATTGCAGTTTCCATAAGCCCCACATGTTGTGGGAGAGACCAGGTGGAGATAATTGAACTATGGGGACCGGTTCCGCATCCTGTTCTCATAATAATGAGTTAGTTCTCACGAGATCCAATGGTTTTATAAGGGGCTTTTCCCCAGCTTCATTCTGCACTTCTCCTTGCTGCTACCACGTGAAGAAGGATATGTTTGCTTGCCGTTCCACTGAACTGTGAGTCAATTAAACCTCTTTCCTTTATAAGTTACCCAGGGTTGCGTATGTCTTTAGCAGCAGTGTGAGAACAGACTAATACATTATTTTTTGTTCTGTGGAAGTAGGAATTGTGGATTCCTTTCTTGCTTATGAGTGAGATTTGTAACCTTAGAAAAATGTCACCTGACCATGTCCCTCTATCTAGTAGGAATCATAAGCAACGGAACTTGACTTTAGAATCAAGTAGTAGCCACAGGGAAAGCTCCAAAAGACAGTGAAAGTCAAACACACACAAACATGGCATGCATGTGCATGCACAGGCACACACACACACGGCACACATACACCCGCACACGCACACGTGCACATACAGCGTGAAAGAGTTTGGGGGCTTCTGTCTTCCAAGAAAAACCTCAGATAAGAGAAGTACCTAGGAATCCTAAGGTTCACTTCTTTTCCCATTCACCTTAGAAATAGTGTTGAAAATAAGATTGACAAAACGTTGAAAATATTATTAAAAATCTACTCTCAGTGTAATTTGGTTTTACTTTCACAGATCAGTTTTCATATAAAATATAAATTTGCAAATTAATGGAGTATAAAATAATCCATATTTTTGTTTCATATAACATTAATTTTTTGTGATTGGAAAGTAATACTTCATCTTAGATAATATGGAAAATACTAGGTAGTTTAAAATTCATACATTATAGAGCCAAATTCTGAGATTATTTTGATCAATCTCCTTCCATACTTTTTATGCATTAGCAATTACGATACAATTTTAAATAACCAATATTTTTAGGAAATTGGAATCTATAATCTATGCAGTAGAAACACATATTAATATTTGAATAACTATTCTTTTAAAACGTAATTTTAATAGCTGCATGTAATTTTGCCATTCCCATATTTTTGGTCATTTTGGTCATTTTCAATTTTTCCACTAATAAAAATAACACTGAAATTAATATATTTGTATCTAAGCAGTATCTATGTAGAAGTCTCTAAGCCTGTTTGAGATAGGACAGTGGACCATTTTGTTGTATCATCCCAACAATCTGGAAAGAAAAAAATATTCAAGATTGTCAAAATTGCCTAGAAGCAGCTAAATGAATTGTGAACAAAAAATGTCATCTACATAATCAAAGAAAATTATATGTATCTCTCTAGAACCACCTCACCTGGCCTAGGACTCAGGTGTTCATTCTTCAAGATGTTGGGAGTGTTGGCTGCTGACCGACAGCTCTCAGCTGAGTCTCTCTTGAGGACTTGCCCTTAGTTAGAGAGAGACACTTCTGCCAAGGTCATGCCGTCTTTGGAGCCATCTAATGATATTGCTGTGGAGGTGGAGGCCAGGGCTTTTAACTAGAGACAACTCTGAAGGATCTTAGCTCCAAAGCTCCCTGTAGGATCAGCTGAGGACTTTGTTTCAAAGCACCTCAATTCACCATTTCCCTCTCCCCACTCTGGTTCCTTTGCTCCCCACAATGTATTCCCAACAAGTTTTCCACACAGACATCTCCATCACAGACTGTGCTTTCCAGGACACTAGACCACGAACTTGCCAAAGAACCCCAGGTTCTCACCTCCGTAGCCTTCTGCCTGAGCTACTTCCGTGTCTGGGTACCTGGAGTTTTGCCCTCCTCTCTTTTGAGCTCAGCTATGTTTTTCAACCTATTTTGGCTTATTTTTTCCAATAGTTCTACCTGTTTAAAGCTGAAAGAGGAACCTGTGTTAGCTCAGTTGGTCAACTTAATGGAATCAGTCTGCTCTTAACTTCAAAATTTTCCTTTAAGTCTGTGTTTCTATTGTTTTTTTCATTTTTCAACTTTTCATCACATCCTTCCCATTTTGAGGCTCTAGATTTTCCTGATTAACTTTCATTCCTTTTCTACTTTGGGGAACTTTTCTCTCTGTTTGCTCATCTCTTCCATAAACCTTCCTGTTCATATTCATTCCCTTTAATAGTGTTTTTGTTTCCTATTTGTGCTTATAGTTTACTTCCTACTTTTAGTTCTCATTTTTAATTTTATGCTTCTGGTTGTATTTTTCATCTTGATTTTCTTTGCTTTTTAATTTATTGCTTTCAAACTTTAATTTTATTGGTCTAGTTTTTATGTTTTTTAAGAAAATCAATTTAATCTCTCTCAATGCCTATCTTTCATTTTTATTGATAGTTTATACTCACTTCTCCATCAAAGTTTATTTTAATTTCTCATTGCTGTTTGTAGCTGTTCCTTTCATTTTTTGAAACAACCTGTTTTATTTCTATTATTTTTAACAGGTAATGCTCAGATAATTTCACCTACAAAATTTTTACTTTTTGAAATACATTGAGGTTCCTTTGGGGTTTTGTGTGTGATCAATTCTTATAACAATTTCATGGATACCTAAAATGAATATGTATTGTCTTTTCAAATTATATATATATATAAAAGACATATATATAAATATATATTACATATAATATATGTATTACATATATATGTATATATTTATATACATATATATGTATATATTTATATATAAAGTATATATAAGTATATATAATACATAAGTGTATATAATATATATTTATATATACAGTATATATAAGTATGTATAATATATATTTGTATATAAAGTATATATAAGTATGTATCATATATATTTATATTTAAAGTATATATAAGTACATATATATAAAAATACATATGTAAGTATATGTAATATATATTTATATATGAAGTATATATAATATATATTTATAAAGTATATATAAGTATATAATGTATTTATATATAAAGTATATATAAGCATATATTATATATAGTATATATAAGTATATATTATATATTTTTATATAAAGTATATATAAGTATATAATATATAGTGTATATAAGTATATATAATATATATTTTTATATAAAGTATATATAAGTATATATAATATATATTTATATATAACAGTTTGAATTATATATTCCTGTTTATATAAACAGATATATATGCATAAAATCGTTTAATTTATCAGAGATAGAATGTGTACAAAAATCTCCCTCTATTATTCTGTTTTTATCAATTCATAACAGTTTTTAGCTTATATATTTTGGGGATTTGTTATTTAGTGTTCATGACTTTCATATTCTTCATTGATAAGGCTACCATTCTCAATAAAAATGACCTTTTTGGTCAGGCATGGTGGCTCACACCTGTAATCCCAGCACTTTGGGAGGCCGAGGAGGGCGGATCACGAGGTCAGGAGATCGAGACCATCCTGGCCAACATGGTGAAACCCCATCATGGTCAAACATGATGGTGAAACCCCATCTCTAGTAAAAATACAAAAATCAGCTGAATGTGGTGGCACGTGCCTGTAGTCCCAGCTACTCAAGAGACTGAGTCAGGAGAATCACTGGAACCCAGGAGGCAGAGGTTGCAGTGAGCCGAGATCCCTCCACTGCACTCCAGCCTGGCGAAAGAAAGAAAAAGAAAAAATGACCTTTTTGTATTATTTAATACCTTTTGCTTTAAATCATTCTCTTGTTTTTGTGTTATTATAATATTTTGTAATTTATGAGTCATGTGTAGTTTAACTTTTCTTCACATAATCTAAATCTTTTTATTTGAGAATTGTTATAATTTATAGATTACTGTCTTCTGTTGTTTTCTTCTTTTAAGATTTTTGCTATTTCTGCTTTTCTGTTTTGTTTTCTCTTATGATAGGCTATCATTTCTTTGATTCAGTGTTAGGAATGCAACCACATTCATTTGGCTTTCCTTTATGTAATTTGAAGATGTTCACATTTATATGCTTCCCTTTTCCTACTTTCAAGTATTTGTTTTAATTATCTGGATAAAAATTCTGGGTTAGAAATAAGATGAGACTATAGATTCATAGTGTTGTTGCTGCTATACTATTATTATACTTAGTATGGTAACTATATCAAAAGACGTGGGAAAATTATACAAACTGAAAACTCTCATCCTGATCTGAAAATACTGAGTTACTTTCAAAGTCAAGCCCCACGGTTCTGGGTAATGCTTGCATGTATCTGATCATTTAAATTATTCAAACAGTTGTTGCATGTGAAATAAGAAGACATGAAGATAAAGAGGAAATTAGAATCTCATAAATTAGTGTTTAAAAGCTATGGGGACAGCTTGCTTTCACAATGTCATCAGTTCCTTGAATAATATGTTTGTTCAGAGAAAAGAAAAGGAATGAAAATTTTATCAGAACTACAGAAATGCAACTGTTTCCGGGTTTAATTTATGACTAGCTAAGCCCATCATAACATACACAGTGGAGAGGAGGGAGGAAGTGACCTTCTGTAGTAGATAGCATGATATTCTCTTAGTTTGAGAATATAACTTTTAAATACTGCCATGTAAGAACACTGGCAATTTTCATATTACAGTAAGAGTTATTGAATAAATGTAACACAAGGAATTTTTTCTGGAAAGGAAAGATAGTGCCTTCACAAATCCATGGTGCTCGCTTTATCTGGGGCACAGCCAGGTGCTAATGTTCTCCCCTGCTTGTCTCCATCCCTACAGGTGTTAGACTACAAGTAGTCATTAAATCCTTGCAAATTAGGGCATCACTCCCAGGAGCCCTGCCAGGAAGCCTGCCAGTTAAGGTTTAAGCAAAAGCATATATATTACTGTTCTTCTAAGAAGTCACTGCTTGTGGTTAGTATTCACTTGTGCAGCTGTGAGTCACTGCCATGAATCTCCTGCCACTCCCATCCTGATCTTCATGAGAAGGTAAAAGCGGAAGCACACACAGTATGTTAGCCCAGTCACCACTGATGAGCCATGATCTTCCACTAACAGCCTCATTTTCTTTGCTATCTAGGAAAGAAAGCTATCTCTAGATGAGATTCTCACATTTAGAAAAGGTACTCAATACATTCAGCATCGCACCATGAAGTTGCACATCTTGGTGTTATTAATTACCAGTTTTACTAAAGGTCATAACTTTCATTAATTTTCAACAGTCCTCACACTCAGACTACCCAGGTTTATTTCCCTCATAATGATCTCCATGACTTGATAGAGCATCAGTAGAGAATCTACAGTATCTTCACAACTTTCTAAATCTAGAACCCAGAATGATAATAATTTAAGTCTTTTCACTCTTTCTATCTTTTTAGAATGGAAAGCAAAAGGTATCATAAAAATTTTCATTAAACATTTTCTATGAGCCAAACACAAAACTAGTTGCTAAATTAAAAGACTAGGGTCATTTTGACCCAAACACTGTTTTTATCATCTCTTTAGCACTCACAAACCAAGTGTCAGAAGAATCTAGAAAAGATTATTCCTCATCCCTCACAATAACCTTAGAGAAACTCTCCACCCCCAACCATCTGTACCTGCACAGTCCACCTTTCTTGTGCCCTGTACACAACTTATTCTAAATCAGTATTTTACTTTGTGCCCAGATGCTCTCAGCCTGGACAGTCTTCCCTCGTCCTTGTGCCATAATCCACAATCACAGACCCAGCTCTACCTCACTGCATGCCCAGCTCAACATCCAGGCATCCAGCTCAGCACAAGCTTGGATTCCTGATAGCCCATGATTAAAGGTCAGGGGCATCCTTGACTCTCTTTGATCCTGTACTCCAGACTTTAGATCCTTAAAGTCAGGGACACCTTTTGTCTGTTAACTATTGTTCAATAATTCTGAGCCTGGCACATAGTAGGTACTCTCAGTAGAGAGTATCTACTATATCTACTATGGCATATATATATATATACACCATAGTGTGTGTGTGTGTATGTGTGTGTGTGTATATATATATATATAGAGAGAGAGAGAGAAATATGTGTGTGTGTGGGGGGGGAATTATCAGCATCACGATGTGATGCTGAACATATTGAGTACCTTTTCTATATACATTGGATGAGAAAATTAGTAGGTAAAAGAATCAGTGAGAGAATGAATCCAATATGTCTTCTTAGGCAAGCTAAGCAAATCCCACAGTGTATTCAGTGACCTGTATTCTGATGGGTCCCAAATAGACAGCGTTCTCTAGGTCCGTAGTTTTAGTGAATTTGTGAACACTTGTACCTAAATGTCTTTCACCCACCCCTTCAATTCAACTTAACCAATATGAAACTCATTATCTGCTCTTTTGCCATTGAAAAAAAAATTGTTCTTTCTTTTGTATTCCCTTATAACTCCCAAATGAGTCGTGACCTGTACAACTCATGGAGTCACACAAGATAGAATCCCTACTCACCCTAACTCCTCTCACCACCATCATAACACCGTCTCTAAAGTCTCTCTCCTACTCTCCATTCCCGCAACCACCAATCCAGTTTAGAATTTTATCCTATCTCATCCTGTTTTCCAACAGGAACTTTTAAGACTTATTTTAATCTTCACAGAAATACCAGAAGGCATTATCTTTCTTTCTAATTAGAAAATTGAGTATCAGAGAAAGTAAATAATAACCACATAATGGTTCTATAGTTGATAAATATTGGAATTAGAATTTGAAGTCAGTTTTGCTTCAACCTAAAGCCCAAGTTCTACTGGCAATGATGGTTCTTCAAGCCTCCAAAGCCTTTCCTCTCAGCTCAACTTACCATTTCAAAGACCTGGTCGTGTCACTTCTGTGGTCAACCTTCTTATTGGTAACAGTTGACTTTATGATCAAGTAAATGCTCTGTAGCATAGCAATTAGGACACATCAACTTATACCCTGTCCCCAAACCATGTCATCTTGCTCTCTCTGAAATCTGACCTATGTTCTAGTACACAGAATATTTGGAGAATTCCCCCAAATGTTCTAGGGAGAAAAATGCCTCAGGGGATCATTGGGTGGGTGAGGGTGGAGTTGATTAAGAAGATGAGGGAAGAAGAAAAAGGACAGCAGAGACCTGGACAACCCTCAGGGGAGTGGGCCTCTGATAGCTGAGTAGGCATCTGTGGTTCTACCTCCAGTGCGGAAGGAAGAGCAGAGAGGAGGAAGGGATACAGAGAGAGAATTATTTGATGAGCTATGTACTCTAGAATCATAATAGCTGAGAACAGTCCAACCTGACATTCAGATACCATTGCAATAATGAAGTCGCACACTATAGGCAGGAGACTATGTCTGTAAGGACATTTCTGACTCTTCTAATGCAAAGTTTTTGTGTGCCTGTTATAACAAGGAGGGACCCACTGGGGAAATTCTGTCCTACTTTTACTGCATAGCTGTCTTTGGAAAGAACCTAAGTATGTATTGTCATCCCAGAAAAAACAAAAAACAAAAAAATTTCAGCCATCTGCCAAAATTACTGAGGTTGGTGACAAAGAAGAAGAGATCTGATTATGTTTAGTATAATTTTAATGTTTCTATTTTTAATTATTTGAGGACATGTAATCCTAACATACTATTTGGTAAACCAGATGTTTTTAGTTTATATTTCCCACTGATAATACTATTCTCGATTCTTTTGCCTAGATAAGTGGGAGCTTATCATGAAGCAATATATTTTAGTTGGAGTTTGGCCTTTTAGTTTCTTTTTCTACATTAGGACTCACTATCTCGTTAGCATGTGGTTCCTGGGCTGTCTATGGATTTCTTTGATGAAAACCTCAAGGTAAATTGGTTTGCTTTACCTCCTGAGATGGTAATTTAGATAGACAAGAAGAATCAGAGTCCTGAACACTCTCATTTGCCTTTCATGATCACATCTTCCCGTAAACAATCAGAAACAGGTAACAGTGGCAGATTAACTCCTTGCTGGCAAAAAGAAATCCATTCTAGACTGGGGATCAGCTCAGCTCTCACTTCAGCTTTGCCGTCAACTCCTAGAGTGCCTCATCACGAAGCACCAACATATTTTCAGGATCAAAAACAGGTATTCCAGCAGAAGCCCTGGCCTGCTGCCCGTTCCACTCTTTCCCACCCCCCACTCCATCTCTTGAGGTAAGGGGGATGGTCTTAAGTATGTGGACACCTCAGGCCAGAGGTGCAAGCTGTGGCCAACCCTCCCATCAAACACTTACCATTGGATGGACTCCCCAGGCCAGGCCAGGATGTGTGGTAGCGCTCCTCACACGGGGGCACCAGGTGCAGGGGTCTGACCCGCAGACCCTGACCCAGCGACAGATGAATGACGAACACTGACACACAGATATTCTGCTTTGCCAGTCCAGCTGAGTGTCTGAGCTACTTACAGACTCCAGCAGAGTCCTGTAAACAGCTGCGACTGTGGCCCCGACCAGCTAGTGAGACTCGCATTTATTGGTAAAGATTAATTGATAAAGGCTTGAGTCAACATCACTAGAGGGTAATTGACATTGTGGACTTCATGAGTAGAAAGCACTTAAGCACCCACAGTACATCAAAGGTTAGTCTTAAGACCACTTTGAGTAAACTAGCTAGATAACTTCCCCACATTCCCTTGTTACTACTCTAATTTATTTAGCTAAAGATCAGGTTGCCTTCAACCATATATATTATCAAAGTTATGCAAACTCTCAGGCCTTCCAAGAGGGTTTGTGGCTATCATAACTGATATTTCTCCTACCAGCCTAACTGAACCCCAACAAGGAAGGATCTTGGGAAGAGATTTGTGCAGGTCCTATAGGCTGTGGGGGGGTTGTTTGGGGCTGATAATTTTGGGGCCCTCAGTACCTGGAACATGGAATAGAATGGGGGAGGGCCACAGGCTTCAGGGGACACATCTATCCTGGCCCCACAGTTTGTTTTCCCCATGAGGAGGTGCACAGCTGGAGGAAGACCGTGGGGGCTGTGGTTGCTGGGGTCCCAGGGTTAGTGTTCATGCTCAGCCCCTCTGGGCCTCAATGCTGGTAGGAACTGACAGCATGCCTGGCCCAGATGTCGCAGGCAAGCACTAGTAAGAGACTATTTGAGAGGTGGAAGAGGGAGTTGATTGTCTAGTCGTGATAATTTCCTTAGCCAATCATAGGACATACCTGAAGTTATCTCAAAAGAGATTAATCCTTTGGGTATTCAAATGCAGAGAATCCCTAAGAATCACATTAAAATATGAATGTCCACAACCCTTGTTCTCTTCGTCTCTGTATTTCCAGGCTCTGGAGATGTAATCTATAAATAAATATTAGATGAATGTAATTGAATGAAAATTCCTGAACCAGGCCATGTCTTAAGGTCTTCTCAGGTAACATCTGAACAGATCCTCTCCTCCCATGACAGTTGGCTAGGAGGGAAGGAGGTACTGGAATGGAGGCAAGCCTATGTGAACTCTCACGGAGGAGGCTGCTGCTTCAGATTTTGTTGCACAACTACCCTAGAAATAAATCAACCTTTCCTAAGCCTCTGCATAGTGGGCAGAGGGCTTAGGCAAAGTGGGAGGTGACAGCCCTTAGGGTGACACTTTGCCTGTATAATCACGTGGGTTGTCTGTTGGAAGCACGACTCCCAGAGAGGTCAGCACGTTCCTTTGTGGCCTTTCAACACTTTGTAGGCAAGTCAGGGCCCAACATAAGCCATTGGTTATTTTAGGGATGTGGAAACATTGACTTGCTCTGCTCCTGCCCTGCAGTATCTGCTCTGGTTTCAGATCTAGCCATCCTATTTCACAGTACATTTCATGCAGAACTTGCCTCAAATTTTCCTGGCAATAAGAGGAATATGAAGTCTACTTAAATAAGTAAATATCTGATGTATGTTTGTATTGAACAGGTTCCACGAACTGGAAAAAGATATTTTGCGTTATTACCTTTTGGGTTTTGTGAACAAGTTTGTTTTCTAGAATGAAGTTGCAGAGTGTACTGCAAACATAAATGGAGAAGTCAGTTCCTTTATTTGAGGTCCCTGATCATCTTCCATTGTCACCATGGAGATGCCATATCTGCTGTTCCTAGGGGAAAACATGGCCCTTTGTCATTATCAAGTTATATGATCCTCTCTTCTTTTCAGCAGAAACACAAGCATACATATATGACATTTTAATGCCTTCTTATTGAAGACCATAAGCCTTTGCATGTAGCTTTGAACCATCCTGTCACCTGGAACATTGGTTTACAGAAGTGGAAACAGCTCATATAGCTTCTCCTTTTACTAATATTTTAACCTATGGTCCAAGATCTAAACATATGGTATTGATGTCCAAACTTGACATCACCTTCCAAGTAGTCTTCTCCGGAGCAAACACTATTGTGAATGTCCTTCTTGTGTCTCTGCTGCCATCATAGGGTGAGAAATCAGGGCCGCAGATTTCCATCTTTATCCACCTCCATCTTCATCTACAATCTCTTCCCAGGCTGACTAGATCACCAAAAGACTCCACTTGTGTCTACAGCACCGAGTAGTTGAGACAAAGAGCGATGGGGTTGATGGTAGACTGTGTGACTGTTCACTGAAGTCCCTGTGCCTCCCTTGGGAAGGGTTATAGGTTACCCTTCCCTGCCCCATCACACTCAGGCAGAGTCAATGAAATGTGACTGGAGAGAAATGTTGTCACTTCTAGGCAGATGTTTTAAGAGAAAGCACGTGCTTGAGCATGCTTGACTTCGCTCTGCCCAGCAGCCAGCGATGCTCTGAGGAGTGGCTGCTCCACCAGCCTGGCTCTCCAAATGCAGACTCAGCGAGGAGAGCCCCAGCTGATCTGCAGTAGACAGACAGCGGGAGGGAGGGAGAAATACACCTTTGTTGCTTTAAGCCGCTGAGATTTCCACAGCCTAGTTTGAATCATACAGAGTCAAGCATTAGTTATTTTCAGAATGGAAAATACATTCCAACTTTGGTTCAGAATACCTGGCTTCTAGTTCTGCCTCTTCCTAGAAGGGAGATACTAGCCAAGGTGTTTAAACTTTGTGAGTCTCTGCCCAGCCTATCAATCTCACAGGGTCATTGAACAAAATGAGATAACAAGATGCTTCTGCTTTACAAATATACTGGCGAGACTATTAGCACTAGCAAGAGTTTCTGAAAACCAGAAAGAGCAAGAATTCGTGTTCTTTCACTCCTGAGTCCTCCAAGGGCTTCTTTTCCCTCCCTTGTTCTAGGCGATGAAGGAGAGTGCTGTCCAACTTAGATGTGACAACTGAGGACCTGTCGAGGCTTGATGATAGGAAGGTGATAAAGAGAAAGAATGGCTTCTGTCCTCAGGAGGCTGGCCCCTGTAAAGGCTGGCAAAGTGGAGATGACAGAATGCTGACTCACAGCCTGTAGCAGCCTCCAGGGAAACCAACCCATTCTCTATGGTGACCTGGCCAGGAATCCAACCTACTGTCTATCCCCTGTGAAGGGTGGGTTGCATGAGAGATGACAGAGAGGGATCACACCTATCAGGGTAGTTTGTTGGGACAGAAGGAGAGGAAAGGTGCCAGTTTTAACCATGTCCTCTCTCTCTCGCACACACACAGCACTTGCTGAGGTCATTGTCATTTTCTTTATGTTTCTAAATGAGAAACCAGAGGCTCAAATGCTGGCCTGTGTTTTTTAAAGCCTGTGCTCTGCAGCCAGCCACCCTCCTGCCTTCCTGGGGACTGCTTTGAGTGGCACTTCCTATCATATGTGGACCTGCAAGTGCCAATGGCATATTCCATTAAAGCTTGTGCCCTCTCTCCTTCCCTCCCAAATTAGGCGGTTAAATTTTCTCTTCATGGGGTGGGCCTTTGGCAGTTTCCGCTGCCTGCAAGGCCTAATTGAGCAGGAGTCTCCGGGGGGCTCTGCGCTGCTATTTCCTGATGAGCAAGGGGAGCAGGGAGCCTGGAATGTGACCACTCTCATTAATGAGGGACCCCCCGTTTGTCATTCATCTTATCGCATCATCACTATTTTAATTAACCATCTTTGCCATTGGGCCTGCAAGTAATTGTTCTCTGCATTGTTCAAACCACTAGGATGGATACTTTTCAAGGTGCAGGGTTTCCCCTCCATCACCCATTACTAATTAAAGCAGGAGAAGCTTTTTTAACTCTCTGCAGAAGGCCTACGTGTCAGGTAGGATGCGACACTCATTAGCACGCGGAAGATTACAAGCCCTGCTGTTATTATTCAGGCTCCAGGCCCCCTTCTGAAAGTCACCACTTGCTAAGAGGGAGTGTTGATCTAATGTAGATGTTTGACCTACAGAGCAAAGGTAAAAGATAATTTTCTATTCTGGCAACAGGATGAGATGGCATTTACCTTCCTATGTGCCGGGTAATTTTCTAGTTAAGCAGCAGGTAAAAAGCAAAGGGGAAAAAAAAAACAAAAGCCTCCAAAGTCTGACTGTGGAAAAGGTTATATTAAAAGGAATCCAGTAAAGAAAGTTATACTGCAACTCAGGATTGTGAAGATAAGGACTCTACTGGGAGTGGTTCTAGACAGAAGGCTTTGGTGGTACGAGTTCACTGAAATGCTGGCTGTAGAGATAAACATGACAGAAAGAAAAGCAAAGTAGATGAAAAACTTTATAAAGTGTGTTGTAGAAATGGCTTGACAAAACTGTTCCCAGATCCAATGAAAGGAAAACCAGGTGTGGTTGAAACAAGCAATTTGAACAGAACTGATGACTGGTCATTGTTCCAAATCTCTGAAGCATAGTATGGCGGAACCATCCTTGTGATATTCACCAATGATCTATCTATGAGGCTGTGCAAACAGCAGCAGGTTCTCCTAATCCTTCTGTGACTGGGGTCTCTGAAATCCATTTGTGGGACTATCCCTGATTTAGTTCAGGACCCCATTTATTCAAAGTTATTCTTCCTTCTGAGAGACTGACTACAGGAACAGACAAAGGCTAGACCATATATCTAGTGAGAACTCTGACCCACAACCTGCAGCAATCTGTCCAGGAAACCAAACCATTCTCTCTGGAAACCAGGCCAGGAATCCAGCCTACTCTCCGGAAGTCAATTGTGTGAAAGACCACCGTCTCTACTAAAGATCCAGGAAGTTGAATGATAGCCCCTATATTGATCAGCTTCAAATGGCCAGGACATGATTAATCTTCTACATTTCCCTGATTTGTGTCCCCACTTCCAACTTAGGACCAGCCAAAGAATTCAAATGTGCCCCCTGATATGGTTTGGCTATGTCTCCACTTGAGTCTCATCTTGGATTGTGGCTCCCACAATTCCCACGTGTTGTGAGAGGGACCCAGTGGGAGGTGGTCAAGTCACGGGGGCAGGTCTTTCCCATGCTGTTCATGATGATGAATGAGTCTCACAAGATCTGATGGTTTTATAAAGGGGAGTTTTCCTGCACAAGCTCCCTTCTCTTGTCTGCCACCATGTGAGATGTGCCTTTCACATTCTGCCATGATGGTGAGGCCTCCCCAGCCGTGTGGAATTGTGAGTTCATTAAACCTCTTTCTTTTGTAAATTTCCCAATGTGAGGTATGTCTTCGTCAGCAGCGTGAAAATGGACTAACACACCCCCTAAGCAATCACATGGCTGCCCTGCTCCCAGTTGGCCACCCCGGCTTCCCCAGGCCAATGGCCTCTGACCAGGGCACACCTGAAGCCATCCCTTGTGTCTGCTATAAAGCTGTCCCACTCCTCTGCCTGCCTTTGACTCTCTGCCAGACACCAGTGATGGTGGCCGGCTCCCTTGCTACACAGCAAGCTCCAGATAAATTGCCTTTGCTTTTCAAATTTGGTTGGTCATTGTTAGCATACTTTTCTCTCTATCTTCTGCTCCAATGCTTCTTGGAGTCTATTTTTTAAATTTTCTATGTCAGGGTCACATGTTTAACAACTTCTTATTTTCATTATGTAAGACCCTTTGTTTCTTTTCCAGGGAAACCATCCCAGGTTATCCCAGGTCAATTGGTGCATTAGTTATCTATTGTGAAAGAAATTACTCCAAATCTCAGCAGCTTAGTATGACACCCATTTTATTATCTTATAGTTTCCATGGGTTAGGAATCTGGCCATGGCTGAGCTGGGTGCCTCTGTCCCCAGTCTCTCTCAAGGCTGTAATCAAGGTCTCTCCAGGGGTTGTTTTTATCTCAAAGCTCACATGGGGCAAGATCTGCCTCCCAGCTCACTCAGTGGTTGTCGGAGGGCTGTATTTTCTCATGGGTTGCTGGTCTCAAGGCCTCAGTTTCTCCTGGGTTCTTGGCCAAGCCACCCCCTGGATTCTTGCTACATAAGCCTTTCTACAGGGCAGCTCACAGCATGGCATCTGGCTTCACAGAAGTGGGCATTAGAATGAGAAAATGTCAGCAAGATGGAAGTCACAATCTTTTATGATCTAATCTCAGAGGTGACATCTCATTCCTTTGGCCATATTCTGTTCATTAGAAGCAGATCATCAAATCCAGCCAACAGTCAAGGGGAAAGTATCACACAAGAGCCTGAAGACCATGAGGCAGGATCATTGGGACACATTTTAGAACACCCCCTGCTACAATGAGCCAGGGAGTATGTGGCCTGCTCTCTTTTCAAGCCTGTCTGTGTTTCCTCTGTGCACAAAACTCCCTCTTATTCTTTAGCTGGTCCCTCCTACCCACTCCTCCCAAAACGTACCAGCAAAATCTTCCTCTTTTCCCCCTTGAGTAAACATCATAAACATCAAAGGGCTCTTCTTTTTTCAGTTATTTTAGATCTATGTTCTCACTTTCTCGTCACCATAGAGTGGCCATTATTGTTTCTATAACTCCAGGGAGATTATTTTGCTTGTAGCCTCTGGCAACAGAGTCCCGGGCAAAAGTGTGGGTTTGCCTTTCCTTCTCGGTGAACTCAGATCACCAAATACATTGCAGTTCCACCTAGAATCCTACTTTATACTATTGGAACGATCATGTGGGTCAAGAGATGGACAAGCTTATGACTGTATTAAGGTTGCCAAAATTAAGGATGCCACTGCTTTCTGGGCTAGAGTGGTGTTGATTCTTGTAATTGCATTAAGAGGGGAATTTCAATATTTAGATATGATATATAGTTTTCAGCTCACAAACACAGGTAACATTGATGGATGTTCTGAACTGATCAGGACTCCAGAACTGGTGTAGCAAAATGACAAGGTGGACACAAAGGCAATTTGCCTTTTGCCTCCAGCCAACAGTCATGCCACTGTTGAGTGACAAGGGGGAATTCTTCCCACAAGCGGAGGGGATGTCTTGATCTTTTAAAATAACCTTCCCTGGGGCAGAGATTGCTGCCCACAGTGAAATTTATTAATAACCTCCCCATGCTTTAATCCTATAAGGCCCATGGCAAATTTCCATTAGATGTTTCTTCCGATTCAATTGGGAAACAAGGGACAAATCTCTGTATGCAAATTAAGGAGACAAACTTCCTAAACAAAGGAACTTCAAAGAAAGAATATGTATATATTATTCATTTGTCTCCGGTGCAAATCTATAGACATCGGGAAGGGGATTGACTTTGGCCTACCTCAATCATGGAAACATTTATAATATTAATAACCTCTGATTCTATAAGCATAATGGAAGGTAAATGCCATGTGGCTTTGCTAGGGAGTTTGAAACCCATTTGGGAATTTTTCTGAGGATCTCTATAACATGCTTTAAGAATGCAAAGACAGGCCGGGCACAGTGGCTCACATCTGTAATCCCAGAACTTTGGGAGGCCGAGGCAGGTGGATCATCTGAGGTCAGGAGTTCGAGACCAGCCTGGCCAACATGGTGAAACCCCGTCTCTACTAAAGATACAAAAAAATTAGTCGAGCCTGATGGCAGGCGCCTGTAATCCCAGCTACTTGGGAGGCAGAGGCAGGAGAATCGCTTGAACCCGGGAGGCAGAGGTTGCAGTGAGCCAAGGTCGCACCACTGCACTCCAGCCTGGGCGACAGGGTGAAACTCTGTCTCCAAAACGAAACAAAACAAAAATGCAAAAACAATTTATGAGTGTGTTTATCACACTTATTGAGGCAAAGAAAAAATTCACAGATAATACAGCCTGCTTCTAGTGTATGGCCATTTCTATTTCGAGGAGACTGGGTGACTTCTCACATCCCACAATATCCCTTCCACCCATCCTCGATATTCAATGTTCATTCCTGCTGGACTGTTTTATCTCTAAGCATTTACTAAGCTACTAAGCTCTCCTAGTGTTCAAATTTGGAGATACGAGGACTATAAATTGCAGATATCGTTATCCTTGGCAAGATCTAGAAAGCTCATTTTAAAATTAGCTTGCAATATCCAAAATCGTTAGCTGTCACTACAACTTCCTAGCTGTACCCTGCTTCCCAAATGGCAGAGTTAAATTGCTCATTCTTTTAGTGATTCCTCCTCCAAAGACCATAGACATCTCAACAAACCCAAACCAAACTCATCCTCTCTCCTACCACGAATCTCACTCCCCTTCTCTTTCCATCGTGACTTGATTACACCAAACATGTAATTTGTCACCAAATTCTGCAGTTTGTTTTTCCATGCTTCTCTCACCATGATTGTTTTTGTGGAACTTACAGACTAAGCCTTGGTCAACCTTCCCTATCTCTTTCCTGTCTTGTTATCCGAGCCTTCTACCTACCCTCCATCTTCTCCTCTGAAATTAGAGGGAATTCACAAAATAATGTGAATGTCAGGTAATGTCACTGCAATTTTCTGTTACAGTTTCCAGAATGAGGTTCAAGATCTTTATCTTCTCTTTTTCTCTCATGCCCATAGTCAAACCTTTTAACCTATCCCAAAGTACATCAAGAATTCTACCATTTTGTACCACCTCCACTGCTTCCGCCCCAGTCAAGTCACTATCATCTCATGCCTGGATCATTGCAGTAGCCTCATCTTTGTTTTCATATCCTCTGCCTTGGCCCTTATAGGACAATCCCATCACAGCAGACAGAGTGACACATTTTTAAACATCAGATCATGTCACACCTCTACTTAAAACACTCTAGTGGTTTCCCTTCTCACTCAGAATAAAAGCCCAAAATCCATGAAATGGGCCCATCACAATCAGTCCCCCTTCCTTCCTGCCTGTCACCTTGCTAGCCTCATCTCCTACCACCCTCCCCTCCAATCCCACTTCATCACAGTCATATTGGCCTCCTCTCTCTTTCTCAGACACACCAGGTAGACTCTACTCTCAGGGCCCTGACATTTGCTTTTCCCTCTGTCTGAAACATTCTTCCCCCAGATGGCTACCTCCCTCACCATATATATATATATGTGTGTGTGTATATATATAAATACACACACATTGCATTTATTATCATCTGACATACCATATATTTTATTTGTCTTGTTCATTTTCTCACCCCGTAAAATGTAAACTCACAAGGAAATAAATTTTTTAAAATGAGTTTATAATGGTTAAATGTTCAGAACATAAGCCACTGTGTGGCACCCAGCAGGTTCTTGATATCTACTTGTTGAATGAATTAATAAGATGGGCAAGGACATTGAAAACCTACCTCGGCAGATCACTACTCACCCCTCCTCATCACAGATTTATGTTCTTATCATGCTTTATCATTTGCCTTTCTTCCAAAGAATTATAATTAAAATATGTGTACACATATATGTATCTATAATTTTGTTCATGTTTTTCTGTTTTCTCTGTAATGTGCCCCAGTAGAGAAACTCCTGTTCATCCTTCAAAACCCATCTCATAAGTCACTCTCTTGCTATACGTCCCCCAGCCTCTTTCTTTCAGCCAGTTACTTGCTCCCTAATCTCCCTCATCAGAATTCTTTGTACCAACCTCTATTACAATATTATCTAACATTAATACAGAGATTGTTTAGCTGTTTGTCTCTCCCTGCTTCTTCATCTTTGTGACTGCCACAGTACTCAGCCAAAGAGCTAAAGGCTATCAATACAATGGGTATAGTGCAAGATAGAATGCAATAAACATTTGTTGCATTCTCCATTGCATTGAATAAGGGGAAGAGGACTTCTGAGGTTGTTTCTTACACTCTGAGTATAGCCAAAAGAACCCAACCCAGTGCTAGGCAAGTAAACAATACATTCCAGAAGTACTTGTAGAATGCTTCATCGAGTGTTTCCCAAACATGCCTGGGTATAAAATGCTACCCAGAAACTTGTAAAAAATACAGATTTCTAGGATATGATCCCTACATACAAAATCAGAATCTCCAGGGGGAAAATCCAGCAAAGCTATGTTATTAACAAGTATCACAAAGGAATCTTATGACCAAGAAAGTTTGGGGAACCCCTGGATAAACCCACTGCAACTAACGTGGGAGCTTGAAGCACATATGAACTGACTTTTATTTACTTTTACTTGATGTTAAATATGGGTGAAAAGTTTTCAGCCTTGACTCCTTCCTTAAAAATTCTAGACCAGTGCTCTGAGCCGGTTGGAGCTGAAGCACAGAGGAGCAAAGAACCCTGGGGTTTCCCGAATGCTTTCTCAAGAATTATGAGTTAACTTTCCGAGACGTGTCTTCTGTTGGCCTCGGTTCACCCATCTGTAAAATGAATATGTTGCCACCTCCTCACAAGGGTATTGGAAAGTTTAATTATATTTTGAAATTCTTTGCATCTGTCAAAGAGTAAAGACATGCAAAGTCTAATTAGGAGCGATGAGTTAGTATTCTTGGGTTATCATGCCATTAATGTCATGTCTGCATTTAAACTCATGGATTACAGAGCCCCTTGGTTTTCATTTTGAATCACTCCCATATCCCCCTGTGTATTGGGACCCGGCTGCAGAACCCCTCTTAAGCCAAGGTGCCATTTGTTAGGCTGTCATTTTTGGAACTCTTGTAGGTCAGCACAATACCAGCCCTTAATCAAGCTGGGCTCCAATCTAGCTCCTGACACTTGAGCAAACTCAGCCTCAGTTACCTCATTTGCAAAATGGAACAATATTTACTCCAAAGGCCCATACTGAGAATAAGAGAATATAAATTAAGTAAACAGTAATTGCTTTTTAAAAGAAAAGGAATGTTTAGAAACCAAAGATTGAGTACTGGGAGAAAGATATTTACTGCCAAGAAAAGAACCCAGTGCAGTACAGAGTCTATGTTCCTGTAGACATGGGATTTGGGAGAGGAGAAAGTGGGTAGATCTTTGAAAGCCAAAATACCCTGAAGTATCTCTTCCCTTGTCAGGAAAACAAAGACCCTGAGTATTGCCTATGCAGGGTCGGGTGGGTATCTGGGCTGGTTACTGCACTCAGTAGCTGGAAATGGTTGTGGATGTGCAGCTCCCATTTTGAGATCTTGGCATTCAGCTCACCTCTGCTGCAAATGTGATGTGCTTGAGGTAGGATTTGTCTTGCAATGACTAGATGCCTAGTTTGGGGTTTATGAATGCAATAATGCTGATTATTAATAATATTAAACATAACATTTTGTTCTCCTTGTATCTTTTCACCTTCCTCTTAAGCATCTTTTCCAGCTACTGCTCATCACCTTTTAGACTGTCCTTATCTGTCATTACCCCTCAGATCTTCTGAGTATCAGAATTAAACTCCATTTTCAGGAGTCGATATTATGTCTCTATTTTCAGGATCCAAGGCCCAGCTGACTAGTCAGAGAAATTTGCTAAACTAATGGCCTAATAGGCAGGGTCACTTCTATGAACTTCAGTAATGTCCTCTTAGTGATTTTCCAAAAACAAATGTGCAGGTTAGCTGGTAGACTGCAAGATAAATGAAGGAAGGAGGATATTTGGGGATGAACAATCTTTTGTCAGTTATCCAACCACTCCTCCTAGGGAGCAGCATATCTGCCCTGTGCAGTAAGAGTGAGATGCTTGTATTAGCCAGGGTTCCTTAGAAAAACAGAACCAAAAGAGAATAAGAGAGAGACACAGAAATATTTTAAGAATTGGCTCATATAACCTTGGGGGCTGGCTGGCTGGCTGGCTGAAATCTGTAGGGTAGGTTGGAAAGCTGGAGACTCATGTAAGAGTTGCTACTGCAGTCTTCAGTCTGAAATCCGAAGGGCAGCAGGCTGGGAACACAGGAAGGGTTTCTAGGTTGCAGTCTTAGAATAAATCTGTCTCTCCTCTTAAGGCTTCCAACGGGTTGGATGAAACCACCCGTATTATGGAGGGTAATCTGTGTTACTCAAAGTCTGCTCATTTGAATGTTCAGCAAATCTAATATATACCTTCATAGGAACATCTGGATTGACACTTGACCAAACAACGGTGCACCATAGCCTAGACAAGTTGACACATAAAATTACCCATCACAATTTTCAACTTCATTCTTATGCTGCTGCCCTTCTGCAACAGAAGAGACCAGTTGCTATCCCTTCTTCTTCTCAGTTTGCCAGCTTCTGCTTTTCTATCAAGGCAGAGTGTGACAGGAAGAGCAAGCATACCGACAAACAGAGGAAGCAGGAGTAAGGGGCACCATAACATTTACGCAAAGCTACTGTTGTTTCCATAAGCATACCAAGTCACTTTTTAAAATATACGCTTGCTTTAAACCTTCGGATTTGGTTAACTCAATGTCTCCTGTCACCCCCAACTTCAATTCTTCACACTTAGGACAAATTGTCTGAGGAGAGCTGGAGATACTGTGGTTACTTCCTCCAGGGAAGGGAGAAAATAATTTTTGAAGTGTGGCAAAGGATAAAAAATGGAATCCAGATGAAATGCATGCAGACTTTGGCACACAGCAAAAGTAGCGCTTGCTAAGCATCTTGCCCAACAACTGATTAGCTATGGTTCCACCCAGCCTGAAGAAGTGTAATTTTCTTATCTTCTTGGGCCAGCTGGCTCCTGGTATTCTCCAGGCAATAGATCAAAGAGAACTGTTTCCAGCTCCCGGCTTCCAAACAGCAACCCAATGGCCTCCCTGCCTTCTCACTGCCTGGCTGGTTCTGCTTATTTCCACAGCCAGTTTCCAACATGGGCCATGCAGATGCTCCTCCACTTACCACAGTGTTATGTCCTAATAAACCCATCATATGTGGAAAATACTAGAAGTAAAAAATGCGTTTAATACAGATGACCTTTGAGCAACATGGGTTTGAACTGTCCAAGTCCATTTATACTGTGTTTTTAAAATGTAAGTTGTACCAAGTGTGCCTGCCTCTCCTGCCTCCCATTCCACCTCCTCTACCTCTTCTGCCTCAGTCACCTCTGAGACAGCAAGACCAACTCCCCCTTTTCCTCTTCTTCAGCACACTCGACATGAAGTTGATGAGGAGGAAGACCTTTATGATGATCCACTTCCACATAATGAACAGTAAATACATTTTCTCTTCCTTATGATTTTGGATTTTCTTAATATTTTCTTTTCTCTAGCTTATGTTATTGGACAAACACAGTATATAATACATATAATATACAAAACATGTATTGTTGTTGGTCAGGTCAATAGTAGGCTATCAGTAGTTAAGTTTTTTGGGGAGTCAAAAGTTATATATGTGGATTTTGGGCTGCATGAGGGGTCAGCCCCCCTAACTCCCACATTATTCAATGGTTAACTATATACCTTACCTACCAAACATCATCACTTAGTCTAGCCTACCTTAAACATGCTTAAAACACACTTACCTTAGCTTAGAGTTGGACAAAATCATCTAACATAAGGCCTATTTGATAATAAAGCATTGAATATCTCACATACCACATATCACTAGCCTGGGAAAAGATCAAAATTCAAAGTGCCGTGTGAAAATGGTAATGGTTTTGTAACATATAAAGTTAAAAGAAAAGTAAAGCCACTGTAAATTGGTGACTGTCTGTATTGAAGAAATTGCTTGTATGAGTGGCTGCGGGTGTCAACCCCATTTTGCAGATGGAAATATGAAGCAGTTGTTGAGGTGCTCTTCAATGACAGGGTCAGAAGCAGAATCCACAATAGCTGGTTTCTCTGTTGATTAATGAATCAGGGCAGGTTGCTACTCAGTTAGAGCTAAACTAAATTCAAGTTTTATAACATCCAGACAATAGCCAGCAATAACTGCACTGGGCTATTTTCTGGCTGTCTGGATGTAAATGGTGATGATGATGATGATGATGATGATGATACCACTTATGGAGCTTCTATTCTGTGGTGTGCACACACTAGCTCATTAAACCTGCCAAGCTAGGAATTTTCATCCACTTTAGCAAATTAGGAAACTGAAGCCCATGCTTCACTCTCTAAGCACGAGTAACAGAGCATAGGTTCAGACTCTGGTGTGATGACCCACTCTCCTAAGATGCTAAGATCTGAATGTGTGGTTCCCTTAGGAACACTGACTTAATTGCTTTAGAATCTGTGATGCGTACAAATTATATCCATATATCCATTAGGAAAATAGAGGTTGATTTACCTGATTTTGAATTTATCAAATTAAAAATTGATTTCATGAGATCTTAGATTTCAAACTTGAGGAATTTTCAAGCTAGAGTTTGGATCAGTATTAATAGAGATGAAACGTAATATTACACATTGGCTTCATTATATAGAGAAAATACCTAAGCCTAAGAAAAAGGTAGGGATGCCAGAATTTCACAGAAATTTGTTCCATCATTGAATATAGAAGATGCTGAAGTTGGAAAACTTATGCAAATAAGTAATAAACAAGGTGGAAATAACAATGGCCAGAAAGTTTGCTCTTATTGTTTAAGGCACTGTAATACCTAGTACTGTATGTCATGAAATTAACCACCATCTTTTGTCTTTCCTCACAGAAGTGCTAATTTTTATTAATACTTCTCATTTACTGTGAGACTTTTTCCTGTGAAAACCCCCATTCAACTTCTTTTGAGAGTTCCCATAGGAAAACAGATTTCTTTTAACAAAGAAATTGCCTTGGAATTGTCTTTGCAGGAATGCATGTGCTCTGTTAAGTGATGGATACTGAGATATCTTGGTGGGCTCAGAAATTAATTTCCTTTAAGTTTCATGGCCTTGCACACTGGGTCCCACAGTTGATTGCTACTCATATATCACTCTCTCCAATTATGAACACTGCTTGAGAAAAACTGGCTGGAGGAAACATAAAAGTAGATCAATCATAATATTTATACCTCCTGGGAAGAAATCCATTCTAGTTTCCTGGCCCACAAATACAGTGTTAAATTAACTTTCCTTTAATTTGTCAGATGCAAGGCATTTTTGCATTTATGCATTCAGCAAATATTTATTGAGTGCCTACTACATACCAGATACTGTTGAAGTGGCCAGAGACAGAAGTAAGCAAATCAAACTCTTCAAAAATTCCTGTCTTCATAGAATGTAACTTCTAGTGGCACATGTGTGTGTGTGTACACACACACACACACAGAGTTTAGTTTAGATGTAAATAGATAATAACCACATGCTAACACTTGAGGGGTTAAATTGGTTACTTGGCAAAATTATTCCTTAACTTTCAGAGCCTTCTTTTTTTTTTTTTTTTCTTTGAGATGGAGTCTAACTCTATCACCCAGGCAGTAGTGCAGTGGCACAATTGGCTTCCCGCAACCTCTGCCTCCTGGGTTCGATTCTCCTGCCTTAGCTTCCTGAGTAACTGAGACTACAGGCACGTGCCATCATGCCCAGCTAATTTTTGTATTTTTAGTGGAGTGTAGTTTCACCATGTTGGCCAGGCTGATCTCAAACTCCTGACCTCAAGTGATCCACTTGTCTCAGCCTCCCAAAGAACTGGGATTACAGGTGTGAGCCACCACACCTAGCCTCATAGGCTTAACAATTTTAATAGCAAGATATAACATGTTAATAGAGAAGTGCACAAGTTGTAAGTGTATGGCTCAATGAATTTCACAACAACACATCTTTGTAGACATCACACATTTTAGTTGATTATTACCAGGCTCCCCCTTTTGCCCTTGCTAGTCTAGTAACTAACCCCTTTCCCCACAGATAATCACCATCCTAACTTCTATCATCATTAATTAGTCTGTTTTTAACTTTATAGAAATTTAGTCATATATCAATACTTGTTTTTTACATGTCTGGCTTATTGCATTTAATCTTTTTTGAGATTTCCCTGTATTGTTTTGTGTAACAATCATTTGCTCATTTTTTTGTTGCGTATCATAAACTATCATAATGTATTCATTTATTAACCTATTAGAATTTGGATTGTTTCCAGTTTGGGATCATTAATAATAATACTAACATGAACATTCTTTTACCTGCATCTGGGGGTATGTATCTGTGGAATAAAAATCTGCAAGTGAAATTGTTTTGTTACAGAGTGAGCACAAGTTCAGTTTCAGTCAATACCGCCAAATGCTTTTTCTTTTACACTCTGATCAATTGTGTATAAGGGTTCTATTTCCTATACGTCCTCACCAACACTTAATGTTTTGCACCTTTTTAATTTTAGCCATCCTGGTTGGCTATACGAGTAATTTTCACTTGGTTAACATGTAAATTTCTCTGGTGACTACTAATGTTGTACACCTTTTTATGTTGGGCACTAGGATATTATCTTTTGTAAAGTGCCTCTTCAAATCTTTCATCCAATTTCTATTGTATTCTCTGATATTTCTTTGTTGAGTTGCAGGGATTCTTTTTAGATTCTGGATAAGAAGTCTTTTAGTATTACAACTATCTTTTTTCACTATGCAGCTTGCATTTTCCTCTCAATTTGTTTTCATCAACAGGAATTCTTAATTTTAAAGTATAGTAGCCCAGTTTTTCAGTGTTCTTTTTCTATGGTTAGTAATTTTTATGCCTTGCTTCAAAATTGTTTTGCCTTACCATGGCCCTGAAGATTTTTTTCATTTTCCTCTAGAAGATGTATTACTATTTACATCTACAATTTACCTGAAATTAGTAGTTGTATATAACATTAGTATAAGTGAAGAGGCGTTGTTCCCTACATTGATATTTTGTGTTGATGTTTGAGGGAAATGAAATAGATAACCAGGAAATGCAACTAAAAATCATATTGAATGATGAAAATAGCGAACACTTTGTGTAGCTCTTGTTTGCTCCCTATACACATCTCACATATGCAATTCATGTCATATACTATGACTTAAATAATGTTATCGTGTTTCCCATTTTACAGATTAAGAAACTAGCGTTCAGAGAAGTCAAATAATTTGCCCAGGGTCATACAGCTAGTTACTGGCAAAGCCAACATTTGAACTCAGTCATTCTGGCTCTGGAACTAGGCTACTCAATATATCGTACATTGTTTATGGTTCATTATAAGTGGGGTTGCAGTGCCTAAATTTGGACAGCCTGTTCACACAATGCAAATTACATTACTTTAGAGAAATCAAATTTTTAAAATGTGTAGCTGCAGGATTTTAGTTGTGTTTTTCTTTTTACCACTCTCTCATTTTGCCCTGATTTTTGTACCTCTGCTTACATTTCAGGCAGACAGAACTACGCTGGGAGCAATTTTTCTTTAATTTTTAAAGGGTGTGTTGCTATCTTAGTTTCAAGTACACTGGGCATGCTAAACATGAAGCATTTAGGTCTACTTTTCCATTATATACCTTTCCTTTAGCAGTTGCTGCAATTTTACCAGAAAAGCACAGTTTCATTTCAACTTTACTTGTTTCTGTGGCTTGAAGCCAGCCCTTTAAAATCAATTTTGCTTGCCCTTGACTCTAGTGGTTGAATTTCTACTTGATTTCTATTTCTTATTCTTTCTTTCTTTTATAAAAATTCTGGCTTCCATTCAAAATGGGAGGAGAAGTGAGCTTGCTCGTTTGACTACTGATACCACCAGCAGATTGTAAGGTGACAGCCCACTGCATTGACTCAAGACCTGTACAAAGTCTATCTGGAGTCACCAGTGGCCACCGGCTTGTGTGTGGAGCTGGGGTAACCTTCCTCAATTGCAACACACACCTCCACCATTAATCCAAGAGAAATGGCCAAGGAATAGTATGAGATTTCGGGTTTTTAGATGAAATGCATCTGCACGGTGAGATGGAATCAACAGGCAAACCTGTAGGGAAGGTGCAATTGGTCTTTCTCAGGCAATTCATTAGCCTGCCTCATGTGACAATGATGCAAATGTTTGGGACAACCATATTGTATTACACAGCTCTAATTAGGCTCCGAATCAATAGCCCATATGACTAAACAGTTTATAAATAGAACTTTAGATGTAGAAGGCACAAGCACAAAGCTTAAGTCAGGAATGAATGAGTTTGGTTTAATTAAAAGTTATTTGAGGTGATACTGAGGGGTTTGCTCAGGCACCTGGGGAGGCAACTGTTAGTACTAACTTTGAAGCACAAACTTCAAAATGCAATTGTGCTGCTGGAATGAAATCTCTATACTAAGTGGCAGCTGCAACATTTTCCATTGCCATTGGCTATACACAAGGGTTCCAACATCTCCACATCCTCTCCAATATGTATTACTTTCTGGATTTTTCATTGCATCCATCCTAATGGAGGCAAAGTGGTAGCACATTGTGATTTTGATTTGCATTTCCTTAATGACAAATTATGTCTGGTATCTTTTCATGTGCTTGTTGACCATTTGAACAATATTTGGAAAATGTCTACTCAAGTCCTTTGCCCATTTTTTAACTGGGTTGTTTATCTTTTTGCTGGTAAGTTGTAAGAGTTTTTATTTACATTATTTGATACGCTAGACTCTTAGCAAATATATGACTTGCAAGTATTTTCCCCATTGTGTAGGTTGTCTTGAAACTTTCTTGATAATAATCTTTGCTGGTCACAAATTTTAATTTTGATAAAGTCCAACTTTTTTTTGTTTTGCTTCTTATGCTTTTGGTATCATATAAAAAAATCAATTGCCAAATCCAAGATCAAAAGACATATCCCTATGTTTTTGTCTAAGTGTTTTATGATTTTAGCTCTATATGTAGACTGTTGATGTATTTTGAATTTATTTTTTAATATTTTGTAAAGTAGGAATTCATTTGCTTCTGGATATTTGGTTGTCCCAGCACCACTTGTTGACAAGACTATGCTTTCTCCATTGAATGATCTTGGCACCCTTGTCAAAACCAACTGGCCAAAAATGTATGAGATTATTTCTGTACTCTTGATTCTCACACCTCTCTTTTTATAAAACTTTCATGATGAATATTTCAGCCACAGTAAGTTTCATTTCTTTTTTCATTTCTGTTGATTACTAGACTTTTGGGAGATTTTCAGGACCTGTAATAGCACCTTCATTTTTCTTCCCTCATTCACTAAAGAATTTCTTGGTCTCTTTTCTACTGGTACTACCGAATAACACAGTGTATTAACCCATTCTCATGCAGCAGTGAAGAAATATCTGAGACTGGGCAATTTGTAATGGAAGAAGTTTAACTGACTCACAGTTCTGCATGGCTGGGAAGGCCTCAGGGAACTTACAATCATGGCGGAAGGGGAATCAAACACATCCTTCTTCGCAAAGCAGCAGGAGAGAGAAGTGCTGAGCAAAGGGGGAAAGCCCCTTATAAAACCATCAGATCTCCTGAGAACTCACTCACTATCATGAGAACAGCATGAGGGTAACTGCCCCTATGATTCAATTACCTCTCACCTGGTCCCTCCCACAACATATGGGGATTATGGAAGCTACAATTAAGACGAAATTTGGATGGGAACACAGTCAAACCCACCCAACTAGTAACTCCTGAGAACTGAAAAAAAAAAAAAAAAACATTGTGAATAGTTTTCAAATAGTCAATGTGGCCATTGGCCATTGTACTAATGTAGCACTCAAGTCCAGATGAATGGATTCTCTTGCATGCTCTTCCATTTTTTCTCTTTAGTTCTCTTGAAAAGTAGCCATTTATTGGAAGTAGGATTATTTTCCCTTAAATTTTACCTTAAAGCTCCTTTTCTTATAGGAATAAAAACAAGGTTTTATTGTTATGAGTTGTCACTTCTATGGCTTTCCTTTTAAATTTCCTCCACCTGTGAGATTCTGTGCCTTGCTCCACATTTGTAGTTTCCTGGACCACGCTCTATGACTGATTATTTACATGTTGAAATATTTACATTGACTCTTTGAGGCCACAGCTGCTTCTGGCAGAATTACTGTTTAGCCCCAGTGGGCCAGTATCTGAACTTTTCCAATTGGAAAGGTCAGGTAGTTATGGGGACTGACAATTTTTAATTTTGTAGCCTCTGTGGAAAGCTAGATGGGGCAGACTTAAACAAATAAATTAGTGTGAGCTGGCCAGGAAATCCACTGAAAATGACCCTGGGAGGAAAGAAGAGGCAATTTAACTTGAACGAGCAAACAGGGGTACTGGGTGCTCCTATGACAGTGTCAAGCTGTGTCATCATGTGGACTGGAGGAGGTTTGAGTTATTAATCCCTTAAATCTCCTGTAGGCATTGTCCAGTTAAGAGCACTTAGCCAAGGTTCAGTCAGTTTATTCTGATCCAAAGAAGATTATTTGCTGATTTATGATGAAAATTGCTGTTGGAATGTCAGTATAGCCAAGATAGTCCTTCTAAATGTCTTGACCACAAAGAGGCATTTGTTGGAATTTTGTCTTTGATCTGAAGCCCCTTCCTTCTACTTCTATGAAGGAGAGAAACATGCCCATGCCATCTCCTAAGATGCTGGGACAGTGTTTGTCACTGCAGTTCTTGAATTGTTGCTGTGGACAATGGGAAAAGAATTCAAGGCACCGTGCTATCTGAGGAGTGAGAAGAAGTTCTCTCTCAAATCAGACATTTCCTGCAAAACTTGGGGAAAAGATAGATTATTTTTGCACTCCCTGCATTTGTCTCTGCAGATTCATATGGAAAATTATAGAGAAGGAACTTTGTTAAATAAGCATTGCAGAGGAAGTCACAGAACACTCAAACAAGTGTTTCTAATGTACTGTTTCCAGACTCAAATTAAGAAATATGGGTCTGGAAAATGGTTTGTAGTATTTCTTTACCTTCCTTTTATTTAACGCTTTATAAAATTAGGCTCTCCCACTGCATCATTCTGCTCTAATGAAGCTGCTCTCTCAAAGCTCCCACACTGGTTTGATCTTTTCTTGAGTCACCTTGAGCTTCCCTCATTCCTGAAACACTTGCCTCCTTTGAGCTCCAAAACCTCAATCTCTTCTGCTTCTCCTCTTACTTCTGTGATTGTTCACTCTCAGTCCTTCAACGTTTTCTTGTCTTTTGACCCTGAAGCTGTATTTCCTTGAAATTTCTGACCTTCACCTTCTCATCTTCTCATTCTGCATGTGATGTCTGTGTGACTCCCTCTCTGCCCATGGCCTTAGTTATCACCTATATCCTTGTACCTTTCAAATATATATCCTGGTACCTTTCAAATATACAGATCTCACCTGCCTACCAAGCTCCAAGCACATTTACTGCTGCCTTCTGGACACCTCCACAGGCCTTCCCTATGAAATATTCATATGAGTGTATCTACAGCATAACTTTCTGAAATCTATAGAAAAGATTTTTATTGTCTATATCTTACCTTGGTTAAAAGTCTTCGACTATATTACTACCTTCTTCCACACCCTAAGTTATGTGGTTAGGCTTTGTGTCCTCACCTAAATCTCATCTTGAATTGTAATTCCCATAATCCCTGCATGTCAAGGGAGGGACCAGGTGGAGGTAATTGAATCATGGCTGTTCTCATGATACTGAGTAAATTCTTATGAGATCTGATGGTTTTATAAGGGGCTTTTCCCCCTTGACTCAGCACTTCTCCTTCCTGCCACCTTGTGAAGAAGATGCCTTGCTTCCCCTTTGCCTTCTGCCATGATTGTAAGCTTCCTGAGGCCTCCCCCCAGTCGTGCTGAATTGTGGGTCAATTAAACCTCCTTTCTTTATAAATTACCCAGTCTTGGGCAGTTCTTTACAGCAGTAGGAAAATGGACTAATACACCAAGTTTAAACATCCTATATTAATTGTACTTCCCAAATATATTCATATATTGCCTATCTATGCCTACTGTCATTGCCTCATTTAAGGCCACACAATCTAATAGTCTTCTGACTCATAGCCTATAAGTACTATGAGGGCGGGAATATTTATCCATTTTTTTCAGCATTTACTTCTAGAACATTGTAGACAACTTATAAATTAACGGTTAAGTGAACAAGCAAATTACATTCCTAGATTCTCTTTCCTTTAATTCCATTCTACACAACACTCAGAATTAACTAAAATAAATACATAATTACTTTGTCATTTGTCCAGAACCTTTAAGTGATCACCTCTCATTTACTACAGAATAAAGACCACCATATCTGATTGTAACACTTAAGACCTTTCAAGAATGGCCCTAATTTACTCCTGAGGACTCATTTTCTACCACAATCTGCAGCACCCTACTCACTGGATAGATTAGATTATTCCTATGTCTTTGATGTCATGGATGTTCCCATCTTTTCAACTTTAATGTTTCTGATCTCTCTATCAGAAATACCCTTGTCTCCTTTTTATCTGAGATGGTAGGATCTTTTGTCTATAGTCCTCTGAGTGGTCAAGATTTTAAAAATTAAGAACTAGGAACAGACAAATAAAATTAATATATTCAGACTTTAGGATATAATTAGATATTAGGAGGAGATCAAAAAAGCTGCCATTCTGAATCTCCCTCTTTTAAAATGACCCTTCTTGCTTACTTCACCCTTAAGACTCAAAGTTCCCTCAGACTCACCTCCAATAACCCAACTGCAGAAACTTAAAGGGAGAGGAAATAGAGTGACTCACAACCACCTCTAAGGATTCTAAGATGAAGGAGGAGTTGTGAGGAAGGACAAGCAAGGGATTGGTGGAACTCAAGACTCTGAGGAATGTGAGGGGTTAAAGCAAGTAGAGTTCAAGGTGGGGCCTCGAAAGAGAGAGTCTTACGGAGACTCGCAGAATGAGGGAAAGTCCATATGCTGATAGAGACACCAGGGTGGTGGGGGCAGTGAGACCCTGGGTTGGGTGGGCACAGAAGTGAGAGTGTTTGCAAGGCTCCCTGCCAGCCTCCTACCCTTGCTCTGTTTTGCACAGTGGCTTTCCACTATCGAGAACCAACAACAAAGTACTTCATCTTTCTGTGGGGGTGTGTGTGGTGTGCCCGTGTACTGTGCAAAGGAGAACAGGTCACCCCCTCAACCACCATAAGTTACCTACAGTCACTCAAGAGTGCTCCATGGGGACGACAACTAAAGAGAGCAAGGCAGGGTTTCGCCCACCCAGATAACCTGAAAAAACCATTTCACTGACTGCTCCCAGAAGCCCTCACTTCTAGCCCCCACAAAACAAAGCCTGGTGACTTAGTTTCATGGTTATCAATTTCCTTCTCACACTTCATCAAGTATTACCTCTCCAGACAGAATTAGTTCTATCCTCAGGCCCTGGCCATCTTTCTTGGGTCTCTCCCTTCTCCTCAACTAGACCCTGAGTTTGTGAAGAGCATAGTTTTTGACTCTACCTCAAGATCCTTCAGAGTTTCACTCAGGGTCTGGTGCCTTGTGGCCACTCAATAAATATTATTGACTTGGCTTTTATGGATGCTGTCACTGAGGCCCAAAGCAATTAAATGGCTTTCCAAGGCTCTGCAACTAGTTAGTGGCTGAGCCAGGACAGGGTGGCAGCTCCTTCTTTCAGAGGGAAAGCTCACTGTTGGCAGTCTAAAAATGTTTGGTTATTTGCATATATTTACTTAGAAAGGAATTATAGACTGTGCTCAGTGCTTATTCTCATTAACCATGTTATAATCTAAAATAGTAGTTTTCAAATGGAGGTGGCATCGTGCAGTGAGGGCAAACACAGGCTTCAAAATCAGGCAGACCTTTTGATTAGATGCTAACAGTCAAGTTCTTTAACTGCTGAGATCACTTTGTTCACCCATGAAAAGAGGATACTTTTGTTCACAGCCCAGAGCTTCTGTAGGGTTAAGCATGCTAGGAGGAGGTCTACCAGTTAGCTGTTCTTCAAGTATATCATTTGGGCAACAACTATACCAATTACTTATTCACTTTATTTTTGTAATATGAAAATTCACTGAAAAGGAGACAAAAGAATCACAGCAAATTACAAATTATAAAAGCTAAAAATTACCTCAAATGTTATAAAATCCAGTATACTAATACCTTGAAATACCTCTATAATAACATTTTTAAAGTATTTTAGCTACGTACTTAAAAATTGTTGTTATTGTGGTAAATGAATGTAATAAAATCTGCCATTGTAACCATCTTTAATTGTATAATTCAGTGGAATTCAGTGCATTTATGATGTTGTGCAACCATCACCACTAGCTGTTTCCACAATAGAGCCTGGGAGAGCTATTCACTTAAAACACGACAGGAAGGACACCACCTGGAGTTGCACAGCGCCAAGGCCCAGAACTTGCTACCCTCTTTCACGTCCAAGCTTTGGCACAACATTTCCCTCTGCCAGAAGTGCCCTAATTCAAACCCTTCTGCTGTTCCTACTCACTTCGCAGTCCCAGCCCAGGTAGATGTTTGAAGCCCTTATGGAATCCCCCCGGATTAGACTGGGTGCCCTTCCTCTGTGCTCCTACTCCACACTTACTCAGTTGTACTGATTTCCACACTATTTTGCTTCCATTGATCTTTCTATCCTTCTAGACTCTGAGCCCCTCCAGGGCAAGAACATTGTTTTATCAACCATGATTCCCTCATTCTAATGATTGGCTAGTGGGTTATTCTACAAATATCTGATGAATAAGTGAATGGAATAGGCAATCACCTACCAGTTTTTAATTTAAATGTATTATTTCCCTCAAATTCATTAATTCATTCATCCTTTCAACAAATATTTATTAAGCATCTTCTGTATGAGCCAAGCACTGATTTTAGATGACAGCAGAGAATAAGAAACAAAAGTCACCAATCTTGTGGACTTTATACTATAGCTGGGAAGTGAGAGAATGTATAGAGAAGCAGAAAATAAACAAATAAGTAAAATATATAGCATGCTTAACAGATCCATAGGTGATAATATTTGCTTTAAATATGCAAATACAGCTCTGCAAGGAAATATTAAGATGAAGGGGTAGAGGGAGAAAAAGTGTTGGTGTGCATAGTCCTGTGGTAGAAAGTTTGACTTTGGGGGAAGGTTGTCAGAATGGGAGATCTAGGGCATTGGGAGAGTACTGAATACTTCCCTAAGGATGGGGGAGAGGAAGTCTAGGGAAGTGAAAAAGGCAGAAAAGAGGGAGAAAACTGAAGCCAATCAGTATTACCAAAGTTTGCTCTAGGTCTAAGACTGGGTAGGGGGAAGAAACAGGTGTGAAAGGCCTGTTGGAAGAGGACTATGGGATACTTACAGGGCATCCAAGAAATTAGGCAGAAGATGCTTCCTGGAAGATGCTATCCCGTGATACTTCTAACCTCTTCCTTTCCAACTGTAGAAAAAAAAATATGCAATATAATTTTTTAATTGTTAAGAGTCACTGTGGGAGTACAGCCTTCTATGAGATGTGGCATCTCTAACCCTATAAATAGTCCTTTAACTTGAACTATAGAATTAAAATATCTTATGTCAGAATAATCACTTTTAGAGAGCCTTACAGAAGAGTCTGTAGGTAGTTTGGAAACAGAGTAGTGTTTTTCATCTCTCCCTTCCCAGGCTCCAGCACAGAGCCTGGATGAAGTGGCCAACAGGGACAAGAAAAGCCCAGAAAGAGGAGAAAACGTCAGCAGGACTTCTACTGAAAATACCTTGTCTCCACATTTTTCTTTTATACTTGAGACTTTTACTTTCAAATTATTATAACATTTTTCTCATTATAAAGTAATACATTTCATTTATATATGGAATGCTTGAAAAATAGGGAAAGCATGTAACACATTTCTTCAGGTCATGCAACCTGAAAGCCTATTAACAATAAATTATATTTTGCTGAACTTTTTATCCTCCTTAATGCAAGTCCTCAAATCTCTGAACAGTTATTGTTCTCTCCTGTCCCCCTTACTTCTAGACTGTGTTGAAAATCTGTATTAGGCAGAGTTCTTCAGAGAGAAGGACTAATTATACATATAACAAGGAATTCACTGGCATGACTATGGAGAGTAAGAAGTCCCACAATTTGCCATTGTCAGATGGTGATCCAGGAAAGCTTGTGGTGTAATTCCGGTTCAAGACAGAAAGCCTGAGAAATAGTAGACCCAGTGGTGTAAATCTTTGTAATAGGGCGAGAAAAGATGAATATTCCAGCTCAGGTAGGCAAGCAGGAAGAAAAAAGGGCGAATTCCTCCTTCCTCTGCCGTTTCATTTTATTTTGGCCCTCAGTGGATTGAAGAATGCCCCCCTATACCGAGAGAGCAATCTACTTTACTGAGTCCACTTGTTCAAATGTTATTCTCATTCAGAAATACCCCCACGGGCACTTCCAGAAACAATCTGGGCACCCCATGGCCCAGTCACATTGACACGTAAAATTGACTCTCACAGAATCCCAAAGAGCGAGAGTCATGGACCCATGTTCCTAATAGCTTAGGCCATTGTTTGTGGCATTTGGCCCATTCCCTTTCCACAGCTATGGTCACCCTCAATTGTGTCAGCTGCCTACAAAACTGAGTGATGGGATGGGGCTCTTCTTTAAATGACCACTCAGAGCCCCACTCCCTCCGCCTCCCCAAACACCCCAAACGCCCGCTAAGAAATTGGAGCTCTGGAACTCTTTGGTAGCCAAAAGACCCTTGATGCAATTCAATCTCTGACTGGTTTCATGCAGAAATGTGGAGACTAGTATTCTCCCCCCACAACCAGCCATATGTTCTTACTGAGGCAATAGGGCACTAGAAAAGAACTTCTTGTCTTCTGACTGTGGCTCCCATCACCCTTGGCCTAAGCTCCTTGCCAAAGGACAGGTCTTCAGAATATGTTTGCTGCCTCTTTAGCACCTGAGCTCTGGGATTTTCTCATAAGAAAGTTTATCTGACTCTTAACTTGCCCACCACCATTATCCAAATGCTTGTGTCTCCCCAAATACATGTTAAAACCTAATCACCAATGCAACGGAATTAGGAGGTGGCAAGTGATTAGGTCATGAGGGAAGAACCCTCATGAATGAGATTAATGTCTTTGTAAATGTGGCCCTAGAGAGCTGCCTTGCCCTTTCTACCATGTGAAGAGACAGCAAGAAGGCATCATCCATGAATCAGAAAGCAAGCTCCCAGCAGACATTGAATCTGCCAGCATGTGTAATCCTGCAGTTCCTAGACTCCAGGAATTAAATTTCAGCTATTTATAAGCTACCCAGTGTTGTCATAGCAGTCTGAATGGACTAAGACCACCCCATACCCCACCACCGCAGCCCACCCTACTATGCACAAACATCTCCAAATCTCAACAGCGGGTTCATTACAGGCTAGAGCTGGACCCTTGCTACAAGTACAAATAAAGCAGTTGGCATATAATTAAATCAAATTCAGAGATTGCCATTATTAACCTTTTAATGTTTTTCTTACCTTCTGGTGTTTCATTGCATATTTACTATGAAATTGGGACTGTGTACGATATGAATTTAATATACAGCTCTTTTAAAAAACTTAGGGCTGGGCGCGGTGGCTCACGTCAGTAATCTCAGCACGTTGGGAGGCCGAGGCGGGCAGACCATGAGGTCAGGAGTTTGAGACCAGCCTGGCCAACATGATGAAACCTCGTCTCTACTAAAAATACAAAAATCAGCTGGGCGTGTTGGCATGCTCCTGTAATCCCAGTTACTTGGGCTGAGGCAGAAGAATCGTTTGAACCTGGGAGGCAGAGGTTGCAGTGAGCCTAGATAGCGCCACTGCACTCCAGCCTGGGCGACAGAGTGAGACCCCGTCTTGGGGGAAAAACACACACACAACAACAACAACAACTTAGGCACAGAATATTGAATGCGTCATGTCTTTGGTTGTAGAATACTTAATCATTGATCATCGATGTAAGCAAGGCTCTTTTCTATTATACTTTTAAATACAATAAAGTAACAATAACAACTACCATTATTTCTCTCTGACAAAGGTACTTTCCTAATAATTTTGATACATGACGTGTTGCACTGATATAAATTGTTTTTGATAAATGCAATATATTGCATTCCTTTATGTATGTGTTCTTTAATATTCGTTTTTCCTAAAGTCTCATTCTGTCCTTCCCTTTTTTCCACTGAAAACTATGTTTTCATATTTATTGATGTGTGCACCATCTAGTTTTTGTCATTGTATAGTATGCATTTACCACATTTTGCTTATTATTTCCTCCAGTGTTGACCATGTGGGTTATTCTGACTTCTCCTTGCACAGTCATTGTCATGACAGACATCTCTTACGTGTCCTCATAAGGGCCTGTGGAGGAGTGTCTCTGCGATATATCCATGTATGCAATTAGTAAGCCATGGGACCTTGACTATCCTAAGTACTACCGTATTGCTTTCCAGTGTTATTCAAGTCTCCATCTTCCTACTTTATTATAGACCCCTTGTATCATATGCTCTTCGAATTTTTTGCTATTGTGGTACCTGTAAATCAGTATCTCATTTTTAGTTTTATTCATATTTTTCTGACTGCTCTGGAATTCTGACATCTTTTCATAGAATTGCCAACCTCTGAGGCTTCTTCTGAGAAATACACATTCATAGATTTGCTCACTTATCCTATTTTTGCACTTAATGTTATCTCTTGAATAATTTCGCATAATATCCATGAACATTATAATGCATTTAAAATATTCCATAATATACCATATATAGTTTAGTCATTGCTCTTTTATTAGGCCTTTATGTGGTTTCCAATTTTGGCTAACTCTGATAAACATCCCTGTACATACATTCTTGTCTACAAGCATGCTTCTTTCTTTTTGACTGTGTCTTGGAAGAATGACTGATTCAAAGGACATGAAACAATTTAAGTCACTTAGTACATACTGCCAGATTGCTTCCCTGAAAGGTTTCCATTACATGACAGTCTCATTAAGAGTGTATACGAGTACTTATCTTGCCGTATACTCATATTTTCCAAATCATCACCAACCTGAGGCATGAAGACCTCTAGTTCATTTGTGCTTAAATTGCTCACTGGTGACACTTGAACCTATTTAACATAGATTAGAGGTTTGTATTTCTTCTTTTGTAAATTATATCCTAGGTTCTCTAGGCTGTTTGTGCTACATTGTTGATTTGCAAGAGCTCTTTACGTAAATAGTATTTATTCATATTGCTTTCCGTATCTGTGGCATAAGGTGATAGTTCTAATACTTGAGAAGATGGCAGTTGTTTGGAGCTTGTCTTTTGTGGGTGGCTAAGAACAGTGGGTTGTAAGAATGCCACTAGATGTCTGCAAAAGCAAGATAAGTAGCTGGAAGCAGTGGAGGAGTTTCAGGTAACACTCCTGCAGTAAAATAATTGTAGATGAGCTGCAAAGTCTCTACCAGAAGAGCCGACTATTGCCTCTCAGCAGAGAGGTGCCAAGAATCCCCTCTGCTCCACATCTCAGCTCATTGCTTCATCTTACTCCTGTTCATACTTGACTGCATTAGGAACCTCTCATTGACTACAGAAAGCCCAAGGCCTTGGAGGCAAAGCAGGACTGATGATGAGTATTTGATAAATTCAAACTTTAAGACAAAGGCTGTAGGCAAACGTAGTGTTTTCTTAATATCTGTTTTTAATGAGAGTTACAGATAATTCCATTTTATGTAGTTTCCAAATCAGATCTATTGTACCATAAACCTATTTATAATTATCAAGCAGCTAAGAGCACAGCACACCTTGTTCTCTGCTGTGTCAAATTTTGCTGAAAGCCAGTACATTCACCTCCAGAGGAGTCTTGAAAATATGTCAACAGTGCTCCTGTTTGCACTTAAGGTTGGACATGTGTAAGGCTAATCGTAGAACAATGTAACTGTCATGCTGCAAGGGCCACTGAAATCCCACCTGTCTCTGCTTCACTTCAGGGATTTTTGTCCCCATTCTCCTGAGAGAGAAAAGTAGTCATTTAGCCAATAACTGTTCTCTAAGTGGCTGCAGAATAGCTTGTGCTAAATAGTGCTTGACACTTGATTTGTCTACAGATCTTCAGCTGGGCAAATGTCTGCCCAGTCCCAAGCCCCTCTTTCTTGGATACCAGGTGCAGAACCTACACACAAGTCTCTGGAAACTTTTAAAGGTTGGATGTTTCCTATAGGGCAATCAAAAGTAATTTTCACTACTGTGTACACGTTTTTATGTGTTCCAGAGGGAAGATGTTCGTATGCCTTGAAAAGCTGGGTGAAATACTATCTCGTTTCTATGAGCCTGATACATTCTGATCGTGCTACTTTTATGTCATGGATTCAATTTCCTTATCCAGTTACTGCATGTCCTTATAGGTGTCCATAGAGGGGGAGGGTGCTTTTATTTTCTTTTTTCTTTTCCTTGTTTCTCTAAGAAAGAAAGGTATGCCTTTCTTACTACAAGCCTACAATAACCAAAACCGCATGGTACTGGTACCAAAACAGATATATAGACCAATGGAACGGCACAGAGGCTTCAGAAATAACACCACACATCTACAACTATCTGATCTTTGACAAACCTGACAAAAACAAGCAATGGGGAAAGGCTTTCCTGTTTAATAAATGATGTTGGGAAAACTGGCTAGCCACGTGCAGAAAACTGAAACTGGACCCCTTCCTTACATACTTTTAAATTGTAAAGGAACTTATTTAAATGGTAAATTATAAAGGTACAAATTAAATTAAAGATACAATTTATAATTTAAATTAAATTGTACAATTAAATTGTAAAGGTACAATTTACTTATAATGAAATGCACAGATTTTAAATGTAGTTTAAAGTATTTTGACAAATGCATACATCTGTGTAACTATCACTCCAGTCAAGATCTAGAATATTTCTATCACCCTGTCATCTTCATGCTCGTTCTAGTCAATTCATCTTAGTCCCTGCCACCTTATTTTCTGTAACTATATTTCAGTTTTGAATGTTATAGAACTTCATAGAATTACTCAGCAAGAATTCTTTTGTACCTTGTTTCTTTTGCTCAATAAAATGCTTTGAGAATTAATCTATGTTGTTGTATCAACATTTCATTATTATTGTTATTATTGTATTTACATTAAAATACCACAGTTTGTTTACCCATTAAATTGTTGACAGGCATTTGGGTTGTTTCTAGTTTTTGCTTTTTATGTCATTTTATGGACATATATTTTATCAGGACATAAAAAGCATTAACTGTAAATAGAAAGACAGATAAGTAGGACTACTTTAAAAGTAAGAATTTCTGTTTATCCAAAGGCATACTAAGACAGGGAAAGGCAAATTGCTGAGTGACAGAAGATAGCTGCAATACTATAACCAGAATATACAAGTAATTCCTACAACTCATTTCATTTATTTTAAGTAAACATCTAGTAGTATAATTCCTCTGCCTTAGGTTAAGATACATTTGCTTTTGTTTAGAAAAATGAATAAAACTACTGAACCGTTTTCCCAAGTGTTTGTACTGTTTTGTAGTCAGCAATGTGTGAAAGTCCATGCTCCACCTCTTGGCCAACATTTGGTATTATCGTTTTGAATTTTAACCATTCTAGTGAGTATAAAGTAGTTTCTTACTTTGGTTTTAATTTGCATTTTCCTGATTAACTAAAGTGTTGAGCACCTTTTCATTTGCTTACTGGCTATTCATATGTCTTCTTTTTTTATATAAAATGGCATCTTCTTTATTTTGCGTAGATAAATTTCAGAACAAAATTTTAAAAAACCCACAATACACAACATCCAATCCTGTTGTCAAATTAGGGAGGAAATGGGGCTTGATGCCCTTGTTTCCTGTCTTAGATACAAGGATGGGAGAGAAAAAACACTAGACATCATCGGAGTGTGGCAGATGGGACAGGGCCACTCAAGGCTGTGGTGGGAGCCCTGAGAACACTACACAGAGCGCGCAAGGTTTCCAGGCGTGAACTCCTGATCTATTCTTTCCATGTGAGACACAACCTCATTGCCCTCAAACGGGAGGATCTCATCAGGAACAGTAGCAGTGGGTTCCTCTGCTGTCACTTCATCTTCATTGATACCTAGGCCTAGCTTGATCATGCAGTAGATGTAGTTGGAGTGGGTCTGTGGATCCTCAAGGAAGAAGTCAGAAGAGCAGCTTGTTTTCCAAGAGCAGCACCACCCAGTCCTTGACAGCCTTGTCATTCTTGTCCGCCTCAGCCTTCTGCCACAGTGTCTCCACAATGGGGTGGTCACGGTGATCACCAGGTGCCCTTTGGCCATCAGGTAACCATCATAGAGGTGTCCCAAAGTGCCTGGGCTTTCACAATCTGCTCCATAATGGCTGTCAAGCCATAGATGCTGGTCACAATGCAGCAGGTGAAGACTCAAGCCTATTGGAAGCTGTCACCTTCTCAACCTTCTTATCCAAGATTATTTTCATGAACTTGCAGAGGTACTCAAGCTTTACCTTGCACTCTTCCATTTTCTTCTTCTCCTCCTCGCCTTCAGGTAGCTCCAGACCCTCCTTGGTAACTGAGACGAGGCCTTTCCCATTAAACTCCTTGAGCTGCTGCATGCAGTACTTATCAATGGGGTTGGTATTATACACTACCTTAAAGCCCCGCTTCTGCACTCCACGAAAGCAGAACTGGCCACCTGTTCGTTGCTCTCATCAGTGATGTAGTAGGTGTATCCTTCATTAAAAAAAGACATATTCTGACAGAGATGTTATCCCTTCTCCAGACTGGGAGGTGTGAAAAATGCAGCAGCTCAGACAGGTGTTGCCAGTTAGGGGAGTCCTTGGGGATTCCAAACTTTAGATTTTTAGAGAATACCACATAGAATTTCTTGTAATTCTCTTTGTCTTCTGCCAACTCAGAGAAGAGCTCAAAGTACTACTTAACAATGTTTTTGTGAATGACTTTCAAGATTTTGCTCTGCTGGAGCTTTTCTCAAATGTTCAGGGGTAGATCCTCAGAGTCAACCGTACCACGGGTAAAGTTGAGATCCTCTGGTATCAGCTTATCACAGCTGTGCATGATGAACACATGAAGGATGTAGAGTTTGATGGTGTCTTTATTCTTGTTATTCTCAAAGAAGTCAAAAGGAGCCTGACTAGGGATGAATGGCAATGCCCTGAATTCCAACTGACCTTCTATAGAGAAGTGCTTGACTGCCAAATGGTCTTCCCAGTCATTAGTGTGGCTGTTACGGAATTCTCCATACTTCTCCTGGATGATGTAATCATGGTGTCTTGTCCAAATAGGCTTGGTCTTGTTTAGCTCTTCCTGATGAATGTATTTCTCTCTGATCTTCTTGGTTTTCTTTTTCTTATCCTTACCACTGTCATCCTCCTCCTTTGAACCCACATTTTCAATCTTGGGCTCTTCCTCATTATCTGTATCCTCCTATTATTTCTTGCCTTTCTCTTCCTCTGCCTCATCATCACTGATTTCCTTCTCTCTTTCCTTCCTTAGATAGAGGGTGATGGGTTAGCCTATGAACTGTGAGTGCTTTTTCACTGCATCTTTGACCCATCTCTCTTCTAAGTACTCTGTCTGGTTTTCTTTAAGGTGGAGGATCATTTTGGTACCCCTGCCATGGTCAGCACATACAGTGAAGGAACCCCCACCAGAGGACTCCCAGGCTTACTGTTCATCATCGTTGTGCTTTGTGATCACAACCACTTTCTCTGCCACCACATAGGCAGAATGAAAGCCAACACCAAACTGACAATCATGGAGATGTCTGCACCAGCCTGAAGAGCCTCCACAAATCCTTTAGTATCAGACTTGGCAATGGTTCCCAAAGTATTTATGAAATCAGCTTTGTCATGCCAATGCCTGTGTCCACCAAAGTCAGGGTGCATTCCTGAGGGTTGGGCACGATGTCAATTTTCAGCTCTTTACCACTGTCCAACTTGTAAGTGTCTGCCAGGCCCTCATAGAGAATCATGTCCAAGGCATCAGAAACTTTAGAAATCAACTCTTGAAGGAAAATCTGCTTGTTGGAATAGAAGATATTGATAATAAGAGACTTGAGTTAGGCAATTTCTGTCTGAAAGGCAAAAGTCTCCACCTCCTCCTCTTCATGGTGCACTTCCTCAGGCATTTTGAAAAGAAAAGCTTTACAAGTACTAGAGAGCAAGGTGGGTTGGGACTGTCCCACACGCATGGGGCACCAGGCTGTGCAACAGTGACTTGGAGCCCATATGTCTTCCTTTGAATTGAATTGTCTATTCAAGTCTTTTGTACGTTTTTCAAAGTGAGGTTATTGTCTTTTTATTATTGAGTTTTAAGAGTTTCCTAATATACTCTGGATAAAAGTCATTTGTCAGATATTTGTGTTACAAATGTGTTGTGTTTTGCTATTTTCTTAATTTTGTCTTTTGATGAGCACGCACTCATACACATATATACAGTGGAATACTTTAAAGTCTTAAAAACAAGAAAATGCTGTCGTTTACAGCAACATGGATAGAACTGGAGGACATTATGCTAAGAGAAATAAACCAGGAACCAAAAGACAAATACTGTATGATCCCATTTGTATGCAGATTCTAAAAAAGTCAGTCTGGTAGAAACAGTAGAAAGGTGGTTACAAAAGTCTGGGGAAAGGGAGAGAGATGGGGAATGGGAAAATGTTGATCAAAGGATACAAAATTTCAGTTAGACTGCAGGAATAAGTTTTAGTGATCTATTGCACTGCATGGTGGCCACAGTTAATAATGTATTGTATATGTCAAAATTGCTAAAAGAATCGATTTTTAATTTTCTCACCACAAAATGAAAGATAATTTGGCACTATGGTGTGAATACCCCAAAAAGGATGTGTTGAAAACTTGATTCCCAGTGAAGCAGTGTTACCAGGTAAGGCCTAATGGGAGACATTTAGATCATGAGGGTTCCAGTCTCACAAATGAATTGATGCCTATTGTAAAAGGGCTTGAAGCTGCAAGTTCAGTCTCTTGCTCTCTCTTCTGCCATAAGATAGGCAGCAAGAAGGCCTTTCCCAGATGCCAACCCATCAATCTTGAATTTTCCAGCCTCCAGAACCATGAGCCAATACATTTTCATTATAAATTAACCTCTCTCAGGTATTCTGTTACAGCCCCACAAAACAAATTGAGACAGTTGGTTAGGTAATTAGCTTCACTGAATCTTTCTACAATATATACATAGAGCAAAACATCATGTTATACTCATACACAATTATTATTTGTCAAGTAAAATTTCAAAAAAATTTTTAAAGTATGTTGTTCAGTGTCCTAATAATTGGTGGAATTCCCCTTCTATTTCTATTATTGATTCATAATTTAATTCTGTTACAGTCATATAATATTTTATATTACTTGACTCTTATGGATCTTATTAAATTTACTTTGAGTTCATTTATAGACTAGCAACAACCTACGTTGGTAAATGTTCTACAGGTGCTAACAAAAAATGTCAATTCTGCTGCTAGTAGGTAGAATTTTTCATAAACATCAATTAGGTCAAGTTTGTTAATTGTGTTCTTCAGGTCTTACTTAGCCTTACTGATTTTCTGCATACATTTTCTATCAATTTTTGGCAGAAGAATATGGAAATTTCCTATATGATTTTAAATGTATTTATTTCCCTTTCTATTTATAACAGTTTGCTTCATGTATTTTGAAGGTTTTGTTTTGTTTTGTTTTTGAGATGGAGTCTTGCTCTGTCGCCCAGGCTGGAGTGCAGTGGCACGATCTCGTCTCATTGCAACCTCCACTTCTCAGGTTCAAGTGACTCTCCTGCCTTAGCCTCCCAGGTATCTGGGTCTATAGGCACGTGCCACCATGTCTGGCTAATTTTTGCATATTTAGTAGAGACAGAGTTTCACCATGTTGGCCAGGCTGGTCTCTAACTCCTGACTTCAAGTGATCTGCCTGCCTCACCCTCCCAAAGTGCTGGGATTACAGGCATTAGCCACCACACCCACCCTATTTTGAGGTTTTGTTATTAGGTACATAAGATTTTATATTATTGTCGGCAGACAATTGTCCATGGGTTGCTTGCATATCTACAGGTTTTCTGAACAAAACCAACGCATTAACAGTCTGAGCTCTTTCACATTGTGGTTATTTTACCTTTTTTTTTGTAAAATAGTTTTGCTGGGTATAAAATTATATATTTATAATTTTCCTCTTTCAGTAGTTAAAAGATGTTGCTGTCCTACTTTTCCCTTACATCACTTCTGATGCTGCTGCCATTCTTAGCTTTGTTCCTGTGTATATATGTTCTTTCTTCCCTGCTGACTGCTTAAATTTTTCCCACTTAAAAATTTATTATCATATTGTATTAGTCCATTTTCATACTGCTATGAAGAAATACCTGGGACTGGGTAATTTATAAAGAAAAAGAAGTTTAATGAAATCACAGTTCTACATGGCTAGGGAGGCCTTAAAATCATGATGGAAGGTGAATGAGGAACAAAGGCATATCTTACATGGCAGCAGGCAAGAGAGCTTGTGCAGGGGAGCTGCCCTTTATAAAAGCATCAGATCTTGTGAGACTTAGTCACCATCACAAGAAGAGCACAGGAAAAACCCACCCCCATGATCCAATTACCTCCCACTAGATCCCACTCATGACATGTAGAGATTACGGGAGCTACAATTCAAGATGAGATTTGGATGGGGACACAGCCAAACCATATCATTCCATGTCTAGCCCCTCCTAGATCTCATGTCTTCACATTTCAAAACCAATCCTGCCTCCCAAACAGTCCCCCAAAGTCTTAACTCATTTCAGCATTAACTCAAAAGTCCACAGTCCAACATCTCATCTAAGACAAGGCAAGCCCCTTCCATCTATGAGCCTGTAAAATCGAAAGCAAGTTAATTACTTGCTACAAATAATGGTGGTACAAGAATTGGGTTAATATAACTGTTCCAAATGGGAGAAATTGGCCGAAATAAAGGGGCTACAGTCCCCATGCAAGTCTGAAATCTGGCAGGGCAGTCAAATCTTAAAGCTTTAAAATGATCTCCTTTGACTCCATGTCTGACATCCAGGTCATGCTGATGCAAGACGTGGGTTCCCATGGTCTTGGACAGCTTCTCCCCTGTGGCTTTGCAGGGTACAACTGTCCTCTCTGCTGCCTTCACAAGCTGGCATTAAGTGTCTGTGGCTTTTCCAGGCACATGGTGCAAGCTGTCAGTAGATCTACCATTCTGGGGTCTGAAGGATGGTGGCCCTCTTCTCACAGCTCCAGTAGGCAGTGCCCCAGTGGGGACTCTGTGTAGGGGCTCCCACCCCACATTTTCCTTCCACATTGCCCTAGCAGAGATTCTCCGTGAGGGATCTGCCCCTGCAGCACACCCTTGCCTGGACATCCAGGCATTTCTGTACATCCTCTGAAATCTAGGCAGAGGTTCCTAAACCTTAATTCTTGACTTCTGTGCACCCACAGTCACAATAACACATGTAAGCTGCCAAGGCCTGGAGTTTGCACCCTCTAGAGCAATGGCCTGAGCTCTACATTGGCCCCCTGTAGCCACAGCTGGGATGCAGGGTACTGAGTCTCAAGACTGCAAGAAGCAGCAAAGCCCTGGGCCTGGCCCACAGTACCATTTTTTTTCCTCCTAGGGCTCCAGGCCTGTGATGGAAGGGGCTGCCATGAAGACCTCTGACACGTTCTGGAGACACATTCCCCATTGTCTTGGCAATTAACATTTGGCTTCTGGTTACTTATGCAAATTTCTGCAGCTAGCTTGCATTTGTCCTCAAAAAATAGGGTTTTCTTTTCTGTTGCATCATCAGCCTGCATATTCTCCAAAGGTTTATGCCTGCTTCTTCTTGAACACTTCACCACTTAGAAATTTCTTCTGCCAGATATCCTAAATCATCCCTCTCAAGTTCAAAGTTCTACAGATCTCAAGGACAGGGGCAAAATGCTGCCAGTCTCTTTGTTAAAGCATAACAAGAGTCTACTTTGCTCCAGTTCCCAACAAGTTCCTCATCTTCATCTGACACCACCTCAGGTGGGACTTTATTGTCCATATCACCATCAGCATTTGGGTCAAAGCCATTCAACGTGTCTCTAGGAAGTTCCAAAGTTTCCCACATCTTCCTGTCTTCTTCTGAGCCTGCCAAACTGTTCCAGCCTCTGCCTATTACCCAGTTCCAAAGTCACTTCCACATTTTTGGGTATCTTTACGGCAGTGCCCCATTACTTGGTACCAATGTATTGTATTAGTCCATTTTCACATTTCTATGAAGAAATACCCAAGACTGGGTAATTTATTTTTTAAAAAGAGGTTTAATGGACTCCAGTTCCACATGGCTAGGGAGGGTAACAATCATGGTGGAAGGCAAAAGAGGAGAAAAGGCACATCTTACATGACGGCAGGCAAGAGAGCATTTGCAGGGGAATTGCCCTTTATAGGATCATCAGATCTTGTGAGACTTACTATCATGAGACCAGCATGGGAAAATAATGCCCCCATGATTCGATTACCTCCCATCCAGTTTCTCCCATGACATGTGGGGATTATGGTGAAGCAGCATCATTCATCTGGGTGATACCTAAGGTTTGTTGACTCTCACCAAGGAAATCAAAGATGTGGACACACAAGGAGTAAAGTTAAGAATAGAGGTTTAATAGGTGAAAGAAAGAGAGAAGCTCTCTGCACAGGGAGGGATCCCAGAGAAAATGGGTTGCTGCTTCCTCAATGAAATGCAGAAGGTTTTATAGATGAGCTTGAGGAGGCAGTGTCTGATTTATGTAGGGCACAAAAGATTGGCCAGACCAGGTGTGCCATTTGTATAGTGCGTGAAGAAGCTGGCCACCCCACCCTAATCTTTTATTATGCAGATGAGTTCTCTACTTGTCTGGCACCATGTTGCCTGTTCCTTTGCTGTACACATGGTGACAAAGAAAAGGGAAGATGAAGCTTCCATGTTGAACATACCTGGCTTCCAGGTAACCCTTTTCTTTTTGCACAGCTGTTGGCATTCACTCATGCAAGCTTCTAGCTTGCTTATCTATGTCTGCAGCTCGAGTTTTCAGACTGCTGTTTGTTAGAAAAAGAAACGATTTGGGGGCTGCCTTTTGTTAAAAGAGAAGCCTTGCTGAGGACTGCTTTACCCTCACTATCTGCCTAAGTAATTTCTAGCTCCTGTATCAATGGGAGCTACAAATCAAGATGAGATTTGGGTGGGGACACAGCCAAACCATATCAGATATACCCTGATGTAATTTTCTTCGTGTTTCTTTTACTTGGAATTTATTAAGTTTCTTGGAAAATGTTGGGCCATTATTTCTTCAAATATTTATTTTCCTCTTAACTCCTTCTTCTAGAACATCAGTTTCTTGTGTTAGGCTACTAAAACCTGTTCCAAAACTCACAAATACTGTTCTTTTTGGTTTGGGTTGGTTTTTTGTTTTGTTTTGTTTTTGTTTTTGTCTTTTTTCCCTCTGTGTTGGATTTCAGATTATTATTATTGCTGTGTTTTCAAGTTCACTAATCTTTTCCTCTGTAGGTAGAATCTGTTATTAATTCCCTTCATGTATTTTTTGGTCTCAAATATTGTTGTTTTCATCAGTATAACTTCAATTTGGATCTTCTAAATATATATTCCAAAAGTCTGTTTATCATGTGCAAGTTTTCGTCTACCTTTTTGAGCCTATTGTTTATATTTATATCATTCTTTACTAATATTATTATTGATGTCTGCATTAGTTATAGGGCTGCCATAGCAAAGTCCACAAAATGAGCTTAAACAAGATAAATGTATTATCTTACAGTTTGAGAAGCCAGTATGAAACCAAGATGTTGGCAGAGTGGGCTCTTTTTGAGGATTATGAGGGAAGGATCAATTCCAAGCCTCTCTCTTTGGCTTGTAACTGGTCAGCTTCTTTCTGTGTCTCTTCACATCATCTTCTCTTATACATAATTTTCTCTGTGTCCAAATTTATCCTTTTTTAAAGGATACCAGTGATATTGGTTTAGGAGCTACCCTAAACCTCATGTTAACTTAGCTAATTACTTTTGCAATTACTCTATTTCCAAATAAGATCCCATTCTGAGTATTGCAATTTAGGACCTCAACATACAAATTTGGTGGGGCGGGGGATACAATTCAATGCATACAATATTATTTCTGCATGGCTTCTACTGTTTTATTTTTTCTGCTCATTATGGGTTGAATTTCCTATTTTTTGAATGCCTGTTTATTTTTGTTTGGATGTCAGATGCTGTGAAATGTACATTCATTATGGTTTGCTGGAGAATTTTGTATTCTTTTAAATATTTTTGGTCTTTGTTCACAGATACACTTAAATTACTTGGAAACAATTTGATCTTTTTCATGTTTGTTTTCAAGTTGTGTTAGCTGGGTCCAGAACAATTTTTAGTCTGGTTCTTCTTTACCCCATTACTGTGACAATATCCTTCTGAGGATTGTACTTGATGCTCCATGGGTGAGGAGGCATTTCAACTCTGGCTGGTGCAATCATTGAGGATGATTCTGTCAGATCCTTCCTGCTATTTTTTCTGGGCCTGATGTAGTTTTCTCATATGCATGCACTGATCAGTACAGAGCTGAAAATTCAAAGGGATCTTCCCATGGATGTCTGGAGCCTCTCTATGTAGTTCTCTCCTCTCCATTCCTCTTCTCTGTGAGTTCTAGTCACCTTGGGCCCCCTAGATTTTGTCTTCTCAACTTGGGTATATTGCTGAGCCTCTTCCTGCACTGCACCCTGTAAATGTCTTTAAGGGACCAAGCTGGGGCAAGTTTGGGGCTCATTTTGTTCCTTGTCCTTGTCTATGCTTCCCATTGTCAAATATCTGAAAGAAAAAAAAAAAACAACTCATCTATTTTGTCCATTTTTTTAAGTGGGAACATTAATTTGATCCTCTATGTCCTTCTGGCTAAAGTAGTCTTCAAATTTGATCTTTTTATTTTCATTTAATGCGTATTTATTGAGCTGCTACTATGTGGCAGGCACTGTTCTAAATGCAGGGAAATGGATCAGTAAACAAGAGCTGATAATGATCCCAAAGAGTGTATAATGTGGGAAACCAAACACTAAGAAACAAATATATAAGTGAACTGTCAGATGGAATTGTGTGCTAAGAAGCAAAATAAGGCAAAAAAGGCAAACAGAGAGTGCTAATGCTGAGAGAGGATTGTAATTTAAAATAAAGTGGACAGGGAAGATGCTGCAGGAAAGCAATCATTACAGCAAAGACGTGGAGGAGGCAAATTAGCAAGGCATGGAGATGTTTGGGAAAAATGCTTCCGTTTAGGGGAATAGGAATTGCAGAAGCCCTGAGGCAGGAGCATGCCAGGAGTGCTTCAAGAAAAACAAAGAAGCCAGTGTGGCTAGAATTGAGTGACTGAGGAAGGAGGGGAGGGGAAGTGAGGTCAGAGTGGTCATGGCTGGGGATGGAGAGGCTGATCTTGTAAGATGTTGAAGGCCATTATAAGCATTTTGGTTTTTATTTTGAATTATACAGAGGAGTAAAATGCTTTCACTTTTGTTGGGCAGGATCTCCTTAGCTATTATGTTAAGAACAGAAAGTCAAAGTGCAAGGGCAGATGTCAGGAGACCTTGGAATAATCTAGGCAAGAAATTCTGGTGATTGGAGACAAAAGGGGTAGCTGAAGAGGTAGTGAAACCAGCTAGATTTTGGATATATTCTGATGGTTGACAGGATTTGCTATTAATAAGTTTTAGGCTTAAGAAATGCCTCCTCCTCTGTTCAATGAAGGTTCAATATTACCTTGTAATACTACAAATAGAAGAACTAGAAGTTCATGCTCTTAATGCTATTTTATTATGCTAGGCCAAACCCTGTGGGAGAGTCTAGAGGCTTCCTTCAGAGACAGTGACAGAAGCAGCCTTTAATGTGCTTCTCCTAGCAGTATAAATCTGCCATTGACTTCATTTTTATTACACACAGATCCCAATAAGTCTGTTTTGTAGTGCTTTTGACTACCTGAAACAGTAGGAAGACTATTTTTTAATCAATGTGCAAATGAAGACGAGTTTATATTTTCTTCCAAATCTGACCTTGAATATTCTTTACAAACACCTAGGTGGTATTTTAAAACTGTCAACAAAATGAGTTCTTAAAAGTTATCCATGTATTTAAGCATTTGGGGGCTTTTCTGATTCTTTTTTTAGCTTATCTTTATTTGATTATATTTGTTTGGGGTTTCAAAATGTACCACCTCCAGTTTTGCTGTTTAAGTCAAATACATCTTGCTTTAATAATACCTCTGAAGGCTTGATCATTTATTCATTTATTTATTCATTTCATTTATTCATTCATTAAACAGACATTTATGGAGGGATGCGGTGGCTCCCATCTATAATCCCAGCACTTTGGGAGGCTGAATGAGACTATAGCCTGCACCCAGGAGTTTAAGACCAGCTCGGGCAACAAAGTGAGACCCTGTCTCTACAAAAAATTTAAAAAATTAGCTGCGTGTGGTAGTGCATGCCTGTAGACCCAGCAACTTGGGAGGCTAAGGTGAGGGGATTGCTTGAGCCCAGGAGTTCAAAGCTGCAGTGAGCTATGGTGACGTTGCGCTCCAGCCTGGGCAACACAGTGTCTCTAAAAACAAAACAAAATAGACATTTATTGAACAACTACTACCTATCAGCCTCTGTGCTGTGCAGTGAGAGATAAACTATTTCTTAACTACACATTGCAAATTCCTAGTCCTCAAGGAATATGTTAATACATATAGAGTATATATATAATATATGATGTGATAAAAGTTAGGGAAGTTAGTAGTAACCTGCTGGCATAGGAAAATTTAGGAGTACTTTTTATGGCAGTTTTGGGGATATGAGTTTTCCAATTGGAGGGTTGGTAGTACAGGATAGAAGAGTGAAGAATGGACATTCCTGTGACAGCAATGTGCATAAAGGCTGTGGGGTGAGGGAAATCATGATGTACTGGGGACCTGCAAGAGCTTCGGAATGGTTGGAGCTCTCCATTAGACTATGGAGCAGGGCTACTAAGGAGTCAAGCATAGGACAGATTATGAGAAAGGTTGCTCTGACTGCAGTGTGGACAACGCATCATAGGATGGCAAGATCAGAGACAGGGAGACCTGTTAGGAGGCTGCTGCAGTTGTCTGGAAGAAGGATGCTTATAGCCTGAAATAAGCTACTGCCAGGAGGAGAATTAGAGACTTTCAAAAGATAAGAGAGAGTTCAAAGAATCAGTGTAATTGGATGTGTTTGCGGGAAAGAAAAAGGTAAATAAAAATCCATGCTTTCTGACTGAGACACAAGGTAAAATAACAGTGCCATTGAGATATTGGGCATAGATGGTGAAGTAGATTTTGATGACCTGTAATGAATTCAGTTTGGAACAAGTTGAGTTTAAGCTGTGGATATCCATCTGAAGATGTCCACTGGTTTTACTCACATAGGTCTGGACCTCAGGAGAGACATCCTAGCTTGAAATATATTTGAGGGTAAGAGCATACAGATAGTCATTAGAGTTTCGAGGGTGGATGACATCATGGAAGAGGAGAGTCTGGAGGATTGAAGATGGGCCTCTGACATTTTAAAGGATTTATAAAGAAAGAGGAACCAGCAAAGGAGACTGTAATGTAGCAGCCCGGAGGTAAAAAGAAAATCGTGATATGAGAATAGAACTGCCCAAGGGGTTCTTGCTGCCTGCTGCACAAATAAAGACCACAACATTGCAGTAAAGAAAGTTTAATTGACATGAGGCCAGCCGTGTCACAGGGGAGACAGAGTTAGTTCTCAAAGCAATCCCCCTGAAGTCCTGTCTTTTTCAAAGGCAATTTGGGGAAGGGAGTGGGAGTGATCACGTAATGGGTGTTTGCTGCTAACTGGTTGTGTTGGAGATGAAAACATAGGGAGTCAAAGCTGTTCACCTGAATTGCTCCTGGGTGTGACCACAAGGGTAAGGCTGGGGAGTCCACATGGAGCCATCAGGTCCAGGTGGAGCCAGGGATGTCAGACATGCAAAAAAAAAAAAAATTGCTGAAAAGATATCTCAAAAGGCCAATCTACCGTAGTGGTGTTATCTGCAGGAATATCTTGTGACAGGTCCACAAAACAGCAGAATCAGGCTCCTCTCTTCCCTGTAGCCTGGTGGCCTTCATTAGCTTTGCGAAGATGGTTGATGGCTGAGTTTTAGAGAAGGGTTATTATCATTTAAACCATAATCTAAATGTCTTCCAAAGTTAACTTGGCCCAAAGGCCCAAGAATAATCAAGGGAAAGGCAAGACGAATGTGGGATAGATCAGATCTGTTTTACTGCCATCATTTTCTTATTGTTAAAATTTTTGCAAAGTCTGTTTCAAGGGCAATGTGGAGGTGTGGAATCTGAAACAGGTAAGGACTTCCAGAAGTTGGGATAAGTCAACAGTGTTAAATTGTGATGAAGACTCGGGTAAGAGGAAGCCTGTAGAGCCATTGCATCTAGCAAAAACAAAGTCATCCACCTGTTCTTAACAATAGTAATGTGAATGAAATAAGGAGCGAGGAGGCCATGTTATAGTGAATTGAGTGAACTGGCTATACGCAAGTGGAGACAGCTGATGTATACTGCAAAGGAAAAGAGAGCACAGAGCCTAAGCTCACATGGGATGTGAGGCTCATGAAAGCCTCTGTTGTTGCAGAGGTTTCTTGAGGTGGGAGAAAGGTGACCTTGGTTAAGTGCTGATTAGAATGAGTTGTATGAAAGGAATAACTGTAGTTGTTGAGAAGCCAGGAGGTGCCTGACTAAATAGGGTTTCTGCGGTAGCAACAATGGTCAGACACCAGAACATCTGTGCAGGGAGTAGCCATACCTAAAAGGAAATGTAGTTTTGAAAAGATCAGGCATGGGTTAAAGGTGGATACTTATTATGGATTGAACTGTGTCTCCCCCAAATTCACGTATTGAAATCCTAATGCCTACTGCCTCAGAGTGTGACCTTATTTGGAAGTAAGGTCATTGCAGATGTAATTGTTAAGATGAGGTCATACTGAAGTAAGGTAAGTCCCTAATCCAATATGTTTGATATCCTCATAAAAAGAAGAGGACAGACATGGTGGCTCATACTCATAACCCCAGCACTTTGGGAGGCCAATGAGGGGGCAGATCTCTTGAGGACAGGAGTTCAAGACCAGCCTGGCCAACATGGCAAAACCCCATCTCTACTAAAAATACAGGAATTAGCTGGGCATGGTGGTGCATGCGTGTAGTCCCAGCTACTTAGGAGGCTGAGGCAGGAGAATCACTTGAACCCAGGAGGCAGAGGTTGCAGTGAGCTGAGATCATGGCACTGCACTACAGCCTAGGTGACAGGGCGAGACTCTTGTCTCAAAAAATAAAATAAAACAATATAAAGTGGGAGGACCGTGTGGTGTCTCATGCTTGTAATCCTAGCACTTTGGGATGCCAAAGTAGGTGAATTGCTTGAATCAGGAGTTTGAGACCAGCCTGAGCAACATGGCAAAACCCCATCTTTACAACATAGTAAATATATATATAGTCCCAGCTACACAGGAAACTGAGATGGGAGAATCTCTTGAGCCCTGGGGAGGTCGAGGATGCAGTGAGCCATGATTACACCACAGTACTCCAGCCTGAACAACAGAGCAAGACCTTGTCTCAAAAAAAAATTTTTTTTTAATAGTAGGGGGTGGGAATTTGGACACTAACATGCACACATAGAGAGAAAGTCATGTGGTGAAGGCAGAGATCAGGAGATGTAACAGAAGGTGAAAAAAAAAAAAAAAAGCCAAAGATTGACAGAAAACTACCTAGGAGAGACATGGGACAGATTTTCCAAGACCACCTTCAGAAGGAACCGACTCTTGGTTTGACACTTTTAGCCTCCAGCACTGTGAGAGGGTAAGTTACTGTTGTCTAAGCCACCCAGTTCGCACTTTGTTATGACAGCCCTAGTAAACTAACTTGGTGCCAGTGAAATTAAGTTTGCCTGTTGAATGGCAGAAAGTCAAGGGAGTACTGACCTGCCGCTTTTACTTTCATTAAGAACTTGGACCCAGTGTTATTTCTGGGGAGTCTTTGAGGAAGGTGGATTGGGACACTTGGAGATAAGTGGAGAAGACTTGAAATAACCATTCTGAACAACGGAAGATAGCATTCTAAAAGGAACTGTAAGAATGTTGGGCGGTATTGAGGGTCCAGTTGAGTTTGGACCTCAGAAATTTACTCTGTGTGTGTGTGTGTGTGTGTGTGTGTGTGTGTGTGTGTGTTGGAGGTTTTGTTTTTTAAAGAGTTCTTCCAGTGGCACTGCATAGTCCAGTGTGATTATTTTGGGAATATATTTTCCAGCACTGAAGTCACAGACAACTATCTTTTTCTGCCTGCCTGACTTTCCCTAGACCTAGTCCTTAGCAAAGGTACAAAGTTATAAACTATTTTATTCGTAGGGAAGGTCATTACAATTATTCAGCAGGCTCTTTGCCAATGTGCCTCTCACATTCTTCCACCACCAAGAACTAATCCCTGGGGTTTAGCTTATAAAATCCATGACTAAAAAATATTTTTGTCTTTCATCATCAGCTTTCTCACAGATTTGGTGGCTCTGAACTGTACTCTGGAGCTGAAATGTCTCCTTAAGGCATTTTTCTTCATCCTTAAGTTCAAGGATGCCTTAAGAGGCTTGTTTTCTCTTGCCATGAATACCAATCAAGCCACAGCAGGGTCTGTAACTAACCAGTACTAAGGAAATAAAATAACACGGTTAACGTCGGAAAATTTTCCATTGCAAACCTCACAAGGGTACATTTTTTTTTCACACAAAGCATCCATTTCTTAAGGTAAAATACAGCAACGGATGTGAATCACATGAAACTAATGTGAAATACAACAGAAAAATAAGACTTTGATGTTTATGAAATTTGTATTATTCCCACCGCTAAATAAGCCAGTTTTAATTTTAGATTCCATCCTCTGAGTAAGCAGCAAGGTTCAAAGCCCGCCAAAAAAATAGTGATGAATTTTTCAGATGTATTGCAGGAGAATTGTAGCTGCTAGGTAATGTTTATTAGGGAAGTGGAGGAAAAGGCTGGAGCCTTGGACACCTTCAGAAAGAAAACAACCAGGAGTAATGCAGAGCAGGACAAAAGCGACAGTGTCTGATGGTTTGTGCTGACCTCAGAGGATCATATGGAATGCTGTTGACAACATTCCCGTGAGTGCCCTCCCCACACTGAAGAAGTCAGCAACCAAAGCCCTCACAGCAGGGTCTGGCTGCCCAAGGCTCCAGGGGCTCTTTAATGGGAGAAGCTATCCAATTAGAGGGTATTTAGGGATAGATCCACATTCGAACTAACTCCAACCCCAGTGGAAGTAGGTCCAACCCTGCAGCAGGATTTACTTGCAAACAGCTGTGTGTAAAATGTTTTCTTTTAGCGGGAAAGGGGAGCATTCTGGATTCTTATTCTTTATCCATGACCCTGCATGCTCATATATACACCTCAAACTCTAAGCATCCATCTTATTCACACCACTCTCTCCAAACTCTAATTTGATCATAATAATAACGCTGCAATGTCATTCAGAGACGGTTTAATCCATCCCCTCCCATTCCACCCTCTACCTCCATACACATAATTATCACCACTACTACCATCATTATTTTATAGAAAACAAAATAAAAACTGAAGCCCAGGATTTAAAGAACTTGACCACATGGCTTATTGCTGACAAAAATAATATTAAACCTATATATTTTGATTCTGTATTCATAGATCTTTCTACAGCACCATGCAAAATGATTCAGAGACTGGAGATCAGTGATCAGCAAGAAGGATCCACTGGAACAGGCTCAGTAAACTCTGATGTTACAGAAACAGCTCTGATCTCTATGTTGCTTGTATAATGGTCTCTTCCAATCTAGGCTAAACCTTTCCATAAGCAGGTATTTGAGAAGATGGATTTCATTTTATCCACACTGCATAATTTATTTCAAAATTCTTTCTTATATTGAATTTTATTTAATCCTTACTACAAACCTGTGAGAAAGAGAAGTTTGGTATGATTTGGTATTATGAGCTCCAATTTAGAGGAGCTCTAAATTGGAAATTGAGGAAAATGAAGTGCAGAGAAAAGTGGTAGGCCCAAGTTCACAAGGTTTGTAATTAGTAGGACTGAGACTGGATCCCATCATTTACTGGCTTCTAGCCCAATATTTTCCCACTACTCAACAGATACTCATTAAATTCTTACTGTTTATCAGGGCCGACACCAGGGGTGGAGGCATTAGGGATCTAGCTAGGAGATGTCTGATTTCAAAGATGTAGGAAACCTGGCAGGAAATCAAATAAGTAAACAAATGAATTATATTCAGGAAGAAGAGAAATATTTACTTGTGTCCACCAAATAAGTCTTTTAGTTACTCTGAGCCTTTGTTTCCTCATCTGCAATAATAATTTCTTTCAGATGGTTGTAGATGTGTGGTATTATTTCTGAGGACTCTGTTCTGTTCCATTGGTCTATATCTCTGTTTTGGTACCAGTACCATGCTGTTTTGGTTACTATAGCCTTGTAGTATAGTTTGAAGTTAGGTAGCATGACGCCTCCAGCTTTGTCCTTTTGACTTAGGATTGTCTTGGCAATGCGGGTTCTTTTTTGGTTCCATATGAACTTTAAAGTAGTTTTTTCCAATTCTGTGAAGAAACTCATTGGTAGCTTGATGGGGATGGCATTGAATCTATAAATAACCTTGGGCAGTATGGCCATTTTCATGATATTAATCATTAAAAAATCAGGAAACAACAGGTGTTGGAGAGGATGTGAAGAAATAGGAACACTTTTACACTGTTGGTGGGACTGTAAACTAGTTCAACCATTATGGAAAACAGTATGGCAATTCCTCAAGGATCTAGAACTAGATGTACCATATGACCCAGCCATCCCACTACTGGGTATATACCCAAAGGATTATAAATTATGCTACTACAAAGACACATGCACACGTATGTTTATTGCGGCACTATTCACAATAGCAAAGACTTGGAATCAACCCAAATGTCCATCAGTGACAGACTGGATTAAGAAAATGTG